>NC_091749.1:70321234-70671234 GCF_043380555.1 Nothobranchius furzeri
GAAGTTCCGTCCGCCTCGGGGGGCGGGCATCTGACCTATGAGAACCCACCCGATTGGCCAAATGGGTGAAGAGCTCTATTTGATTTGTTAAAAAAACATCATGCTTCCATTTGATAGACAGAGTGCGTTATGTGTAGCAAACATTTGAGCTGACCATTCATTGCAAATTTATCTGTTCTTTGCGATGTGCATATTGTGCATGTTGATATCGCGATAACGATATATTTACAATATATTGTGCAGCCCTATAGGAAATGGTCAGATTTCTTTGAGATGTTTGAACTTTTGTTTTTAAGCAGGACGGCTGCAGACAGAACAGTCAATGTGGTTTAAAACGACCTTTCGAGATGGTGCCATTGTTAGAACGCACTGTGGGGTCTTTTGAGTTTTAAACAGTAGGCGTCACAATACGCTCTCTGTCCAACTCATCCTTCTCCCTTGGCCTTTTCACATCATGAAGGGGGAATACAATATTCTTACAAAAGGAATTTGATCTGACTTTTCAATAAATAATGCCACTAAACAACTAGTCCAGCTCAAAATTTCTAACAGGGAACCATCCTAAACTGGAGGTTAGGTTCATCATAGTGGATTCTACCTATAATAAGATTTATCTGCACATAAAAATACTTTTTATCAATTTACGACTGGATCAAGACAATAAATGAAACCTTAAAGTGACGTAATCAAAGAAAACCGAACAAGAGTAGAAACGTTTAAGAACAATAATCTTAATACCAATGCTCTGATTTTAAATTACAACGTAGACGTCAGATCCTTCAGGATATTTACTGGCACCACATTCGATGTAGACGAACTCCAGATGATGTTAGTCGTCTGTGAAAGCCTAAACATCGGCCTGCTTATTTAGACTCCTCTAAACGCTGCTCTCTAAACACCAGGGATGTCACCATCCTGTGGAACATTTAGATTATGTTATCGTGCAGCAGCATGCTGGAAGCGTCCATGTTTGGCTACGAGTCAGGAGAAGAAACATATGGAGTGAAAAAACAGCCCCAGCTAGATAAGACCCAACGTTGCTGCCGCTGTAGTTGCACCTGCGCAGCAGCAGCAGCAGCTTCCATTACAAATCGCTGCCAGAACTGTCCTGACCTCCATACCTCACTTCCTTCGACAGACGAGTTTGTCCAAACACACACACACACACACACAGCCCTGCCCAGCCTCATCTAGCCTGGACCACTGACTGAGTGAGGAACGTCAGGGCTGAGGGAAGCTGCTGACCTCCTTGTGATGCCTTTCTTTCTTCTTGTTGCTCAGCTCGTACAACACAGACGTGCTCTGAGGGCATTTAATGCCACCAGGTGGGTTTTATGTTGCTATTGTGAGTTTTTATGGAAAATGATAATCCCAAAAGCTCAGTAATCTCCACAAAGTTGATGCAACTGGGATCTTTAGTTCATTTAATAATGATCCGACGCTACTACTTGGTCGCTAGCTTACCAGAAGCATCACATTTTCATCTGCACATACTCTGGGGAGCTGATTCAATATCCTACAGCGTAATTATTATAAGAGTGTGATGATCAGACATGAAACATGACAGTAATGGCCACAGTTTTCAGGTCAGCAAAGGTTTTTTTTAAATTAATCCAATCAAAGCAAATCATTTATGTCTTTGTGGGAAATAACTGGCTGCATCTGCTTACCAAAATATACGTATTAAACCCTCATCCAAACTTTTTCGAGCCACACTAAACTTTATTCAATTCAGTTTATTTATATGACGCCAAATCACGACGAGAGCCGTCTCAAGGCACTTCACAGAGTTAACATTCCAGTTCAGTTCTTTTAAAGAGCAAGTCACTCCAAATCAACATTTTTTTGCTGATAAACTATATAAACGAGTGTCTGATCGTGCTGTAGACAAATGTATTCAATAATTCGGCATTTTAGTTCAAATTTAAATATTCTGTCTAAAACTGTCAGCGATGAAACGTCAGGTAAAAACTCAGCACTGCATCCAAATTTAAATCTGCCATCGCTATTGGCTAAGAGGTACACTACGATGTTAGATGGTACATTATGATGTCACAATGTTGTGTGTGTATTTATTAGCGGCTCCACCCTCTCAGTCTGCTAGGCAACAGCATTTGTTGCATTTTTCAAACAGGAAGTGGGAGTTGAGTAAGAATCTGGTAGGGGGTGACTTGCTCTTTAAACCAATCTATCATCAAAGTAACCAAATAAAAAATGCTAAATAACAACCCAGCTCTGATTTTAGACCGATTTCAAGGATGAAAAATATAAATTAAATGTTTTTGCTGTGAAGACTGGAACACGTGTAATCAGTCCTTACCGTGAACTTTTTGACATTGATCACCTTATCGATAAAATATGAATTTTCAGCTCTAAGTTGATAGCTTGAGCTGTGCTCAGAACAGTTATCTGGAGTAACAACCTTTTCATCCATGGGATTGGGAGGAGGGAGAACCTGCAAGGTGCCCCACAGTGTCTGCTGGTTGACTTAGTTACGAGGATAGCAGCCTTTATTTAGAATGTAAACCTGAGCCTATTCAGGAAGTGACACTTTCATATTGTTGAGCTAAATTGCACATGGACAGAAACTACATATAAACATTTTTACTGATGTTGAATCTTTTGGAATATTCTGTATCATCTTTCTAAAGGATGTTTACCAACTTGTGTTTAAAGAGCAAGTCACCCCCTACCAGAGTTTTAAGCCTGGGACACACCGGAGGCGGACGTGCCAGTGGGCACTGGTGCACCATTTCCAGGAACTAGAAGTGAGCCACATCACAGCTGAGCGTCAGATCAGACATTTTGGAGTCTTGATGCCTTAAACTTGAACATCTCGCCCGGACTGGATAGCAGCAACATGACTCTACCACTGACTAGCAACGTTGATGTTTTATCTCCACAAATAACACAAATAAGTTTGGAGGAGTTCTGCTGCATGGTGGAGTTGCTAATGCTAACAGTTAGCTTCTACTACCCGTTTCCCAGATGCTAAACAGCCACAATGTGGCTAATACTCACACCATTCACAGTGTGACGTAGACCTGGCAGACTTGTCTAATCCTCGAGTTCACCGTCTATTTTCTATCAGACGCTAATTCGGGAGATAGGTGTAGGAGACTATTTTCATGTTCGCTGCATGAAAAATTCAGAGTGACCCGTTTATAATCAGAAAAAACATATTTAAATGTCGTTTCTCAGTTTTCCACACCACTAGGAATGTTAGAGGCCCAACTTGCCTTTGTGGGGACAAAATGTAAACAAAGGTTTTCCCACAACGGGCAGACATGGCATCAATAATAATGATGGAGCCTCCCGGCTGCACTGGGAAGTTCTGTCGTCTGCCAGCCTCTTGTTTCACAGCACACCGTATTATAGATCACAGCCAAACAAACATGATAGCAGCGTCGCTTAGGATGGCCTGGCATTGTGCCAGCCCTCTTTAATGTCCCAGCTCGAGCAGGGGCGGGACGCTTTGGGGCTAATGTTAGCGCCGCTTCCCCACTCATCGTACAGGTCAGCTGCTTAGCTTAACGGAGGGAGGGGGGGGGGGGGGGGGTTAGGTTTCCTGAAGCAAGCTCTCTGTCGCCAGAAACAAAAATATAAAGCCAGGAATGCCACTGGATATGGGTATGTAGTAAGCCCCAGGACCAAGAACGGGTTTCCTCTCGATTCATATGCAGCTGGAAACACATGAGGCTGTTGTAGAGTAGTGGCTGTCTGGCAACAGGTTTGAAACGGGGGGGGGGGGGGGGGGGGGCATGTTAGCATGTGAAGCCTTTTGTTTCCATTCCCAAAAAGATCTGATTTAACCATCCAGCCTGTCTAGCAGGGAAGGGCAATAATTATTGAAAAATTCAAAGTATAATTCAAATATATCATTTTACCAACTACTAAAGTCCACAATGCTTCAGGGGCGCATTTTTCTGTAAAACACCAGCAAAATAAACCCTGATGTGATTCTGGGTTTCTGCCATCGTGGTTTTACTTTGAAAGGATTACAGCCAGACGATGTGCACACCACCCTACACTGAACCAACAGGCAGGTGAAAGGTAGGACAAAAGATTAACAACTCCTGTCCCATCGGAGGGTGCACTCAGCCTACATCCACCAGCGGACTTCAAACGCTAAAATAAACAAAACAACAAAAGAAACAAACGTGTTTGAAAAGAGAACCGGTCCCCAATAAAAACAACTTGTTTTTGTGAAACGAACACGTTTCTGGGGTTGTGCTGATTTACCAGATTTATCATTAAACACATGAAAAGTGTGATACTGTATTTATTTATGAAGAATAAGAACATTTAACTCTACAAAGTTCCTTTCACTAACATTCTGCTTGATGTCAGTCTTTGTACCTGATTTTAAAAATCCCACGCTATTTGTGTGAGCGCCACATCCTAGTGCGGTGGCTTGATATCTGGGGATGGGGCAGCTGCTCGTGACGCTGATCCATGTGCCACTGTGAGGCGAACACTAGCCCTCTGATGCTGCAGCCGCAGACCCAACATTAGCCCCCTCGTGAAGTCTATTTCAGCCTTCACGGACAAAACAGCTGCCCCAGAGTCTTGCTGCACTGTTTTTAGACTCTCCGAAAGGTTTGGTTCAAAGTAAAACAATAAATAAATAAATAAAACAGTTCTCTACATCTGTTGTCAATGAAGCAATGGAATGCATTTCCCGAGAAGCCTCTTCATGTGGGCTTGAACGGGCGCAGGGGAGCAGGTCAGAAGAAACCAACAACAGCGGTGAAACATCACCACAAAGTATCGCCTATCCAACATATTTATAACAATGTAGTAGTCAGCTTCGAGATGCAAAGGTCAAGGCTGAATATGTGACAGAAGAGGCTGCGCTGGTGGCAGAAGGGAGTCACAGCTAAGTCCGAGACTCGGCAGACAGGTCGAGGAGGTCAGTCCAAGTGACAGGACAAGTGCCTTGAGCAACTGTGTGACAAGAGCTGAGCCAGGCTCCTCCGGCCCGCTGAACACAAGGAGAGCTTTGTGGCCGCCACGGTCTCCTCATACCAGCACACAGCAAAAAAAAAAAAAAAAAAAAACCCAGACTGCAGCTGCATGACTTTGTAAAAGGAGGCTAAAATAAGGCTCTGGCTGCTGGTAAATCCTCAACACAACACCAGATTCGCTCACCGATACAGTTTCTCCAGGAATTTTTGGAACTAAAAAGAAATGTTGCGTTTTTGGACCAAACTCTTCACAGTAACAGACCTACGGCAGTTATGTACACAAAGGTTACTCTAATCAAGGGTCACTATCCAAAATAAAACTGCATTATCAGACTTTTATTGAGTTACTGAATGAAGCGTTTCAGTTTTCTGTAGTAAGCAGACGGAGTAAGCTCAGATATCCTCCCAAATAACAGTGTACAATAAAGAGGGTTTAGTGGGCCCAACCAATGGGTTAGGAGCAGTGATAAAAGCTGACATCAGTCCCATACACGAAGGGCTGGTGGGGAGGAAAACGCTTCCCTCAGCCGATACCGAGCAGGCTGCATTCCAGCCACCAGGGCACTGTATTTTTAGCTCAAGAACCGGAATGTTTTTGGAACAGCAGGCACAAAAAAGCTATGCATATAGCTGCTATAATGGTCAAAAGAAATATTCAAAATCCAGCTAATAAAGAGGAATGTGCATCAGGTTTTTATACTGCGAGTTATAGGAACAGTTGTTTTGTTTGTCTGTGTCCCTGAGGTGGACAGGACACCTGTTCAGATTACAGCTAAGGACAACTAAACAAATAAAAAGCTGTGAAAGCTCCAGCTAACTCTCCCTCTTGTCTCTGCTGAAGTGATATGCTAATGCTAGCCCACTTCCTCTCTAGTTTTGGTGCAGCTGAATCTAACTGGACCTTAGATGTTTTCTTGAAATTCCAGTCGGCTGTTTCCCAAGAAGTCCAACAAAAAGGTTTTGACCTGATTCGCTTAAATAGTTTGGATGTTGTTCTGCTCTAAATTTAACCTCTTTGTGGGATGATCCAGTTGCTGGAAACATCCCGACATCTCATCCCAGGACAAGCATGAAGCTGAAACAGCTAATTATTGTTATCACTCACGTGCACAGGGGAGGTGGTCGGTTTGAGAGCCACAGGATTAACCACGGTGACACTAATGCAACACTCCATAACAACTGATTAAAACTTTATTCGCTCAGTTATTTTCCTTGTAAATGATAAATGACCCGCACTTGTATAGCGCCTCCCAGAGGAAGAACTCCAAAGTGCTTTACACTACAGTGTATCATTCATCCATTCACACACACATTCACACACTGGTGGGGATGAGCTACGATGTAGCCACAGCTGCCCTGGGGCGCGCTGACAGAGGCGAGGCTGCCGAGCACTGGCGCCACCGGTCCCTCCGACCACCACCAGCAGGCAAGGTGGGTCTTGCCCAAGGACACAACAGCAGACTTCTCTGTCCGGAGCCGGGATCGAACCTGCAACCTTCCGATTGCTGGACAACCCGCTCGACCTGTTGAGCTACTTGTATTCCCTCAACCCCACTTATCTAAAACTGAGTTTCACGCAGCATATTTACATTTTATTTGATTCAAACTATTTAGATGTACAAAAATCAGCTGATCTAATTGAACTGGAGATCAAAAGGCGACGCCCTCGGCCTGCTGCTACACCCCGTTACAGACAGACTTCTGAGACTTTACTCAAAAATGAATAACGCTATATTTCAGCCAGAGATGGGAAACAACATGAAACAAACCAGTAACAACATAATAAGCAAAGTTGTTCCCCAATGACCTCCAGAGATCTCAGTCCAGTTAAGAACCTTTGGAATGAGGTGGGATGGGAGGTTCTCATCATTGATGGAGCTGATGTTGTCAGGATGGACCAGGATCTCTAAGGATTTTTCCCAACACCTTGTTAGATATATGCTACAAAAGGAGAAAGAAGAAAATATCATTTCTACAGGTGCTGGCCAGTAAATTAGAATATCATCAAAAGGTTGAAAATATTTCAGTAATTCCATTCAAAACGTGAAACTTGTACATTATATTCATGCAATGCACACAGACCAATGTATTTCCGATGTTTATTACGTTTAATTTTGATATTTATAGGTGACAACCAATGAAAACATCAAATCTGGTATCTCAGAAAATTAGAATATTCTAAAGGCCAATGAAAAAATGTTTGTTTCTCTAATGTTGGCCAACTGAAAAGAATGAACATGAAAAGAATGTGCATGTATAGCACTCAATACTTAGTCGGGGCTCCTTTTGCCTCAATAACTGCAGTAATGCGGCGTGGCATGGACTCGATCAGTCTGTGGCACTGCTCAGGTGTTATGAGAGCCCAGGTTGCTCTGATAGTCGTCTTCAGCTCCTCTGCATTGTTGGGTCTAGCGTATTGCATCCTCCGCTTCACAATACCCCATAGATTTTCTATGGGGTTAAGGTCAGGCGAGTTTGCTGGCCAATCAAGGACAGGGATACCATGGTCCTTGAACCAGGTGCTGGTGGTTTTGGCACTGTGTGCAGGTGCCAAGTCCTGTTGAAAGGTGAAGTCTGCATCCCCATAAAGTTGGTCAGCAGCAGGAAGCATGAAGTGCTCTAAAACTTCCTGGTAGACGGCTGCATTGACCCTGGACCTCAGGAAACAGAGTGGGCCAACACCGGCAGATGACATGGCACCCCACACCATCACTGACGGTGGAAACTTTACACTGGACCTCATGCAACGTGGATTCTGTGCTTCTCCGCTCTTCCTCCAGACTCTGGGTCCTTGATTTCCAAAGGAAATGCAGAACTTGCTTTCATCAGAAAACATAACTTTGGACCACTCAGCATCAGTCCAGTCCTTTTTGTCCTTGGCCCAGGCGAGACGCTTCTTGCGCTGTTTCATGTTCAAGAGTGGCTTGACACACGGAATGCGACACCTGAATCCCATGTCTTTCATGAGTCTCCTCGTGGTGGTTCTTGAAGCGCTGACTCCAGCTGCAGTCCACTCTTTGTGGATCTCCCCCACATTTTTGAATGGGTTTGTCGTCACAATTCTCTGCAGGGTGCGGTTATCCCTAGAGCTTGTACACTTTTTTCTACCACATTTTTTCCGTCCCTTCGCCTGTCTGTTAATGTGCTTGGACACAGAGCTCTGCGAACAGCCAGCTTCTTTAGCAATCACCTTTTGTGTCTTGCCCTCCTTGTGCAAGGTGTCAATGATTGTCTTTTGGACAGCTGTTAAGTCAGAAGTCTTCCCCATGATTGTGGAGCCTTCAAAACAAGACTGAGGGACCTTTTAAAGGCCTTTGCAGGTGTTTTGAGTAAATCAGCTGATTAGAGTGGCAGCAGGTGTCTTCTATATTCAGCCTTTTCAGAATATTCTAATTTTTTGAGATACCAAATTTGGAGTTTTCATTAGTTGTCACTTATGAATATCAAATTTAAATGTAATGAACATTGGAAATACATTGGTCTGTGTGCATTGCATGAATATAATGTACAAGTTTCACGTTTTGAATGGAATTACTGAAATATTTTCAACCTTTTGATGATATTCTAATTTACTGGCCAGCACCTGTATAGCGCCTCTCAAGATGAAATTCACGAGGCGCTTCACAAAACAAAAAATGTAAAAATATAAAAAAGAATTTAGACAATGGTTAAAAATATATTCAAATGAGCAAAAATAGGCAATTGTGATTAAAAATGTTAAGAAAGAGAGAGACTGAACAGGAAAGAGGGAAATCAGTGGATCCTGAGGAAGGTGGAATAGGTGGGGAGAGCAGAATAAAGAGAGAGAGGTGAAGAAGATCATACAAAAGCCAGCTTGAACAAGTGAGTCTTCAGCTGCTTTTTAAAGGAGACCACTGAGTCCACTGATCTCAGGCTCAGGGGGAGAGAGGTCCAGAGTCTGGGGGCCACAGCAGCAGATGATCTGTCACGTTTGGTCTTTAGCCTGGTGCTGCACAACCAGTAGGCTTTAATCACTGGACCTCAGGGACCTGCTGGAGGTGTAGGGACTAAGAAGATCACCAATGTAAGATGGTGCTTGTCCATGTAAGGCCCTATAGACCAGAACCAGGATCTTGAAATGATCCCTGAAGTTGACTGGCAGCCAGTGAAGCTGGAGGAGAAGCGGGGTGATGTGGGTGTGTTTGGAGGACTTGGTCAGAAGCCGAGCACAGGCGTTCTGAACCACCTGTAGACGGTTCAGGGAGGTTCTGCTCAGACACGTGAAAAGAGAGTTACAGTAGTCTAAGCGTGAGGAGATGAAGGTGTGGAGAACTGTCTCAAGTTCAGAGCGAGACAGAATGGGACTCAGCTTAGCAATGTTCCTGAGATGGAAGAAGGAAGAGCGAACAAGAGAACTGACATGAGAATCCACTGTGAGAGCTGGGTCAAAGGTCACGCCAAGATTCCTGACAGAAGGTTTGGTGTGAGAAGCAAGCTGACCAAGAGAGTCTCTGACTTTGGGAACCAGCTTGTCTGGGGCACAGATGAGGATCTCAGTCTTATCTTCATTCAGCTGTAGAAAGCTCCCACCATCCAGGTTTTGATAGAGTCTAAGCAGGTGTGTGACAGCTGCAGCTTAGACATCTCATGGGGCTTAAAGGAGATGTACAGTTGGATGTCATCTGCATAAAGATGGTAGGAGATTCCTTTGAAGGAGCTCAGGATGTGCTGAAGAGGAAGCAGATAGAGGAGCAAGAGCAGAGGCCCCAGCACAGAACCATGTGGGACACCATGGGTAAGAGAGGTGAGTGGAGGACCTAAACTTGGAGACAGCCACAGAAAAGGAGCACTCAGAGAGATAAGAGGAGAACCACTCCAGAGCAGATCCTGATAGGCCTACCCAGTCTCTCAGCCTCTCCAGTAGCAGGTGATGGTCAACAGTGTCAAAGGCTGCAGTCAGGTCCAGCAGGACCAGAACAGAACAGTCCCCTCATCACTGTGAGTCAGAAGGTCATTAGAGACCCTAAGAAGAGCTGTTTCAGTAGAATGAGCTCTACAAAAACCTGACTGGAAGCTATCATAGATGTTATGTTCATCAAGAGCAGCTGTGAGTTGTTTAGCCACAACCTTTTCCAAGATCTTGGAGATGAACAGAAGCTACTATGGAGAGAGGCATCAAGACTCGTTTTTTTTAAGAAGCCGGTTGATTACAGCGTTCTTTAAGTAAGCAGGGACCTGACCAGAGACCAGAGAAGCATTAATTATAGAGAGCACGCTGGGACCGATGGACTGAAAAGCACTTTTAAGCAAAGATGAGGGTAAGATGTGGAGGGGGCATGCAGAGGTCTTCATAGAGTTAACTAGTTTGGTTAACTCAGGCAAAGAAACAGGAGCAAAGCTATCTAGGATGATGGGCCTGGTTGGAGTCGGGAGAGGCAGTGATAAGGCTGAAGGAGAGATGCTAGATCTAACCTTATTGACTTTGTCCACAAAGAAAGACTGAAAGTTCTCACAGTCTGTAACAGAGTGGATGGAGGCTGTAGGAGAGGCAGGAGAGACGATGCTGCTGATGGTGTTGAACAGCACCTTGGGGTTCCCTTTGCTCTGGGACACCAGGTTGGAGAAATAGGAAACCCTCGTGTCTCTGACTGCAGAGTTAAAGGAAGTCAGAAAATATGTCAAAAAATGTCAAATGTCAAAAAGTAATCCGGTTCTGAAAGCAAATGGGGATCCAACCCAGTACCTGCGAGATGTTTTCTAATAAAGCCACCATTGAGCCAGACTCCTAATGGTGCTGAAGTTCTGGAAAAAAGTTACTCTCATAAAAAAGAACATCAGAATCAAATATTAAGAAAATTAAATATGATACAATGCTTTCCCTCATTTTTAACTCATTCACTGCCAATGATGACTAAAGCCGTCATTTGCATGTTTTTACTGTTTGGGCGTCGGACGAGCCCCCGCACCGTGAGAACATACATCTCAGCTCTAAAGCCGATCTTCATCCACGTACGTCACGTGATCAGGAAGCAGAACATCCATGTGTTAGGAGATCGTTTTGGGCCGCTGCTGTAAAAAAAGTGAGGCGCGAACCGGAAAATCTTCTGCCGATCACAATTCAACAACGGATTATGAAAGAATGGATAACGCTCGAAACGTGCTGATTCTTCCTGATGTAAGAGGTGAGTCTCCACTTTGTTTTGTTTGTTTTGGCGTCGACATCATCCTAGCGTGCAACGTTCTGTGACTCTTAAAAAAACAGTAAAAACGGCGAGAAACGCTGGCAGCGAAGGGCTTTACTGATCAGGAAACAGCTGGCAGTGAATGTGTTGCCAAGGCAACAGGTTACCAGTCAAACAGAAGGCTAAGACTCCTGCACTTTGATTAGCTGTGATGAATAAAAGAACATCAAATCAAACTTCAGACTGACTGGAAATAAAATCAGCTAAAACTGGGGACTGGATATTTACTCTAAACACTATTAACCTCTCGTCCCCTTTGGTAAACCTACCAAGCTCAAACTCTCATTAATGTATCGGTACACAAAAACAAGCTTGACTTGCACACATGACTCATAATCACTCTGCTGTAATATAACCTATGTCTAAATAATTGTGTACAGGTGTACTACACTTGATACCAACTGGAAATCATTTTTACCAAAATCAATTTTTTGTTAAAGGCCAAAAATTAAAAGAGCAGGTAAAAGTCAGTTGGCTTGTTGAGCTGCAACAGTCTTATTGTGAAAAACTCCCAAAAATAACAGTGTCTGAACTATTTCCACCACCTCCACTGTGACACTCACCTGTATAATCTAAAACGGCACCAACAATTACTGTAGAAAGCTTCGTTGTTTGAGGAAACATCCCTGGAACTCCACCCGAGGCGAGCCCAAACAGTAATCTTGTGACTATATTGACTTCCTCACACGTGCATCTGGACTGAACGCAACAATGACGAAAGGTGTCGCTCCCATTCAAATCACAAGCTGGCAAAAACTATAGGACAACACTGCAAAGAGAGAAAAGTAACCTGGCCCAAAAAGAAGTCTGGCCGCTGCGTAGACCTTTTGGAAAACGGCTAAATGAGCTGCCGGGCAGAACAAAGCGAGGAATTCCAACAAAGAGTGCACTTCTATGATGACACAACCGGGGCAGATGTCAACATTTTCTGTGGTTCAGAACTGTTTTATGAAATAAACAAGCTCCCAGAACTCAACTAAAACTAAATAACAACAAAGTCATATCAAACATTATTATTCATATTTAAAAACAACACGACAGTCTAATATTTAACGGTTAGGTTCACCTGGGGCGACGGTGGCACAGGAGTTAAGTGCTCGCCCCGTAATCGGAAGGTTACAGGTTTGAGCCCCGCTCAGTCTGTCGCTGTGTCCTTGGGCAAGACACTTAACCCACCTTGCCTGCTGGTGGTGGTCGGAGGGACCGGTGGCGCCAGTGCTCGGTAGCCTCGCCTCTGTCAGTGCGCCCCAGGGCAGCTGTGGCTACATCGTAGCTCATCCCCACCAGTGTGTGAATGTGTGTGTGAATGGGTGAATGACTGTGTTGTAAAGCGCCTTGGGGGGTTCCAGGACTCTAGAAGGCGCTATATCAAATACAGACCATTTACCATTTAAAAAAAACGTTTTTAATTATAATTTATCACTTCTGATTATAAACGATGGGTTAGCGCTGCTCAATTAATCGAATTATAAAAAGAAAATGAGCCGATAATTTGCTCCTCCCTCGCGGTTTACTCTCACACTGCTCCGAGTTGCAAATCGAGAGTCCCTCCCTCACTAAGTGTTGCCAACTTAGTAACCTTGTATCCATTTCTAACAACTTTCAGAAGTTTATATGTTTGCATTTATTTTTATACTACAAATATTTGCACTGTACAGCTACTTTTTGCCGTCAGTATTTGCAGTGTTGATCAAACTGGGTATGTATTGGGTAGGCTTAAATAAGTTAAACTTTAGCCTATACCCTTTCAGTCATGAACTACGAGGGAGTGTTGGCTCTTTTACATGTTGAATCAGGAATTGTTTTCCTCTGATTGAACCCTGTGCAATGGTATGACTGAACAAATAAATAAAATCTTTAATTAAAGATTGTCCTAAATAATCGAGATCTAAATCTCAGTCAAAATAATAATGATCATCACTTTTGCCATAATCAGCCCAATGGGCTCGACACACGGGAGGCGACATCGCCTCTCCATTCGTTTTCGATCAGACATGCACGACAAAGCGATAATCGCAGGTCTCTCTCCTGCTAAGCTACACGCAAAAAATGTACACGTGAAATCTTGCGCTCGTGCATGTGTCGTGCACAGGCGAGCCAGCAATGCGATCCCAGAAAGTTGAGAAAATATCAACTTTTCATCGCCGTTGCTCGGACAAGGACCAATCGGCGAAGGTTTTATTGACAGACCAATGAGCTGACAGGATGCTTCTCAGTACATCTCCGGGCAAACATGGAGGAAAGTTGCTGAGTCGGTTTCCCAGAGCTTCACAACATTTCTACCAAAGGCAGCGGCATGGGAAATTTTTGGCGAGTTGGTTGTTGGTGTAGGCTCACATTCATCATTTCTTTTTATGGTTTGTAATATGGGATGAACCCAATCATGTATTTATTTAATCATGATTTTAGTAAAATCAGATGCAAGACTTCACTTAACTCTAGTTAAACCTTGAGCGACTTCATATCTACCGCGTTTTTAACTCTGAACTGCTTTAATAACCCAACATTCCTTCGAATCTGACGGCCAATTAAAATAAAGACTTGCTATTTGCCCTGGAACGGAGCGCGTCGCTGGCTGCTGCTGCATGTCATTTCTCATGTGTCAGGTTATCAAATTGATAGCAAGAAGTTTTGCTGATCGCAGTTGTTTGTCGCCTTCCTTGTGTCAAGCTCATTACTGAGTTTCATGCAGGCTGAACGTGAAAATAGTCTCCTACACCTATTTGCTGCGTTAACGTCAGATAGAAAATAGACGGTGAAACTCTAGGATTAGAAAAGCCTGACAGATCTCCGTCAAACTGCAGGGCCTTGCTTGGTTCCCCTCCACTGACATATATACGTAGACACCCCGTGGACAGGTGCTGCCTATTAGAACGGCTATAGTGGCCGGCCGCCATTTTAGATGGGTCTCCAATCGCCCCCAATGCATTCGTTTTCACTGAAGAAGGTGCTACCCAAATTTAAAAAATGCACATTTTTTTTTTACTTTTTCACAAAAGCAGACACACAGTATGACATGATTATTAAAATATAAATATATTTGAACAATATAAATAAAAATAAATTTAAGTATAAAATCCCATCAGGCAGGCTAGAAAAGTCACTAGTAATCCCACGTGATCTGTTTTCAATAGTACGCCAGTTGTTGTAAGTTGAGCAGTGCGCACCTCCCCTAATGGTACGTGTGATTTTGAGCAGGCCAATCAGCCGGCAGTGGATGTGTCGGCCCTGTTCGGCTCCAGGCAGACCACCTAAGGAAGAAGGCTGAAAAGGTGTCCGGTTGGTTGCATGCAGGAAAACCCAAGGCTGCACCTTAATGAGAACACTCCCAACCCGGTCCAGGCGGAGTGAAGCCGACGCTAGTGTGTAAGTGCCACAAGTAGTGAAGCTACATGATGCTGGAACAGACACCTGGCTAGACTAAATGCTCACAACCCTGGAGAAAAGTGGGTCAGTCTTAGTTATTTATACTTTGCCTAAGTGTTCTGAACTGTCCTCACCATATAAAGCCCATAATACTAGTGAGCTGCTCTTATGCTATTATTTACAATCACTAGATGATGAATTAAAGATGTGACTCAATATTCTGGAGCAGAGGCAGACTGATATGGGTTTTATTAAGGCTGATGCCGATACCAATTTTTAAAGAATTGTGTTGCTGATATCTAAAGCTGATTATTAAGGCTGATATATATAAGTTTTAGCAGCACATTGATTGTGAAAGACAACTGAACATGCACTATGTGCAATATAAATTAAATAAGTAAAAAAATCTTTTAATATTTATTGAACTTCAAATATAAAATAAACTCAAAACAATAAAAAGAACAGTGTGTTGGGGTCCTTTCCTCAGTCTAGTAGTGGCGGCAGTTGGCCACACAGGTGCCCGATTTTGTCTTCTTCTATATCGGCTTCTAAAAATAATTTTGGCTGATATAGAAAAAATTGAGGATATTGGCCCAATATATCTGTGGCCTCTACTAGGGATGCACCGATGGATCGGCATTTGATCCCAATCGGCCGATAGCGCCCCTATCGGTTTTTATCAGAGTTTTCAAAATAGATCAAAGCAGACCGATCAGGTAGGGTTGTCACGGTAACCAGTGTAGCGGTAAACCCCGGTAAAAAAAAGTTGAAAATAATAATAACCGTCTTGTTTTTAAAAAAACTATATTATCTCGGTGGGATTACCGTGGCTGCGGTGTAGGCGCGGTGACCCTTACCAGCCACCGTATCATCTGCTGAAGTTGCCGGCGGCACATGCGCACTTTGTTGTTTACAACCAAAACTTTCTTGAAGCTAAAGCTGAAATAATGGCCAAAGGAGGAGACGGCAGCGCTCAGGAGGACATTTATTATCCCTCAAAGAAGACAAAGTGGGAAGTACAGCATCTTTTGGATATTTGAAGAATGCCGAGGGACAGCTGATAGAAGACGGCTATCCTGTGTGCAGCACGTGCAGAAAAAGTGTCTGTGAAAGGCAGCAACGCTTCAAATCTCATGACACATCTGCGTGACCATCACCCACAACTCTACAGTCAATGCAAGGCAAGCTAACGTTAGCGTTTTAGCTAAAATGCGTGATCCGAGGATTTGGGTTGAGGGAGAATGCAACGAGTCGCTATATAAAGCAGCCGCAGCGCCGCTACCTGCATATAAACCGTGTCGCGGACACCGCCATGTTTAAATGACGCTATGCATTACGGGGCTCCCAGGGGCAGATAAGAGTTGGTCTCTCTCCGAGAATAATTATGAATTTAACAACGATTACTGCCTGATGACATTTTCCCACATCTGCAAAGCTCACTGGAGGGACACAAGTTGAGGACAATATTTTCCTGATATAGGGTTTATTACTCAAGTAAGGGTAAAAAAGTATCTGATTAGAAGGCTACTTGAGTACTGAGTATCATCTGATCTAATATTTTTAAAATGATGACATCAAACAGACAAAAAATAAGAAGTTATGGGCAAATATTGGTATTTTAAAGACTAAAGGGGAAAAATGTAAACAAATAAACAACATAATTACAAAATAACACATTTTAGGCAAAATTTAGACACAAACTGAGGACAATATTTCCTGACATACAGGGTTTATTTAATTGTGTGAAAATGTAGCACGTTTAAAAAAAATACTGAAAACCGTGGTAATTTTGGTCACAATAACCGTGAGGTTACATTTTAACACCGTGACAACCTTAATACACACCATTTTAGATTAGGTTACATTTCCTTTATTCCCAGATTATGTTGTTTGTAGCACTTATTATAATGTTGTAGAAAATTTCTGGCCAATCCACGTGATCGGTATCGGTGATCAGCATTCTTTGATATCAGTATCGTGATCGGCAGCAAAAAACCTGATCGGTGCATCCCTAGCCTCTACTCTGAAGCACATTCCTAATAACAAAGCAGATCAGCAAACATTTGCATGTTTCTACACATGATTTAACTCATGAAGCAATTCTCAGGAAGAAAACAGCACCTGACTAAACAGTGAAACAGTTTATTATTTCATGGTGAGGTCAAAAGCAAGCCATGTGGTGGATTCTGCAATCTGAAAGAAGTTATGTGAAACCTAGGAGAATGTAACAAAGCACCCACACAACTGATCAGTGCATCAATCGAGTTTAAGTAGTTTTAACTAGATGTTTAACGATTCATCTGTCTAACTGATAAATCGGTTTATATTTGGATTTTTTTTAATGGTTATACCCTTAAAATACCAGGTCAACCATTTGGTAGAGAATATTTTCATCTCTACATCTTAAATTTGCATAGTAGAAAAAAACTACTCAACTAAAAAGTTCTAAAAATATGGAGAACTTTGAAAAAACACCTCAAGAAAATTACATGACATTATCTTTTTCATAAATATAATATTGTTTTATATTATTATAGAAAATATCGTATGCCCATAAATGGTCCAAATGATCTAAAAGCTGGGGAAAATTGCCATTTTCCTCCTTTGAGGAATAAGTAAACAAACCTCTGATTTTTAAACAATTAGATGAAAACAAATACTGCCACTGCATGCCAGAAATGGGGTGGCATGTTTTAAAAAGACCAGCCAGAGAAAACCCTGTGCAGCATCTCTATTTAACACAAAATTGTATTTAAATAAAAAGTTGATAGTTAACTTTTATCTAATTACATGAAAAAAAGATGAAGGGAAAACCCCAATATTTTAAAAGTGTTCTCTAAATATTCTATGAAATATTCAGTATGTGTTCAATATTTGTGCAATTCCAGATGTACATTAGTATGCATGTGTTCCTTAACCCAAACTCACCTAATCTAAAAGCTCGTTCACACCATACCACTAAGACCAAGTGTTGGGGTGTCGGGGCAGCAGTAGCTCAACAGGTTGAGCAGGTTGTCCAGGTTGCTGGTTCGATCCCGGCTCCGGACAGAGAATTCTGCTGTTGTGTCCTTGGGCAAGACACTTAACCCACCTTGCCTGCTGGTGGTGGTCGGAGGGACCGGTGGCACCTGTGCTCGGCAGCCTCGCCTCTGTCAGTGCGCCCCAGGGCAGCTGTGGCTACATTGTAGCTCATCACCATCAGTGTGTGAATGTGTGTGTGAATGGATGAATGATACACTGTAGTGTAAAGCACTTTGGAGTCCTTACTCTGAGAGGCGCTATACAAGTGCGGGTCACCCCCTACAAGAAACTTACTTCACTCCCTCTTCATGTTTAAAAAATGTAACAAATGATGTTGTCCGAGAGGGCGGAGCAACTAACAAATACACACACACAGGCTCACAATGGCATTGTGACATCATAATATACCAGTTTACATCATAGCATACCTCTTAGCCAATAGCGGTGGCAGATTTAAATTCAACTACAGTGCAGAGTTTTTACCTGACGGCACAACACTGACAGTTTTAGGCAGGATATTTAAATTTTAACTAAAATGCACTAAAGTGCAAAACTATTGACTACATGTGTCTGCTGCACGATTAGACAGCGGCATGTATATAGTTTATCAGGGAAAAAAAGCTGATTTGGGGGTGACTTGCTCTTTAAGCTTTGCGTGGATCAGCAAAATGTCCCCACAATGTGGAAATGTCCACATGTTACAGGTTTAAGTCAAAAATTGTCCACTTAAACATATAAAAGTCAAGTGCACACACACACACACACACACACACACACACACACACACACACACACACACACACGCACACACACACACAGCTGTCATGGTGCCAATGGGAGTAACTTGGTTTCCATCTTTAAAATCTAAAGAATCTGAAAAGCATTCTGCACGCCTGACTAGTCTATTTATAGACATTCACAAGACAATGTTTTTTTGTTTTGTTTGTTTGTTTGACACGATCGATCTCCTTTTATTCCCTCCCTCACGCGTATCCGGGCCAGGGAATTATTAAAAACAAAGTCCATACTTTGAGACGGTGCAGGATCACAAACCCCCCGGAGCGCTCTCGGTCGGTTTCATCGAAACTCGCTGGGATGACACGATGGCTCCGGTCATGGGAACGCTATGTCGCAGCTATTAATAGTCTTTTGACGCCCTACATGCAGCGTCGCCAGGAAGGCTTCTGCGCTGTCGGTGCATCAGCTCGGTGAGTCCGAGCAGCGAGTGACAGGAAAACGCCACGGCCTGCTCAGACCGTCATTCCCGGGTACACAACTGGGTCCGCCGCATTCCAGCCTTGACACTCGCCCCGCCGTTACGCACAGAACCACAAACACCCGCTCGTTACTTAGCAAGCTAGTGCACTTCTACCCACCTTGTCGACACAACGACAGGTACATTACGTTTTTTAATTGTCTACCTAAAATGGATTTTCGTCGATTGGTCAGAACCGACTGCAGCGCATAACTTCAACTCGAGACCAGGTCTGTTATCGGACATAAAGCCCAAATAGCTCGCTGCTGTGGTTTCGCACACACACTCACACGCCAACACACCCCCGTCTTAGCATAAACTACCGCAGCTAAACGTTGTCAAGACGTGGATCAAAACTAGAAGCCATGTTCACAACATAAACCAGTGTCAGTGACAACAGGAATAAGCAAGAGCGCCAACCGCTGCTCCTCCGATAGCTTAGGCAGAGACTCTCTATCAGCAGACAACAAGCTGGATTAGTGCACCGCTATTCGGGTATTAATTCTTACAATAGTACTAAACGCGTCAGCAGCTCTTTCAAACTGCTTGTAAGCGCGTTTGAGGAAATTTAATATTGACATATTAAGGGTAACAATGAAATATTCGTGTCAAGAGTACGGAGCGTCCGATAATGGACACCACACTGATGATTCTAAGCAGGTTAGCTGCAAAGCTAAGCGAGCAACGGTTAGCTACTCAGCTAGCCCTCTGCGACATGATTGTAAAAAACGGTGAGAAGCACGAGCTGATAAAGCAGCCCGGTGGTACTAGTTCAGCTGGGACCACTTTTGTCAAAAGGCTTCAACAACTTTAATAAACACGATACGATTAGAGGTAAAACGTAAAGTTCATCAAGGCATATAGCTCACCAGCTTTAGGCATCCACCCTCTTGACAGCGAATTCCCTGTCTGTGTGCGACCGCAGTCAAGTCCAGTAGGAAACCAACACTTCCGGTAGGATTTTCCAAAATAAAGCCAAGCTTGCCACTTGTCAAGTCAGCATTGATGCAACTATTTCCGTTGAACTTTCTAAATAAAATCGAGAGTCGAGTAACCATTTCCATTTTGTAATATTTTCTAATATGAAACTTTATGTAGTGTAAATTGTCATTTTAATTTTTGTGAAGTTATGTTGAAAATGAATTCAATCGCATTCATTTGTTTTGGTTTATGTTTAGAATCTAGATACAAACATATAAAGCTATCACAAAAGATAACTGAATTTCACCATTTAAAGTTCACGTTTGACTTCATGGGAGCTTTAAAACCTTTTTCAAATACAATTTCAGGTTCACTTCAATAAAACATGTTTTAAACGTTTTAAAATAAAAAACGTTTTAAAGGGGTCAGTGAGGGGTCCCTCACTGACTCCTCACACTGCTGCCATTCTCGTCCACAGCCTCGTCACCTCCCGTATCGACTATTGCAATTCACTTCTTTATGGTCTCCCCAACAAACTCCTTCATAAACTGCAACTGGTCCAGAATTCAGCAGCCCGTATTATCACCAGAACCCCTTCCTTTCACCACATCACCCCGGTTCTCCAGCAGCTTCACTGGCTCCCAGTTAAATTCAGGTCCATCTTCAAAATTCTCCTTCATACCTTCAAAGCAATCCACAACCTCTCTCCTCCATATATCTCAGACCTTATAAGTATTCACACCCCGTCCCGTTCACTCAGATCTTCTTCTTCCATCCATCTTGCGGTTCCTTCTGCCCGTCTCGCTACCATGGGGAGCAGAGCTTTCAGCCGCTCTGCTCCTCGACTCTGGAACTCACTTCCCACCGACATCAGGAACATCGACAGTTTTACCCTTTTCAAAACAAAACTCAAAACACACATGTTTAAATCTGCCTCTGATTTTATTGAACTGTTTCTCTCTTTGTTTTTCTTCTTTGGGTTTTATTATTGTTTTATTGTATTTTATTACGTGTTTTGTGTAAAGTGACCTTGGGTGTCCTGAAAGGCGCTTTTAAATAAAATGTATTATTATTATTATTAAACACTGCTGTGATAAACAAATCGTTTCCAATGACGCTTCGTTCCTGCTGTATCATTTTTTCTACAGAAAAACAAATCTCATTCCACAGGCTGGTGTGTTCTCGCCCTCTACTGTTAAAGAAATGATATTGCATCCTGTAGTTCACATCCGTCACTTGGTTAATATTTCCATATCAGTTTACAAAATGAGCTGTACCCAAAGTGTTTTCCCATGATGTAGGAGTCATTTCTAATCTACATAGAGTCAAATTCACCTAACAACCATAAGATAACCTTTATTTATTACATATGCAATGCTCTTTTTCCTTGTTACATTCATTTTTATAGACAAACAAACCAATTTTAACATAATGAATTGGGTTGAAGGGCATAAAACGTCATAATAAATCAAAACAGGCCAGTGATTTACAATCAAACAGAATTTTAGGATAATCTAAAATAATCTAAAAAAAAGGGTTTTTATTTTTCAGGTCGGGTTAACATGAGAGGTTACAAATATACGACATTTTTCAGCAGTTTCAGTATCACACGTGAAATTTACAGTAGCCATGTGTATTAAAACCCAGCTGTAACGTGTTGCTGGACCCCTGCTGCTCTGTAGAGCATGAGCTGTGTTGGTGTGGTGTGACATGTAGGAGGGGCGAGCGTGGATCTGGACTCGTCAAAAAGCTTTCCCTCTGACCAGCTGGGCTCCACTCAGACCAGACAGCCCTGCACAGCAGAGCACAGCAAGCCCCACTCTGAAACAGACATGGGACTCACTCAGGACCCCAACTTTCAGAAGCTGCAGGACTGGTACACAGCCCACGCTCTGAGCCTCAACATGAGGCACATGTTTGAGGCCGACAAAGACAGATTCAACAAGTTCAGGTATGGGAGAGCTACAGGTGTTGCATGCGAATGAGCAGAGTTGTTTTTTGAGGTCCTCCAGGGACAACCTTCACATGTCTTTGTGTTTGGACAGCCTCACACTCAACACCGAGGATGGAGACATTCTCCTGGATTTCTCCAAGAATCTCATCACGGATGAGGTCATGAAGATGTTGGTTGACCTGGTAATTTAACCTCCATAGCTCTTTCTTCATCATGATTGGCTATGAGACTTTATTCTTTGAAACGTTTGCCTTCAGGCCAAATCAAGAGGGATTGAAGCTGCTAGAGAAAGGATGTTCACTGGAGAGAAGATCAACTTCACAGAGGTGCTCACTGCTGACTAAACGTCCACAGCAGCCGGTGACTGTTGGATAAACCTCCGTGTGCTGTTGTGTGTGTTTGAAGGGGCGCGCTGTGCTCCATGTTGCTCTGAGGAACCGTTCCAACACTCCCATCATGGTCGATGGCAAAGATGTCATGCCAGATGTGAACAATGTTCTGGAGAAGATGAAGGGCTTCTGTCACGTGAGTCTGTGAGAAGGCCGGAAAGTTTCCACATTTTCATGGATTGGAGCTAATGATGTTTTGTGGTGATGTTTGTGACGGCCGTGCACATCTGTTGAAGCGGGTTCGCAGTGGCGAGTGGAAGGGCTACACAGGGAAGGCCATCACAGATGTCGTCAATGTTGGGATTGGAGGATCGGACCTCGTGAGTACCGCTGCATATTCGAGGATTCTTGTTTGAATTTGTTTCATCCAGTTTGGTTTGAACCTCAGGGTCCTCTGATGGTGACAGAAGCCCTGAAGCCGTACTCGAAGGATGGACCTCGTGTCTGGTTTGTGTCCAACATCGATGGGACCCATATCGCCAAAACGCTGGCTCAACTCGATGCTGAGACGACACTCTTCATTGTTGCGTCCAAGGTATAAGCCCAACGGATTCAGCAAACCAGAGAAACTTTGCATGTGGAATAAAAAGCTTTCTGCTTTCTTTATAAATCACATAAAAATGAAAGGCCTAGCAATCCTTGAAGAAATGCAAATGGCCAACTATTCCTGCAGGAGTTGTCCCTCTGAAGTATGAAACCTAATTTTAAAACACAATCCAATCAGTTTTATTCTGCTTTGTGATTCTAACACAGCATAACAGTAATAAAGAGTCGAAATTTGCCCTCACCACCTGTACGTCCCCCACCAGGGGGCAGTAGACACGAATAGGACTGGAGATGGCAGGTTTCTGATGAAGGTGCCAATTAGGGATGTGTATTGGTGAAATTTTGGCGATACGATAAGTATCACGATACAGGGGAGACGATACAACATATCACGATATATTGCGATACATTCAGTCAGATGATATTAGCAATTTTTTTAGACTGAATTTTTTTGTAGGAATATTCAATAAACAGTCCAAACTAGGGCTGGGCGATGTAACCTAAAATCAGTATCACGATATATTGAGAATTTCACCTCGATAACGATAAATGGGTGATAACTGCAGGTATGCGCAGAAACAAAAGCTGTCCACTAGATGGGGCTGTCACATGTATTACTTGAGTCACATTTTTACATGACTCAAGGTGGTACAGCTTCTTAAAGGGATGTGAACTTTACCAACCTACACATCTTTTCATTTCTTTATTATCAAATTTATTGACATGGGAAAAATGATCACGATAAGAGTCAGAAATTTCAATAACGATAAATTTCCGATTTATTGCCCAGCCCTAGTCCAAAGTGATACTTAACATTTTTAACGCGAGGTACCTGAACCATAACTGAGGGATTTATATTTCAATGGTGGAAACAAAACACATTGCACACTGCTGCCATCTAGCGGTCTGCGTTTGAATTGCACCAAAAGACAAGAAAATACACAAATATTTGCATGTAAATTCTTCCAAAATTTTGATACATGGATTTTGAATATCAATATTAAATCACAGGATAAAATATCACGATATATTGCCATATTGATATTTTCTTACATCCCTAGTACTAATCCTGATGCTCCATCTGGATGCTTTAAGGCCAGCAGTGGCTTGACAAAGAATTTGTGACGATGGTTTCAAGTTTTTTTTTAGATGCCGTACAACCAGTTAACTCTCAGAGTATAACTTTCGATGACAAAAAACACTAAATTTCATTTGTTTTTTAAAGTAAAATTACAGCGAAAGTCACCTGGAAACAGGCTGACCTAAAACACGAATCAGTTGAAGACAACGATGACTTTCTCAGAGTTTCGTACATATTTGGACTTTTAACGAGGAGTGACAAGATAAATGACCCCCCGAGTTTGAACATCTCGAGATGTATTTTGTTATGAAAACTTGTCTTCAGGCAGACGTGATTGTTGTTGGATCGCTCAACATTAATACCCTTATATTTGCAGACGTTCACCACCCAAGAAACCATCACCAATGCCGAGTCAGCCAAAGCCTGGTTCCTTGAACGTGCCAAAGATGTGAGTGGATGAATGAGCGTTTACAGTTACAATAATGTATTTGACCAGCATCCTTCCTAATTATTGACTTGATTCAACAGAAAGCTGCTGTCGCCAAGCACTTTGTTGCTCTGTCCACAAACGCCGTAAGTCACATCGCTGTTTAAAAGTCAGTTTGAAGGATTCTGATGTGTGGATTGAAACTTCTAATCTGTCCTGTCGTCTGTGTCTGCGTCCTCAGCCCAAAGTCAAGGACTTCGGCATCGATACGGAGAACATGTTTGAGTTTTGGGATGTGAGTGATCTTTAAGACTTGGTGTGCTGCAGGTCACATTTTCATCCCAACGCTGTGATGGGGGGGTATATGAGCAGCTGCTATAAATAAACCAGACTTTTGACCTGTGAAGTAGGTGGGACAAACACGCTACAGAGCAGCTGCTGGGTAATCAGAAGCCCCTCTCTTCAGATTCAGTTATTATTGGTAGCGACCTTTCCTGCTGCAGAGGTTACGGTGAAGGCCGAGCTGCATCAAAGGTCAGAGAGCTGCTTTTAGTCACATTGTTGGTATTTAAAAGGTAGCAGCTTTATTATGGCCTTCAAACCTCGGAGAAAACAGTACTTCTGATGGGTGATTATAAAACAAGACCCTACTTGACTGACACAGCTTCCATAAATAGTTTATTTCAAAATTTAATGTCACAAAAGGAACCTTTTGAAAGCAATTCTGCATGAAATGTGTTGTGATTTTGGCCATTTTTCTCCAACAGTGGGTGGGTGGTCGCTTCTCCTTATGGTCTGCAATAGGAATGGCTATAGCCTTGCACATCGGTAAGTTCTCTAGAAGAAACATGCAACAGGACAATGAAAAACCAGAAGGAATGCGTTTGTTTCTCGTCTCTTACCTAATCTAATGTTATCTGGAATTAATGTGATTTTACAAGCTCAGCTGGAAGAATTTGAAGTCATTACTAAGTTCCACCGAAATCAACTTTAGTTTAAAATATGTGAAACTGATTTAGTTACAACCATGTATTTGTGTTTGCTGCAGTCACTTATTGTGGCGGCCATCTTTAATCAGCTCTAGATGTGCATTTTAATCCCATCCATCCATCCATCCATCCATCCATCCATCATGATTCCATCCATCCATCCATCCATCCATCCATCCATCATGATTCCATCCATCCATCCATCCATCCATCCATCCATCCATCCATCCATCCATCCATCATGATTCCATCCATCCATCCATCCATCCATCCATCCATCATGATTCCATTCATCCATCCATCATGATTCCATCCATCCATCATGATTCCATTCATCCATCCATCATGATTCTGTCCATCCATCCATCCATCCATCCATCCATCATGATTCCATCCATCCATCCATCCATCCATCCATCCATCATGATTCCATCCATCCATCCATCCATCCATCCATCCATCCATCCATCCATCCATCCATCCATCATGATTCCATCCATCCATCCATCCATCCATCCATCCATCATGATTCCATTCATCCATCCATCATGATTCCATCCATCCATCATGATTCCATTCATCCATCCATCATGATTCCATCCATCCATCCATCCATCCATCCATCCATCCATCATGATTCCATCCATCCATCCATCCATCCATCCATCCATCCATCCATCATGATTCCATCCATCCATCCATCCATCCATCCATCCATCCATCCATCATGATTCCATCCATCCATCCATCCATCCATCATGATTCCATCCATCCATCCATCCATCCATCCATCCATCCATCCATCCATCCATCATGATTCCATCCATCCATCCATCCATCATGATTCCATTCATCCATCCATCATGATTCTGTCCATCCATCCATCCATCCATCCATCCATCCATCATGATTCCATCCATCCATCCATCCATCCATCCATCCATCCATCCATCCATCATGATTCCATCCATCCATCCATCCATCCATCCATCCATCCATCATGATTCCATCCATCCATCCATCCATCCATCCATCCATCCATCCATCCATCATGATTCCATCCATCCATCCATCCATCCATCCATCCATCATGATTCCATCCATCCATCCATCCATCCATCCATCCATCCATCCATCCATCCATCCATCATCCATCCATCCATCCATCCATCCAACCATCCAACCATCCATCCATCCATCCATCCATCCATCCATCCATGCATCTATCGAAAGGATAAACAAGGTGAACATTTTTCAGTGAGGATGTAAATTATGAAACTTGTGAAGAGGACAATTCCAGATTCTCCTCAACACCATTTTGCATTTGCTGCCATCAGGAATCAGATGTTTAAAGAGGTTGTACGTCCCATTTAGACTTTCTGAGAGCCTCAAAATAATCTCTCTGGAGCTTTATGAGATATTTTGCTCACAAACTCATAAACCTTGCTGTCACAGAAACACAACTGAGACAGAAATCCACCAGGTTTTATTCTCTCTTCTTTACCCAGAAGTTTTTAGAAACCTGTTCAATACCTGCATCAATAATTCAGTTGGACTGCAGTAATGGAAGCTGCTATCAGAGCTAAGAAGAACAATCTTTCAGCAAATGTGTCTGAGTTCATCCTTACAGACATGTTCCATCTCCTCAACAGGCTTCGACAACTTTGAGAAGCTTCTTTCTGGAGCTCACTGGATGGTATGTGCGCAGGATACGGTAACTTCTCAGCTTCGCCTCAGTGGTCACAGAGACCCCTGTAGATGAAAAGCACTCCAGGAATAAAGTTAAACCAGCCTCTTTGTGCTGCAGGACAAACACTTCAGAACCGCTCCCTTGGATAAGAACGCTCCTGTTTTACTGGCCCTGCTGGGCATCTGGTACATCGACTTCTTCCATGCTGAGACTCACGCCATGCTGCCCTACGACCAGTACATGCACCGCTTCACTGCCTACTTCCAACAGGTTCGTCCTCGGGTTTCAGCAGAGCTCACAAAGCTGTATCAGCTATTACAATTGATCAAAGAAAATAACTTCAAAAAGTCACATATAAAATCCAACCAAAACCAGGAGATGGTCAAAGCTGAAGTCAAAGAAACAGCTTCCTGACTGAGCGTGTGTGTTGGTGCAGATAATAAATAACCAAGTGTCTGTGCACCAGGGGGACATGGAATCCAATGGAAAGTACATCACCAACCATGGAACACGAGTAAACTACCACACTGGGCCGATTGTGTGGGGAGAACCGGGGACTAATGGACAGCACGCCTTCTACCAGCTCATCCACCAAGGTACACGCAGGGGGTGGGGGGTGTCGTGCCATAACTGAGTTGGACCTGTTGATTGCAGGAACACGAATGGTACCAGCTGACTTCCTGATACCAGCTCAGACCCAGCACCCCATCAGGGACAATCTGCACCACAAGGTACGAATGGAACTGCACAGGTGTCTGTCGTCATAGCAACAAGTGTTTCTGTGTAAAAGTTATAAATAGTTCTCATCTGACCCATTCTGCCATGTTAGAACAGCTTTTAAAGAGCAAGTCACCACCTAAAAGAAACTTACTTCACTCCCTCTTCATGTTTGAAAAATGCAACAAATGCCGTTGCCTAGCAGACCAAGAGGGCGGAGCCGCTAACAAATACACACACACAGGCTCACAACAGCATTGTGACATCATAATGTACCAGTTTACATCATAGCATACCTCTTAGCCAATAGCGGTGGCAGATTTAAATTCAAAAACAGTGCAGAGTTTTTACCTGACAACGGCACAACACTGACCGTTAGGCAGAATATTAAAATTTTAACTAAGATGCACTGAAGTACCAAACTATTGACTACACATGTCTACAGCACAATTAGACACACATTTATATAGTTTATCAGCAAAAAAAAGTTGATTTGGGGGTGACTTGCTCTTTAAAGTTACTGAGTGGGTGTGTTTCTGATTTGGCTCCAGATCCTGTTGGCCAACTTTTTGGCTCAGACAGAAGCACTGATGAGGGGTAAGACCACCGAGGAGGCCAGGAAGGAGCTGGAGGCCAGTGGTCTGAGCGGGGAGGCTCTGGAGAAACTCTTACCGCACAAGGTCAAGTGGAAAATAGATCTCTTATCATAAATAATTTACTTTCCGCTGGATAAAGTATTCAAGCAGATGATCTCATGATGCTTGTGCAAACCACCTCTGGAGTCAGTGTCCCCTAGTGTCCTTGAATCATGATGTCTAACCCTGGTCATCAAGGCCTCCATTCAGCATGTTTTAGTTGTTTCTCTGTTCCAAAACACCTGATTCAGTGGTTGGATCACCTATTCAGCAGCTCATTAAGCTCACCAGCTGAATAAAATTAGGATTGGACACCCCTAGATTAAAACACATGGAGTCATTATCTCACCTGTTCCTGACTACCTCAGGTGTTCCAGGGAAACCGACCAACCAACTCCATCATCTTCAAGAAATTAACACCGTTCACTCTGGGAGCGCTCATAGGTGAGACTCAGTGATGAAACATGAGTTTAGACAAGATTATTATTATTGATTCTGCCACTCATAAGAAAAATGGTCTCAAAATGTATCATAAATCTGTTAAAATACTATTAAAGTTTATTTTATGACACATGAATAAACAAATAACTCATAATTATGAGATTAAAGCATTAAAAAAGCCTTTTAACCTTTAGAAATGATCCCTTTGAGATTTCTTGATATAAAGGGCATAATAAATTAAACTCATTATTATGATAATAAAAACAAAATAATGCATTTGCTTCTCTCAATTTTGGAATTATTATTAGTTATCACAGAATTACGACTTTGCATATCCATGATGTTGAAATTAAAGTCTCAATTATAATTTTGCCCTTGAAACTACCAAATACAAAATGGCTTTGAATCTCATCATTTAGATTGAATTTTTTAATAATAATCAGAAACAAATCAAGCTGATGAGTTTCAAAGTCAAAGTTGGGACGTTGTAATTACAGTTTTTACTCGTATCTTATCATTTAGAGTTAACTTGTGCCTAAAATGGCTTTGAGTCACAATTAGGATTTCCTGTTTATTCAACTGGAAACCACAAGTGTGAGATTGATTTTGACATAATAATGAGATCATTCGATAAGAATTAGATAATCATGATTTTGTGAAAAATACTTATAACTTTAACTATTATAGATTGTAAAGTCACGAGATTAAAGTAACAACTGATAACAATTTACAAACTAATATTTATGACTATTTTTGACCTGTTCCTTGAAATTCTAACTTTTTAAGGCTTCTATTTTTGACTTAAAAACTCATCGTTCTGATTTTGTAGCTCGTAGTTTTGACGCTACCATGTGGCCTTTTCTAAGCGGAGGAGGTTCAGTCGGTTTCTATAAAGACGAAGTACAGTCAAAATCCACTAATTTGAAGTTATTCTTATATAAAGTTATTCTTGGAGAAAGCTTTGAGTTTTTGATCAGCGATATTGAATCTGTGGAGGAACAATGAGCTGTTAAACTGCTCCAGCATCCAGAGGAGGCTCCGTGAGGACTGTTGCATAGTAACAGAGTCTGTTTGAACCTGTGCTGCCAAGCTGAGCGAGCTTGTTATTATTATATGTCATATCTTTACGATTGGACTGTAAAGAACTGTGTGTCCTCTCGTTTTAATGATTCTCATTCTGCAGCCATGTACGAGCAGAAGATCTTTGTCCAGGGCGTGATGTGGGAGATCAACAGCTTCGACCAGTGGGGGTGAGAGTCACTCATTTAACATAAGTGATGGAGAATGAATGCATTGCTAGGATTAATCCCCTGACTCCATCATTAGGGTGGAACTGGGTAAACAGCTTGCAAAGAAGATCGAGCCGGAGTTCACGGACGTGGCAGAGGTCCACTCCCACGACTCGTCCACCAACGGGCTCATCAACTTCCTGAAGAAAAATGTTGCCTGGCTTTGAATGTCCCAATTATTTCATCTTTATCCTTCTGGTCAGCTCAGGATCTGGTGGCAGGCAGCTGGTCACTCCCCCGCAGCCCGGCTGAAGCTGGTGGGACGTCTCATTAGGAAACCTGGGCTCCTGTTACTCTGCTTTTCTTGTTGGGAAATCATTCTGTATTAGATAATTGAGCCCGGCAGTGTGAAGTGCTCTCCTCACTCTGTCACACGTCACTTTGTTTGTGAAATAAAACATTCTGTGTCTGCGTTTCCCAGTTCCACTCCAGGTGCTGCAGCCTTCTCCCTTTCAAGTCACCTGGACACCACTAGATGGCGTCAGAGTGCCAGATTTAGTCATTTGCAGCAAACCAGCCTTCCCAGAAATTACCATTTATTGGAACAAAGGGTCAAAGGTCAATTCATTTGTACTGGAACCTTCCTTCCCACAAATCCCCCGATGCCTGTCCATTTACGGAGAAAAACAAACAACATCTGGGCCAGACGCTGAGCATCACTAAACTGAACGTTTCCATCCTGACAAACATGAAATCACAGTTAAATATCTGACAGTTAGCTGCGAGTCGGGTGATTTACGGCATCTCCGCCACGCAGAACCCTCTCTGGAAGCAATTACAGGGTGTGCATGAGGACAAACACAAAGTTAAAAAAGATCCTCAGACCCCCAGACGATGCCTGGTTTTCTGTGCTGTTGCCAGGCAACGCTACATTACTTCAAGTCCGACTTGTCGTTTTTACCTCTGGCTCTGAAACGAGATGCCAGCGAGTGCGTCCGAGGAAGCCGAGTCCCTCCTTCATGAGTTATCGGTGCAGAGTGCTCACGGCAGGAGGCTCTGTCCACAGACACCGAGGCCGTACGGCAAGCCGACACCGAGGAAACGACACGCAGCACCAGGCCCGTTTCCATAGCGAGTGGAATCAAAGTGCAGGCATGGGAGCATGAATAATGTTCTGTATGCGTTCCTGAGATGTCTGTGGAACAATGCAGCCGCATACCTTCACATTCCACTTCATACTCGGCTACTCAGGCACTTTTATTTCCTCCTGCCTGTCGACCGGTCTCTCTTTGGCCCAATCAACCTGCCCTGGCACAGCGGTTGCCATGGTAACGTGACCTCTGTGCCAGTTTGGGACTGTACGCTCTCCATTTCAGGTGCAGCATTGAGTTTGGGACAAGTCTGAAAGTGTCTGCAGAAATCTTCCCAAAAGCGTGTTTTTATTTATTTAGTTGGTTCTCAACACATTTGTATTCATCATGAGCTGCAGAGCTGGAGGCTGTTCGAGGGTCAGCTTCCCGACACGTAAAACTGCTTGGAAAGCCAGCCTTGGAGAAGGAGGAGGTGGAGAAAGGGCTCACGGGTATGGAGCCAGCTTTATTCCTCACATGCCTTCAATGTGTTCAGCTGTCCGTCCCCTTCTCACAAACCTTCAGGGAACTTCTTCTGGGCAGAATCTCAGTGATCAAGTCCTGACTGAGGCTGCCACTGAGAGCAGAGAAACCCTGGAGGATGTTAAGAAAAGTCACAGTGTCAAGCCCAGCTTCATTTTTCCCACGACTACAGGAGCTATTTAAAGATTAAGTTAAGTACGTGGGCCGAGCTCAAGACGCTGCAGCATCGGAGGTCTGGTGAGTCCAGAAAGGCCTCGCGGGGCTTCGGCTGAACACATGTTGCACAAGCAACATCGATTCTTCAGCAAATTCTCATAATCTGGGTGGTACAGATGGAAACGAGTTTAGAAATACACTAACGTTATGCTTACAGCCCCGAACCAAGAAGTGCATCCATTAGAAAAACAGTGAAATGCTTTTAAAATATTCTAAAGAGAGCACTGTAACATATTTAATCTCTAGGAATGAATGCCTTGTGAGTCGTACTGAAGGAAAAAGCTCCGATGCGCATGTTTGAGGAAGGAGAATTGTGCTGGAGGAGTAACTAGCTTCAGACGACAGGACTTTGAGTCTCATTTCCTGATATGCGGACATCTCTCCTCTTTTTGGCTAACTCTATTGACTCTGTTTGCTCTGCAGCATTGAAGTTTTATCCCCACAAATAACACAATAATGAAGGAGTTCTGCTGTGTGGTGGAGTTGCTAATGCTAACAGTTAGCTTCTACTAGCTGAGACGTTCTCTGCTGTTTGCTGGACGCTAAACCAACAACAGCCTTCCCTGTCGTGAGTCTAGATCAAGCCCCCACAATGCGGGTGAAAAATTGAAGCAAACCCGGAAATGAAATAAATTGCAGTTCCACCCTCATCCACTAGGGGCTGGTGTCAGAAGCGAGCAAATCCTCATTGACTCCCATGTTAAAAATACCAATTTCACAGCAGAAATGAACATGTTTACAGCCTGGTACCAAAACATGTTCTTGGTTTAAATGATCTAGTTTACACTCATGACAACTCTGAGGGGGGTGAATTTTTTCTGACTCTTCTGTTGAAGTGTATTAAAAGCCTAAAATTCTGTATAATTAATGAGCATCAGACCCACGTGACCACAGAGCTAGCTCCGTGGAAAGGCCTCAGTAGAGCCTCGGTCTGGCTTGGAAACTGTTCCGGGATTTTGAGTCTCTCTGTGTTTGTGTATTCTTTTTTGGATATTATTTGTGCAATTGTTGGACAAAATGACTTGCTGTGGCATTAATTGCACTAATAGAGCATCCAAGGAGTCTCCACTTCATTTTTTTCGGTAAGTAAAATTATATTTATGTATTTTAGGTCACTGCCGAGCTGAGCTTAGATTTTAACATGTACTGTTTAACCATAAAATTTAAATGTAATAGGGTAAAACCCAGTGTATTTAACATAATGCTGCACTTTAGAAAATGGGTTGAAATATAACATGTTGGTGGAGCTGGGTTCCCACTATCAGCTTGTGGAGCTCTCGGGAGACCGATGTTTTCCATCCGGTTCTCCCCTCCCCACAGCTCGGCGCATCTCTGTCTGATCGTGGCTTCTGTCTGCTGCGCGGGCTGCTGGCTTGTGGAGCTCTGGGATGGAAACCTTTCCACCTGGTTCTCCCCAGCGGCAGCTCTGCGCATCTCAGATCGCAGCGGCGCTTGTCTGCTGCACGGCTGCCGGCTTGTGAAGCTCTCTGAGACCTCTGTGTTCCACCCGGTTTTACCCAGCGGTCAACCCGGTGTATCTCTGACTCAGAAGCTCTGGTGCTGTGTACAGTAAACTCCGGTTGTAGCTAGGTTGCTACCTCCGTTAGCTTAGTTCCCACCTCCGTGTTAGCTTTAGGTTAGCTTCAGGTTAGCTTGTAGCTAGTTCGACCGGGTGTCGTCAGTTGATCCCAGCCTTACGGTCCCACCCTCAGCTCCACCTCTCTTCCCTTTTATGGAATTGTCTGGGCTTGACGGAACCTGTGACACAGTCAAAATGGCGGTGGTGGCCACCTCCCATTTATCTTCAAAAATGTGTTTTATTGGAGTCTTTGGAAACCCATTGTGCAATATTTATATGTCGATGGTCTAGATGGGTGAGTTCATGAATGTTAGTGACAGTGTGACGTAGATCTGTCAGGATTTTCTAATCCTAGAGTTTCACCGTGTTGTGAAACCAGTTTATGTGTCCTAGTAAGGCTACCATAGGGGGAGCCACTAGAGGTCGCTAAAATAAGGGTGTAGGGATGTTCTTCTTCGTCTTTTCCTTCGGGAGAATGATGTAGACACGTTGCTGTTGCTGCAAGACAATAAAAGCACTTTGTGCTTGAGAACACTGCGTCTTATTGCCTCTGATCATGACATGGTGTCAGAAGTGAGGACTTCACGCCGAGTTACACGGAGAAATGGCCAAATTTGGACCTCCGGAGCTGTTCGACTTTACACAGCCGGCAGAGTGGCCGATATGGCGGCAGAGATTCTCCCGTTTTCGAGTGGCGTCCAAGCTAGGGATGGAGAGCGCCGAAGTGCAGGTGAACTCGCTTCTTTACTCTATGGAGAGAGATGCCAAACCAATATATGGCTCATTTGTGTTTCCTGCTGCTACTGAGGCCAAGCCAAGTCCGCAGTTTGAGTATGATCTGGTCATACAAAAGTTTGACGAGCACTTCGTCCCGAAGAGAAACGTTATCCACGACCGCGCCTGTTTTCAAAAACGGAGCCAGAGGGCCGGGGAGACGGTCGAGGCTTTCGTGCGGAGCCTGTACGAACTCGCGCAGCACTGCGAGTTTGGCGGCGGTAAAGACGAGCAGATCCGGGACCGCATCGTTATTGGATTAATTGCCAAAGATGTTTCACAAAAACTGCAGCTCAAGGCAGACTTAACTCTGGATAGAGCCATTCAACTGGCACGCCAGAGTGAACAAGTCAAACAGCAAAGTGCGGAGCATGTGGAAAGCACTGTGAGTGAGGTGAAACAGAGGCATAACAGCACGAGAAGGAGTTACTACCAACCTCGTCAGGTACGTGAGCAACGACATAGTGAGAGTAAACCAAAGTGCCAAAGATGCAACAGGGTGCATGACAAAACAGAAAATTGCCCAGCCCGCAATAAAAGATGCAGAAAGTGCAATAAGTTGGGACACTTTGAAGTTGTATGCAAAACCAAAATGCTACAAGAGGTCAGGGCTGAGGCTGTAGAGGACGCAGATGAGAATTCATTCTTCATAGGGGAGCTTTTCCTGGGAGCAGTGACTGAGCAAAAAACTACAGTCATTGAGAAGTCAGCCTCAGATGCCGACTGGGACATTGAGCTACTGGTAAATGGCAATCCAGTTGATTTCAAGCTTGATACAGGTGCAGACACCACTGTTATGGCAGAAACGACCTTTAATAAACTCCAGCAGAGACCCAAACTTATCCAGTGTAAGCCAACGGTGTACAGCCCTGGTGGAAAAGTCAGGTGCATGGGGAAATTCCTTGCTACTACAGTGTACAAAGGCCAAAAGTACCAGTACTGGATTACAGTTATAAGAGGGCAATACGCAAGTAACCTACTGGGAAAGACGGTGGCGAAGCGCATGGGACTAGTTGCTAGAGTTAACAAAATTAGTAGTGACTTAACAGAGGATGTGTTTGGGGAAATGGGCCTGCTGAACTGTGAACCGGTAAAAATCGAGCTGGCCGAAGATGCAGTGCCGTACAGCGTAACCACCCCACGCCGGGTACCTTTTCCGCTCCTCCCAAAGGTGGAGAAGGAAATAAAGCGCATGCTCAAACTTGGCATCATTGAGGAAGTCACCAAGCCAACAGACTGGTGTGCACTAATGGTGCCTGCTCCAAAGCGCAACAAGGATGAGGTCAGAGTGTATGTGGACTTAAAACGAATGAATAAGGGAGTAAAGCGCGAACGTTACATTTTGCCCACATTGGATGACATCACTTCCAAGTTAGCAGGAGCTAAAGTTTTCTCCACGTTGGATGCCTCCAGTGGGTTTTGGCAAATACCACTGGACCCCAGCTGCCAAAATTTAACCACGTTTATAACTCCCAAGGGCAGGTTTTGCTTCAGACGCCTGCCATTTGGCATAACTTCAGCACCCAAGATCCTCCAGCGGCTCATGAGCACCTTGCTCAAGGGCCTAGAGGGGACTGTCGTTGTGATGGACGACATACTGGTGATCGGGGCTAACAAAGAGGATCATGACCAACGCTTAGATGCAGTAATACAGACAATCAAAGCATCAGGCCTTAAGCTTAATGGGTCCAAGTGCCACTTCGGAAAGAATGAACTACAGTTCTTCGGTCACATCATCAGTGCGGATGGTGTGAAACCTGATGATGGCAAGGTGGAGGCTATTGCTAGGATGCCCAGCCCCACCAATGTAGAACAACTCAGGCAGGTACTCGGATTAATAAACTATGTTGGAAAATTCCTGCCGGGCCTGTCCACTGTGCTGCACCCCCTCTCCAATCTTCTCAATAAAGAGACTGTATGGGCATGGGGCGAGCCTCAAGAGCAAGCATTCAACAAAGCAAAAGCAATGCACTTTGTTATTATGATGCAGGCCGATCAACAGTTGTCAGTGCAGACGCCAGCAGCTATGGTCTGGGTGCTGCACTGTTACAGGACCATGAGGGGGAGTTACGGCCCGTTGGTTTTTGTTCTCGCACGCTCACAGACGCAGAGAAAAGATATTCGCAGATCGAAAAAGACTGTTTAGCATCTGTCTGGGCCTGCAAACGTTTTGCCCGCTACATCCAAGGCATGGGTCATGTACGTCTACAAACTGACCATAAGCCCTTGGTGCCTTTGATCAACTCATACGACCTTGATAAAACGCCACTGAGATGTCAGAGACTGCTGATGCGGCTGATGCGATTCAATGTCACTGCTGAGCATGTTCCCGGTAAACAGTTAGTGGTGGCCGACGCACTCTCCAGACATCCACTGCACGGATGCTACCCGTCTGAGACAGACAGCCAGGTCAAGGCATATGTGAGCAACGTAGTGACAAGCAAACCTATCAAGTCACAGAAGTTGGAGGAAATTCATAGAGCTACACAGAGGGACCCAGAGCTTCAAAAAGCAATCATCTTCATCAGACAAGGGTGGCCTCGGAGGATGGCAAAGAGCTAATCACTGCTAGGCTTGTATGCAGCCAGAAGTCACCTTTCAGAATCCGATGGTCTAGTGCTCTACCACGATCGCATCATAACTCCCACAGCACTCAGACCCGGTGTCCTTGACCAACTACATGAAGCCGCACGATCAACAGTGTGGTGGCCCAACATTGGACTTCAAATAACGCACAAGGTGAGGTCATGCATCTTTTGTAGAGAGCACAAGCCTACACAGCGACGGGAGCCCCTCGTGAATACTCCTCTGCCCAATGGCCCCTGGCAAAAGATTGCAGCTGATCTATGTGAGCTCGAGGGTAAGAACTTTCTTGTCATCGTTGACTATTTTTCAAGAGACATTGAGATTGCTTCCCTCACTACAACAGCCAGCAGACAGGTCATTAACAAGCTTAAACATATGTTCGTTAGATGAGGCATCCCGTTACAACTGGTCAGTGATAATGGGACGCAGTTCACATCATCAGAGTTCCAAGACTTCAAACTGAGCTACAGCTTCACCCACACTACGTTGAGCCCTCATTACCCCCAGTCGAATGGAGCTGTTGAAAGAGCTGTCCAAACGGCCAAGTACATTCTCAAACAGCTGAACCCCTGCTTAGCCTTAATGAGTTACCGCTCTACGCCAATTGCAGCAACCGGTGCAAGCCCAGCTCAACTTATGACAGGACGTCAAATCCGCACCACTGTCCCAGTACTTGACAAGACATTGCTGCCCAGTCTGGTCAATAGGGACACGGTGCGCCAAATGGATGTTGCAGCTAAGGACTCTTACAGATTCTTCTACAACCGCAGACAGTCAGCTCGTCCACTTCCTGAGCTTCCCCCAGGCCAGGATGTTGTAGTGAAGCTTGACGGGGAAAAGGGGTGGACGACTCCAGCCAGGGTCATCTGTAAGTCTAAAGAGCCGAGATCCTACTTGGTGGAGATGGCGAATGGGAACGTGACTCGCTGCAACAGACGACACCTTCAGCCTGTCCCAGGCACCTCGGATCCTGAGGAGCAGCAGCAGAGCATGGTTCCAGCTACACCGACTACTCCAACTAAAGGGGCGGTTGCTTCCCAAGAATCAACTGTATGAAAGGCATTGCCAGTCCCTGTCCCGGGGTCTCTTCTCCGCCCTACCACACCTGTGAGAGTGACTTCCAGGGGGCGGGAGATTAAAGTACCTCTCAGATTCAGAAACTGAGGGCTATCTCTTTCTATGTTCTAAGGGAAGAATAATCCATTAACAGGACTGAGGGTAGTCTACCCCTGTGAGGTCCTGCGTTCTGACAACACTGTTTTATGTTTAAAGTACCTTTGTTAAAGGGGGAGATGTTGTGAAACCTGTTTGTGTCCTAGTAAGGCTATCATAGGGGGAGCCACTAGAAGTCACTAGAATAAGGGTGTAAGGATGTTCTTCTTTGTCTTTTCCTTCGGGAGGTTGATGTAGACACGTTGCTGTTGCTGCAAGACAATAAAAGCGGGTTGTGCTTGAGAACGCTGCGTCTTATTGCCTCTGACCATGACACACCGTCTGTTTTCTATCAGAAGCTAATGCAGGAGATAGGTGTAGGAGACTATTTTATGTTCAGCCTGCATGGAAAACTTAGGCCCTGTCCACACGTAGCCGGGGATCTGCCAAAACATAGATATTTTTCTACGTTTTGGCCTGTCATCCACACGAAAACGAAGTTTTTTCACATGAAAACGGATCTTTTTAAAAACTCCGGCCAAAGTGAAGATCTGCGTTTTCTCCGTTTTGGGTGTCTGCGTGTGGACAGACAAAACCGGAGTTTTAAGGTCCGCAACGTCACTTTCCGCGACAAAAAATGCTGACATCACGTGTGCGACCTGTGTTTACACTAGCCGACAGCATGGATGCCCTCAGAGCTGCGCTCGCTTTATCAATTGTCCAAGCACTTTTTGCTTGTTTGTTTTTGCAAGCGGAATTACTGCTCCTTGTGGAAGACCACAGACGAAGGACGAGGTTAAGAACGGCTATTGCCCGGCACCTGGCTTCTCCAAGTACTGCCACCTACAGGTCTGGCATGTCCTTAACAACGTGGTACATGTGGACAGAGTTTTTTTTTTAACGAGGTAATGTGAATGCAAGTTTTTGGAGGGGCGGATATTTGTTTAAAAAAAACCCAGCTACGTGTGGACCAGGCCTCAGAGTGACCGGTTATAATAAGAAATAATGAGTACAAAATTGTTACTCAGTTAAGTTTACCTTTAAGCCCTTGGAGACAAATTCCCATTAAACCACTGCTGGCTCTACATCACCCAGATGGAGCATCAGAATTAGTACCTTTATCAGAAACCTGCCATATCCAGTTCTACACATGTCTGCTGGCCCCTGGTGGAGGACCTACAGGTGGTCGGGGCCTATTTAAAGTATTTTAAACTACAGAAATGTTGAATTTAATTGAAATAAGTAGAATGCTTTCTGCAGGTCAGGGATGAGGTTCTGACCCAGGTGGAGGAGTTTAATATCTTGGGGTCTTGTTCACGAGTGAGGGAAAGATGGAGCGTGAGATCAATAGGCGGATTGGTGCTGCATCTGCAGTGATGTGGACATTGTACCGATCTGTCGTGGTGAAGAGAGAGCTGAACCAGAAGGAAAAGCTCTCAATTTACCAGTCGAACTATGTTCCTACCCTCACCTATGGTCATGAGCTTTGGGTAGTGACCAAAAGAACGAGATCACGGATACAAGCGGCTGAAATGTGTTTTCTCCGCAGGGTGTCTGGGATCTCCCTTAGAGATAGGGTGAGAAGCTCGATCATTCAGGAGGGGCTCGGAGTAGACCTGCTGCTCCTCCACATTGAGAGGAGCCAGTTGAGGTGGCTCAGCCATCTGGTCAGGATGCCTCCTGGACGCCTCCCTGGTGAGGTTTTCTGGGCACGTCCAACCGGGAGGAGACCTAAAGGTAGACCCAGGACACGGTGGAGGGACTACGTCTCTCACCTGGCCAGGGAACACCTTGGAATTCCCCCGGAGGAGCTGGCCCAAGTGGCAGGGGGAGGGAAGTCTGGGTTTCTCGCCTTATGCTACTGCCCCCGCGACCCGACTCCGGATAAGCAGAAGAAAACGGATGGATGGATTCTCTATTCTGAAGCTTGAACTTGGTCAATAATTAGATTTTTCTGCATGAATTAAACTATTCAATTTCAGTCTTTGACGACTTACTGCTCAAACATTTTATTAAAAGCACTTTGTGTTTAACTCTCATGTATGAAAAGTGCTTTTATGAATAAACTTGGGCTGATTGATCGATTTGATCCTGCAGTGAAAACTCATTCTCACTCATTTCCTGTCTGCGCGCTCTGGAGTGTAGGTGTTCTTGGTCTCTTTTGTGGCGAGTAACAGAGCTCACCTCACAGCAGATCCTCCAGGGACCTCTGCTCAGACACACACACACACACACACACACACACACACACACACACACACACACACACACACACACACACACACACACACACACACACACACACACACACACACACTGAGTCACAGGGTGGAACCCTCACTTACATAAAGGCTGCTTTGTGTAGCGACTCATAGAGCTGTCAACCAACACCGACAAGCTCCTCACACTGAAAACCACTGTTCTCGCCGGCATAAAACATGTCCTCTTCTCTAATAATCTGGATTATAAACACTTTAACCCAGGTGGTGTCCAAACTTTTCAAGACGAGGGATGAAATCGGCAAGTTAAAAGTCCTTGTGGGCCACAAAACTTGGATTTTATTGTTTAAAAAAATTGAAACATTAATATATTGTGACTTTTATTTGTTTTGTTCAAAAACAGACATCATCATAATTAAGCTCTGAACATGAAAGATGCAACAGAAAACAAACTGTCTCTGTGTTGAGGGTAGACCGGCTTCACGTGAGACAAAAGCGAATTGTTGCACTGTTTGCTGCTGCTGTACTGGAGCAAAACCTCAGCAGGTTAAAGCTGTCGTGTCGCCTCAAAACAAGGAAAGGGTTTGAATCCAATCTAAGATGGCCACCTCCTTTCTTCAGCAGCAGCAGAGTGATGGCTCAAACTCACTCAGTTTCACAGATGTGGAGCTGAAATTTGGTGGTTAGGATTTCAGCACTATGCACAAGATTTTTGCTAAAAATAAGCTCATAAACTGGTTTGCTTTTAAAGGTGTGGATTACCAGTTTATTCTATACATTTGCAATGGTCTATAGAAAAAATGAATGCCTTGCAAGCACAACTCGGGGCTCAGAAAAGGCTACAAACCCCTGGCTCAGCAGGCCATGTCTGTGACATCACAGCTGAGATGGAGTCTTATTTGCTGAAAGTTGGATTGGATAACAGCAATGCCACTCTACCACTGACTTGCAATATTGATTTTTTTATCTCCACAAAAAACACAGGCCTATGAGATTTCAGCAGTTAGGGAAAGCTGTTCATGCTAACAGTTAGCTTAAACTATGCGAGACATCCTCTACCGTTTCCTGGACATTAAAACAACATCCTTCCCTGTTGTGAGTCAAGATGGGTGAGTCCATGGATGCTTAAGTTTGGTTTATGCTCGACGCGTCCGCGAGGTTCGCACGGCTCCGTGCGGCAAACTTGCGTCCTCTTAACAACCACGCCCCTCCACCGCGCCTCTGCATGGCCCAAACTTTCCGCATCGCGCACCTAGGAAATTTTCTAACCACGTGGACGGTCGAACACAGAAAAACATGGCGGACTGCAAGAACTAGTTATGGCAGAGGTTCATAAATACAGACATTTGTATAATTCAGCGGATGGAACGCGCTTCACAACTCGCAGCGTTTATGGTTCATGCAGCTTGTCTCTGTAGGGGGCAGCATGGAGCTCTACGGCATGCATCCAGCACTACAACATAGTAGAAGTAGAAATTACTGTTGTTTACAACATGGCATTCCAGCATTTTTTAACAGCGTCCTCGTCTTTTCCGACAGTGCGAGCTATTTCTCTCCAAGAATTATTAACAACATGTTGATCACGGTGATCTCTGAGAGCTGAATCATACAAATGTCTGTATTTACGAACCTCTGCCATACTAGTTCTTGCCAGTCCGCCATGTTTTTCCGCGTCCGACCATCCGCGTGGTTAGAAATTTTCCTAGGTGCGCGGTGTGGAAAGTTTGGTCCGTGCGGAGACGCATTGGAGAGGCGTGGTTGTTAAAATGATGCAATTTTGCTGCGCGGAGCTGTGCGGACCTCGCGGATGCGTCAAGCATGAACCAAGCTTTTACGCTGCAAGTTGTGAAGCGCGTTCCATCCACGAGCCGCATCACCAAGCGGAAAGTAAATGCGCCGAGCATAAACCAAGCTTAATTTGCAGCGTGACTTACATTAAATCTGTGAGGATTTTCAAATACCAGCGTCCCATGGCGATGGTGGAACAGGAGTTGAGTGCTCACCCCCTAATCAGAAGGTTTACTGTTGGTAGGAGATTCCTTTAAAGGAGCTCAGGATGTGCTGAAGAGGAAGCAGATAGAGGAGGAAGAGCAGAGGCCCCAGCACAGAACCTTGTGGGACAAAAGACAGGTGAGCTGAAGACTGGAAGAAGATGTGCTCGATTTACTGGAAACCAGAGGGCAAAACCAAAACGAACTGCAACACATCAGGTTGTTTTGTGGATACATTTAGATCTTTGCATCTTTTTATTGTTGTTTGGTTCATTGGCGTACATTTGCTCTCGACATTGATGGGGACTTATAAATCTACATCTCATAGTGGCCATATACGTTACAGAGGTAGGTACTTTAACTCTTTACGCACCTCTAGGGTAACGAGATATTGATTGGCTTGTTGGTTTTTAACGTTGGCGGTCAAATTATTGGTGGGGACTATTTGGTCATCGCCGGATACTGGTGGGGACACGTCACCTCTGTCCATGCCAAATCTACGCCCCTGGTTTGGTTGCTTGTCTTTTGGGGGGAATTGTATTTATTTAATTGGAAAAGCTCAAGAAACCCCTGATCAGTTTAACTTTTATTTTTATATTGCTGGTGAGAGCATTTGTGTTTACAGTACCACACCACGGGGGGTCCTTAGTCTACCTGCGGTTAGATTCAGAGTGTGTGCATGGACAAAAGTAAACAAAAAAAGGGCCAAATGACCTCCTGGTCCATTTTCAATGACACTAAGGCTATTGCACCTCTAAGGTTACTTTGTGTTTTTACCTCATTGCAGCTTAAAGTGGCTCAAAACCAACAGCTAAATGGATTCCTGGTGGAACAGTTTGGTTTCTGAACCTGCGGTTGAATTCCTGCATCATGACCTCCTCACGTCTAACAATGTAAGATCGAATAATATCGGCCATTTTATGTGCTTTCACTCAGGCTGAATGCCAAAGCGTCAGGTAAAGTACGCACTTGGGTGGAGGTCAAATATCAGAGGGGTCAAAGGTCATCACACCTTGGTAAATGAATTCCCAAAGGGAAAAGCTGACGCCTTGTGCAGTTAGCTACAAAACCACTTTATTGAAAAGAGTAGACTACATCATCTACAGTTAAATGATACATCCCGATTTTAATACATTAAATAAATTTAGACTTTTTTCATGTTTAGATAAATAAATCTAGTTTCCTTTTTAAAAAAATGATCCATCTAGGTAATCAAAACAAAACAAAAGGTGTGCTTGACGGAGCTAACGAAGACGTGCTTTTGCTCAAAGTGAATTCTGACAGAAAACAGAATCAGATTTATAAAAACTGCCTCGTTATGCAAAGTTTTAGAAAAGTAGAAAATTAAGAGTCGTCCTTAAGCAGGTTTGTTGTGGGTGACGACGATCCGTGCAGATGACTTTAAAGAGTGCCTCGTTCTTCAAGAACGGCGCACAAGTGACATCAAAGACAACAGGAATGTATCAGACGCAGTCGTTTTCCTCTAAACATTACATTCATGTCACATCGGCCTGTTTTCAACACATTCAGTAGTTTTTACTCAGAACGGTGATTTTTACAGCATCAGAGAACAGATCAGGACCGAACGGCGTCTGCAGCATCAGAACAGGAAGTAATCCTGCTGGTCGCCCTGCAAACGCACCCAGGTGTGCGTGTGTGTCACGGCCCTGCCACGAACACACACACACACACATTACAAAATGTGCTGGATAAGTCTGCATGAATCCAGAGTGTCACTGGACCACGGCTGTTGGCAGAGAGAAAATTGGCACTAAACTGTAAAACGTGAGCGAGTGTCTTTATTATTGATGTTTATTCAATGTTATTGGTCTTCAGTGGGTCTAAATTTATAGTCATCAGTTAGTGGGCGACACTAAAAACCACCAATAATTAATAAATATCTTTGTGTCCTAATTTGTTTTAGACACGCAGCTTTAAGTTGCATCAGTATCCAATCAGAGGCAGAGGACACATAAAACCTAAGGTTTCATCATGCTGGGACCCCGTGTCCCCTAAAGAGGACATTTTCTTCTATAATATCCTGTTTTCACATTGGTGCTAAATGGGAAACTGATTTCAGACAAGTCTGGGACGATTCTGAGATGAAATCTGTTGTTCAAAGACGTCCCAGTGAGACCTGGTCGTGCAGAAGATCCATACAGGAGTGACCTTTCACGTGTTGTTTTTGTCTCATTTAGGTCTTTTGAATATTTACACAAACAAACCAGCAAGGATGAGGGGGGGCTCTCTGAATACACAAAGGTGAGACCAGCAGCTCCATGATTTCAGGTACGACCCCCCCCCCCCCACACACACACACACACACTGCAGACCACCGGTTCGGTTTGGTTGGTGGGAAGTGAGGAACTCAGTTAAATGCAGTTTGTTTTATTCTTCTTTAAGCACCTGAACTGCCAGGTAGATTCTTCATGCGTCGGTTTCTTAAAGAGCAAGTCACCCCCTACCAGAGTATTACTCCGCTCCCACTTCCTGTTTGAAAAATGCAACAAATGCTGTTGCCTAGCAGACCGAGAGGGCGGAGCCGCTAACAAATTCACACACACACAGGCTCACAACGACATTGTGACATCATACGGTACCAGCTAACGTTCGAGGGTACCTCTTAGCCAATAGCGATGGCGGATTTAAATTCAAATGCAGTGCAGAGTTTTTACCTGACAACGGCACAACACTGCCAGTTTTAGTCAGAAAATTTACACTTTTACTAAAACGCACTAAAGTGCAAAACTATTGACTACACGTGTCTGCAGCACGATTAGACACACATTTATATAGTTTATCAGGAAAGATGTTGATTTGGGGGTGACTTGGTCTTTAAAGGAACCGTCTAGGTGTAACTGAAGTGTCCCAGCAGTTGTAGTTTGGAGAAGTGGAGGATATTTCTAACCAAACGGTCTCAAAACAATTCCAATTTAAGAGATCGATTCATGCTAATGCTAAAGCCTTGTACACCTCCACGCAGCTGTGGAAAAGCGCATGACCAGAGTTTGTATTCATAATTCACTTTGGTCTTGTAGCAGCTGCTCCTTAGCTCCATTACTTTGTTCTTTTTTTTACAGTTTAGTAAAAAAAAAAAAGGTTTTGTCCTTCGCTCGTCTGCTTCGGATGGGTTTGACTACAATACTAATTAAATATTCAAAATTAATTAAGTTTTCCAATTCAAATGCATGACCCCCCCACCCCCCAAATGCATTTTTGTTTATTTGTTTTTGACTAAATAAGTCATTTTCTTTCTTTTAACTAGACTTTGTCCTTTTATTTGTACCATGTATGATTATTTATAGCGAATAATTTAAACTTTATAATGAATTTGATATAAAATAATGAGGTCCTGGTCAGAAATAATCCACTTCCCCAAACTGAGGTTTATCCCTTTAAATCAGGTTAAAATGTGTCCTTTGTGTTTTAAAAGTCACTGATTTACTCTGAAACCAAAAATAAAACAAACTGCATGCTAAAGCTAGAATCCACAAAGCTCGGGGGACAGACGGGAACAGACTCGGCATCTTGCAGGAAAACGATGCGACAGATCCTGGAAGCCAAAACAAGTTTTGAGGCTTCCGACTGTGTTCCAGACTCCAAAACAAGCACAGATATGTAAAAATAATAAAAAATACAATCTACATCGAGGCTCATATGTGGAAAACTTCTGCGAAATATATATTTATATATAAAAGACGACCTATGTGCATCTAAAGTTTTATTTCTGTTTATAATATATTCATTAATTAAGACACTGCTTGTGAATCTCTCGAGGAGCGGTCCTCGGACGTCCTAAGTGGAATGTCGGTCAGTCAGTCCACTGGGCTCGTGGTGCAGCTGTTGGTGCCGGTGTTGTGACTCTGGGGCCCTTTTGCATAGCCTTTAGCAGTCTGCTTCAGTGTGTGAAGCTGCACGGGGGCCCACTCCGAAGGCACTGCCCGGCCTGGTCCAGTCCAGCAACGGAGCGCCAGCGACGACAGCATTCCCAGCCGCTGCAATCCGCTTCAGTCGGAGCGCAGGAATAAAGACAGAGAAAGAAGTCCAAACCCGGAAACCCTCTGTTTGGTGGGCCTGAGGTCAGGAGGTGGCTCTGATGTTACTGGTTTCAGTGTCAGGCACCAGAACAGGAAACGGGGGAAGAAGTGCCGGGAGAGCAGGGCCTGGTGTCCTCACGGTCCAGCTGGGGGGGGGGGGGGCGCATTGTGCTCACTGCTGGTGTTCTGGATAACCTGGCAGGTGGAGCTCAGCCTCCTCTCTCACAGTTCCGTCACATGCAGAGGGTAGCTGGATGGCGGGTGTGGCGGCGCCTTGGACTGCAGCCGGTGGATGTGGCAGCTGTGGCACAGGAGGTGTCCTTCCAGCGGGTAGCAGCGATGTCCTTCCTCATCGTTCAGCTGGAGACCGCAGTCCTGACGGAGACACGACACAAACACAGTCAGCCTGGACCGGATGTCTGAGCTCCCCTAGGCTAACCGGACCAGAACCAGGTCCGGCTCGGACCAGATCCAGCTCCGGCTCGGACCAGATCCAGATCAGACCAGATCCAGCCACGGCTCAGACCAGATTCAGATCAGACTCAGACCAGATCCAGCTCCGACCAGGTCTGGCTTGGACCAGGCCCAGCTCAGACCAGATCCAGATCAGACTCAGACCAGGTCCAGCTCAGACCATATCCAGATCCGACCAGGTCCAGCTCGGACCAGATCCAGCTCAGACCAGATCCAGCCATGGCTCAGACCAGATTCAGATCAGACTTGGACCAGATCCAGCTCCGGCTCGGACCAGATCCAGCTCCGGCTCAGACCAGATCCAGCTCCGGCTCAGACCAGGCCCAGCTCAGACCAGATCCAGATCCGACCAGGTCCGGCTCAGACCAGATCCAGCTCCGGCTCAGACCAGGCCCAGCTCAGACCAGATCCAGATCCGACCAGGTCCGGCTCAGACCAGATCCAGATCTGGCTCAGACCAGATCCAGATCAGACTCAGACCAGGTCCAGCTCAGGCCAGATCCAGATCCGACCAGATCCAGCCACGACGCGGACCAGATCCAGCTCCGGCTCAGACCAGGTCCGGCTCGGACCAGATCCAGTAGTTGTGCGATGAGGACTATAAAACACTGTAAATGTATATAATAAGAGGATAACAAAGAAATGTATTAATATTGAATTATTTTAAACGTGCATATTCTTCCGAATTTGTTGAGCTTTTCAGTGACGAGTGCGTTTCAGTAATATTTACGACGCTCGTCGGAGAGCGAGTTAATCCTGAGAGCTTGGAGGTGAATCCTCTGAGCAAACTTCACCTCTCAGCTCCGCTGCAGACAGTAAAGACAAACCCAGAAGCTTTACACAAACCTGCTGACCACTAACGATTCACAAACTAAGTATGAATGGGTCTCACTTTCAAGATCCCATCTATGTTACCAACAGCAAAGGCTCCGGGTGTGTTACTGGATACAGATCGTTTTGTTTCTGTATTTAAGGACCTGCAGAGGGATGCGGCTGCAGACTTCAGCCTCAGCCTGCAGCTGGTCTGTTGAATGATTACCTGCTTCTTACATAACGACCGAATCAACATCTAGGAAGAAGAACGTCAGTCATTCAGAAACATTCACAGCGAAAAGAGCAAAAGGTCTCACAGATTTGATGAATAATTTGGTTTTTGTCATTCCTGGATTATGAATCATCTGCGAGAAAGCAATGAGGTGGATGAGAGTACCATCACCCCCAAGCTGAGATCAGAGTGCTGGAATTTTGCTTTTTGTCAATGAGTCATGGAGTCGAGCTTTAACCTCGATGCCCATCTCAAACGTGTGTGTGTGTGTGTGTGTGTGTGTGTGTGTGTGTGTGTGTGTGTGTGTGTGTGTGTGTGTGTGTGTGTGTGTGTGTGTGAGGACACAGTGCTCGCTGCAGGGGGCGCCTCACCTCACAGTGGTAGCACTCCACATGGTAGTCTTTGTCCATAGAGACAACCCTGATAGTCTCTTCAGAGCCCTGTCAGAACAAAAAGTAAATGTTTATTTTATCATTTATTTCTAGAAAAATATAACAAAAATAAATAAAACGGGCCCTTTCCACCTGCAGATCCTCCACCAGGGGGCAGTAGACTGGATATGACAGGGTTGTGATGAAAGTACTAATCCTGATGATCTCCATCTTTGTTCTTTTTTTTTAACACAGCTTAGTAAAAATATTGTACTTTACATGTTTTGGCTCTTAACTCTAGCCGTCATCAGAGATCGCCGGTGTTGGCGGCGTCGCTTCTGCTTATCCGCGAGCAGCAGAGGACGGTGTCGCCCTCTACTGCCTTGCTGATGACACTGTCCCGCGTGTGATCCGACGGTGACACTCCATCATCTCTGCTCGTGGGTTTGTGTCCACGTCTCCGTATTTCTGTCGCTTCCTTAATCCATCTTCTGTATTTTTGTTGTTCTGTGTTATGATCCGTGTGCTGTCCCAGTCCATTAACGGGTTTTCTCATGTGCAGAGGTCTGTTACAGCTAGGCCTGGGACGATAACAAATTTTGATGGACGATACATTGTCCAACAAATTATTGGTGATAAACGACATTATTGTCGACCTTATTGAGCCCAAAATAACCACTTATGTAATGTTATATATCACAAAAATGCAACTCAAGTGATATGTTTCAGCTGTAATGAAACATCGGAGCGTTGTTTGTTTCCTTTGAGGTTGTAGAGATCTTCGTTAGACAATCTCTGAAAATACCAATCTCTATCCTCCTTCACAGTTTTACTCCTTGTTCTTTTTATCCATCTTTTTGACTCTTGTTCTGCTTCAACTTCAGCTGCGGCTTCCACTAGCAATGCGAGTCATACACCTAAAATGGCGGTCAGGGGGTGTGGTTGACATGCAGATCACGTGTCTGACAAGGACCGATATATCGAGGCTGGAAATTTTATTGAGTTCATTTTCATCTATCGCACGATGAATTGATTATCGTCAGCTCTAGTTACGGCTGATTTTTTTATTGTACTTTCTGCTCCTTGTTTTGCTGCTCTTGTGTGCTCGACTTGTTTCCTTCTCACGCTCTTTGATGTTCTATTGTCCGTGTGTTGAGTCGGCGTCCAGTTCCCCCATGTATTGCAGAGTTTGCATGGGATTTCTATATGACTCCACATCTGCTGGCAGTGGCGGATTTGGCAATTTGGGGGCCCAAGGCGAACACAGACATGGGGCCCCTTACACTAAATTTTCGACAATCTTATCTTTAACTGGATTTGCGAAACTCTCCCCTCTTCTGACACGAGTTATTTTCACTTTTTATTAGTCCTCCTCTTTTTTCATGTCTTTTCTCCCTTTGAGTGCTCCTGTGCTTCTGCCTTTCTTTATTTTTTTTCTATTTTCCATTTTGGTCTATGTTTTCCTCCCTTTAAACGTTTTCCATTGTCTTTCCTTTTCTGCTTCCTTTTGATGTTTATGTTGAAAAACGACGTCACTTTTGAAGTGAAGATAAAAGCTTTTTTTAAAGCATGCTGCTTCTTTCTCTTATTGGAGCCACTAGGATAACTCCATCTCATGCTTAATGTTTTGACTACCGCTTCGAGTTTGTTACGAATGCTCCCGCCTCTCTTCTTCTTCTGCTTTTTCTTCTTCTTCTTCTTTGTGGTCTTATGGCACTTGGCAAACAACAATTTGGTGCATTACTGCCACCAACTGGATTGGAGTGGAATGACTACCAATCACTTCCTGTTTGTGCATCGGCGTCTTAAAGGAATAGTCCAATGTGGGATTAACAGAAGGGTGCCGGCAGTCAGGGCGAGGGGGCCCCCTGATGTTGGGGGCCCCAGGCGGCCGCCGACCTATGCCTAATGGTAAAACCGCTTCTGTCTGCTGGTATCTTGTCCTTTGGGTGTACTAATCTTTTTCTGACCATCACGTATGGTTTTTTGTTGGTGTGTTGATTTTATGTTTTTTACACTGTTGTTATTATTCTTTCCGTTATGCCTTTGATATATGGAAGGGTTATTACTGGTTTTGGTTCTGGTCTTTCTGTGTTTCTGGTTCTTTTTTTTTTTGGTTTGTTTTTCTTTTTTTTCGTCGTGGTCTGTTGTTTTCATATTGCCTGTGTTGGGTATCCGCCGGTTTTTTATGCAATTTGTACGTGTCTATCCACTAGTTACGGTCTCGTTCTTCTGTTATTACATTTGCTCTGTGGTATAACATTCTGATAACTGACATCTTATGTATCGTGGGATGTTCCGATGTCCATAATACACATGTGTTGGTTTCCTGTATGTGTTTGTTTTTAGGGTTGCGTCCGTCTGCCTGGTTATTTTTCATGTGGAGGGCGACGCCGCCGGCAAATTCTGATGACGGCTAGAGTTCACAGCTGTGTAAAACAAGAACAAAGTAATGGATTATGAAAATACACACAGAATGAACATATAAAAAAATACTAATCCTGATGTTCCATCTAGATGCTAAGGCAGTGAACCTGAACTGATGATCCGTGGGCCACATCTGGCCTGCCAGACCTTTCCACCCGGACCCCCAACCCTTCGGAACCAAACAACTCCCAGGTTTAGCAGTAAAATTCATTGTCCCAAACATCAATAATGGTTTACATATATCAAACACAACTAAAACTACAATAAAACCAGTTTAGATGACAAACAAAGCCATTTTAAATATTTTAAATTAAGATACTATAATACTTGAACTTTATTTTAGAGGAGCATGTGGCCCTCTCGGTGTCTGCTGGAAAAAACTCCGGCCTTGAACAAATTTAGTTGAAGAACCTTCTTTAAGCTCTCATTCACTCGTTTTTTTTCCCAATAGATCCGAAAATGGCAGCTTGTCACACACCCACAGGCTCACAATGACATTGTGACATCATCTAAGACTGTTCCTGCTTTTTTAACTCATTCGCTGCCAGCGTTTCTCACAGTTTTTACTGTTTTTTGTGAGTGACAGAACGTTGCGCGCTAGGATGATGTCAACGCCAAAAAAACAACTAAAACAAAGCGGAGACTCACCTCTTACATCAGGAAGAATCCACGTGTTTCGAGCGTTATCCGTTCTTTCATAATCCGTTGTTGAATTGTGATCGGCAGAAGCTTTTCCGGTTCGCGCCTCACTTTTTTTACAGCAGCGGCCCAAAACGATCTCCTAACACATGGATGTTCTGCTTCCTGATCACGTGACGTGTGACGTACGTGGATGAAGATCGGCTTTAGAGCTGAGATGTTTGTTCTCACGGTGCGGGGGCTCGTTCCGATGCTCACACAGTAAAAAAAATGCAAATGAAGACTTTAGTCATCATTGGCAGTGAACGAGTCAACGTTAGTGCATTATTAAGCATTAATAATCAAATTATACCTTTATTAACTCAATTCACTGCCATTGACGACTAAAGTCGGCATTTACATTTTCTGGATGCACCGGGAGTGATACATTGGCTACTGCTGACGCTAAAAACACAGAATTCCCTGTGAATTAAAATTTAATTTTAAACTGAAGGTCATGTGAAGGTTTCTAACTCATTCACTACCAATGACGACTAAAGTCGTTCATTTGCATGTTTTTACTGTGTGGGCGTCGGACGAGCCCCCGCACCATGAGAACAAGCATCTCAGCTCTAAAGCCGATCTTCATCCACGTACGTCACACGTCACGTGATCAGGAAGCAGAACTTCCATGTGTTAGGAGATCGTTTTGGGCCGCTGCTGTAAAAAAAAGTGAGGGGCAAACCGGAAAAGCTTCTGCCGATCACAATTCAACAACGGATTATGAAAGAACGGATAGCTCTTGAAATGCGCAGATTCTTCCTGATGTAAGAGGTGAGTCTCCTCTTTGTTTTGGTTGTTTTGGCGTCGACATCATCCTAGCGCGCAACGTTCTGTCACTCTTAAAAAAACTGTAAGAACGGTGAGAAACGCTGGCAGCGAATGAATTAAAATAGCAGGAACAGTCTTATCTAGACTCGGATTAGCCATTAGCTCATCAGCCCTGAAGCACATAAACTCTATTTCTCTGAACAAAGGCTGTTCATGTAGCTGACTAGACAAAAACATCCTACAAAGTGCCCCCCCAAAGGCCTTTATAATTTAATCTCCTGTCTTCTCCTGCAGATTAGGTTTGGATTAAACCCTTTACAGAAAACAAATCCAGGAACTGTTTCGACTTTTTTTCTTTAAATGATTTGGAAATGATCTAATCTGATAATCTTAGATTAAAGGATAAAAATGGTAATTTAGAATAATCCCAGACCTGCTCATAAAAAATGAATAATCTGATTACATCACCAGCAATCAACAATCCCAAATCGCAACTCAGGTTTCTAAAATTCTGTATTTGGACAAGTTTTCTTAAACAGACTAAATAAAAACTTTTCCAGGCACCGTTGGACCGCGAACCAAGTAAGAGCAAATCTCCTTCCTTTGGCTGCTAAAATCAAACTTCTGCTATTAGGAGGAAAGTGATTAGAGGTGTTGTTGAGATAGATTTCTCGTTAACGTGGCTCAACATTTATGGATTGAAAACACTTTCAAATGTATTTTTATAATCTGAGACGTTTGATTGTTTACCTGTGCTGGAAGGATGGGTTGGTTGCACGAGGCACACTTGGGAGCAAAAACTCTAACAAAGACAAAAGCAGGAAAAACAAAACATTACAACATTTCCTGGGGACATTCCTGCCGCTCAGCAGCGAGCTTTTCCTTACGTGTGGTAGTCTTTGACACAGTAGATGTTGTTTTCTAGGTCCACAGTGAAAGGCACTCCATCTAAACCCTCTTTACACACAACGCAGCGGAAACAGCCGGGGTGGTAGGACTTTCCAAGTGCCTGGAGGATCTGAAGAAACAAGGTATGAGAAGGTGTCACTGAGAAAATGGGCGGAACCAGAAGTATGGCGGATCTTACCATCTCCATGATGAGGTGACCACACACGAAGCACTTCTCTGCTGTCTGCTGGAAACCAGAGTACTGCGGGTGAGATGATGAGATTTATTTAGCTCAAAGAGAACTTTTGGAAGATTTTAGTCTTTGTAGAATCAGCTGCGGTGGACGTGAACATCTGGAGGAGACTTATTTTAATACCAATACTAAAAAAAGCTAAATGGACCGTAGTGAGAGTACTTGTGTTCGTCTGTTAGCAAAATATCTCATGAGCAGCGGGACAAGTTTCTCAGAAAGTTTGAAATGGATGCTCATCTACAGCTGATTCGCTTTCGGAGAGTGGACCATCCAAAATGGCTGCCACCGCTAAAGTTTGGTGTGGAGGTAACTTCACTCAGTCACATCAAACATGCCGAGCTCTAACTGATCAGAGTTGGTCTCAACAGACTCCAAATGTTAGCCTTGAAGTTCTCGTTACCATAGAAACCGTGTAATGCTTGTTCTTTTTGAGGCACTATCAGTCACTCTCAGTTTCACGTGCAGGCCCCATCACCTGCATTAGCCACAGACAGGAAACAGACAAGGAAAGCGATCGGGTCAGAAAAAGCATTAATGGTCCCGCCCACCTTGGCTTGGGATTGCCCACGGGAAGGAGAGAGCAGGGCGCGTATCGGCTAATAGCAGCTAACTGTTAGCATTAGCAACGACACAACATTTAGGCTTGGGCCGTTTGTGGAGATTAAACATCAACATTAAACTTATTAACCATCAAAGAGCGAACGAAGGCAGCGGAAGAGTTGCATTGCTGTAAGCCAATCAGAGGCAAGATGTTTGAATATTACGAATATTAATAAGTAAGTCTTTTTCTGCCCCTCGCTCCTCTGACTAATTTCTACTTTCTGAAACGGGAGCTTTTTTTCTACAAGAAATGACTCACATTCGTTCGTTCGTTCGTTCGTGCACACCAGAGACCACTGGAGATTTGATGAAAAAACAAATGAGATGTTTAACTTTTAGGCTGGACCAAGTTTGTTAGTGAAAGACCTCATGAACCACTGCACAGATTTTCATGAAGCTCTCAGAAAGCAACTATTTATCCTTTTAAGTCAACAGAATTCAAGATGGCCGAAAACACAAAACTCATGCAGCGGTGGATGACCCAATTAAGTTCTTATTGAAAAACCCTTCGATTACCACCAGCAGAGGAACTGGAACCATCAGGTTCCCTTTAAACCAGAACTCGGGGTAAAGGTGACCATCTGTGGTGAGCCACCCCCTCGGGGTCATGACCTGATGACACAGAGGGGCCTGGTGGAGGGAGGAGACGCAGCTACCAGGTGGAGGTGGGGGGCAGCCCTCATGACACCGCTCCAGATCTACCATCTGCTGCCACCTCCCCCTCTGACTCCTCCATCCCCCTAAAGGGTGACGGGGCAGACTAGCTGGGTCTCAGCCTGAAGACGATGAGATTAATCTCATCCCGTCAGGTCAGCCCCCCACCTCCAAGTGTCAGAGGCAAAAAACAGGAACCTGAGTGTTTCCTAACAGCTCTGAGAGGAAGCTGCTCATAAACAGGAAGTGTAGTCAGCAGATGAGATGGAGCATTAAGAGTTCAAACCGTTTAGAGGAACCAGTTAGATCTCCTTCCTCCGTTTGGACACAATCCTCTGGAGTAAAGCAATAACCGGCAGATTCACAGACTTTTTATCTCGCCAGCTTCTACGTGTAAAGGAGAGCGTGTCCATCCAGAAGTAGACAGCCACCTCCTGCGTGTCCAAACTAAACAGTAAGGATGGGAAGGAGCTCCCCTGGGAAATTAGTCTGAATTACGGGGGATGGTACTCAGCTTCTAATGATGTCAAAGTCCTAATCTGAGCTTCTCCGCTCTACCTGCAGCCTCCATCAGCCCTCCAAGAGGCGGAGGTCCATTTGTGAAGGTGCGGTGGACTTACCAGGAAGTCTTCCTCACAGTAGACCTTTCCGTTGACGTTGTAGAAGGCTTTCCCTCGAAGCCTTCTCCCTGGAGAAAAGAACACGCGTGAGGAAATTAGAAATGTGCTTCCAACTATGAGACATGATGATTCAATACTTAAGATCAGCAGTGAGGCCAGAACTTTATTTTTCTAGTGCAAAACTTTGATTTTTTCCAATAAAAGTAAAGCGTTCTCTCTCCTCGATGCAGAAAACACCACAGGATAAGAGGAACTGGATGTGAGGCATCCAGGGACCAACAGACTGCTGCTACAGTAAACACTAAGCATTCAGATAATAGGCATGAACCTTTCAGCAGGGCAGCTTAAACCGGTTTGGATCACTTTTCATGTAACTATGCAGAGCGTCTCTTATCACCTGAAAACATCATAACGTATAAATGACAACAAGAACAGATCCTGCTATCTAAGGCGGGGTCAGCAGGGAAGCATCTGAAGCAGCGGCTCTGACGATGGAGCTCGGCTGAACCCTGAGGAGGTCACACGTTTGCCGCATTGCTGCAACAACAATCGGAGATCAACCGACGTGGGGTTTCCTATTGCCCATACCGATATCTAGAGGTCATGATGGACGATATGTGCTGCTGATTTTTTTGGGCCCATATCAGAAACGCTGCATCGTACCTTTGAAGGGACTATAAGGAAGTTAGACAGGCAAAACATGTATAGAAATAATAAATGTCTTCTTCATACATTCTCCTGCAATGCCCTGGTCCTGTAGAATGAGCCCTGGCATTTTTACTGTGATTGCCTGTTTTTCTGTAAAATCACAGAAAAAGAGAGATGCTCGGGTCGAGCAGGCTGCTTCATGCGCGTTCACGCTCAGGCATCGCCCGTAGCATTTGCTATCCGTAGCTTTAGCAGCAGAGAGAGAGGCAGTGCCACTTTGTCGCTGTTCCTAACGCCTAGTGACAAAGCTAGCTACATTTCTGAGGACCCTTAGCTACTTTCTGTAGAACTTTCTTCTAGATATTTCCTGCAAATTAGCAGCAAAATAGCCATTTTCGCTCCGAACCGTTCTTTGGTTTGACGTTTCAGCTGTCATCAAGGATATAAAAGTTACAGATACTGTGATTGTCACTGGCGCTTTAGCTCACCTAGTAAGATGTCGGACTCTCGTGCAGAAGACCTGGGTTCGATCCGGATGTGAACATAGTTCATTTAGAGTTTCTTTTTTACATTAATGATATATTTTTTTTACAGTAAGATGCCCAAATTTTTATTTGAGACTCGCCGAACGGCATTGAATTCACAGATAAAAAAGATGTGGGTTCAACTTTCATTTTGGAACGATTTTTCAAGCAAGGGAAGGGAATGATGTGAGCATGCAGGAGGACTGACCCATCATAAACCTTTACGAGCATAAAAATTCAAAACTCTGTAAAGTCACTTTAAAGACCTCCATTCCTGTTTTTAACCAACTCTAAATCATAATTCTGAGCACAAAATGAATATTCAACAGTTGGTTCAAAAACTGGTTCAGGTTCAGAAACGTGCATCAGCTGATGTCGTTAGTGAAATTTTAATGTGTAAATATGACAGAAAACATCTAGATATCGGCCCATGACATCTACACATCAGAAGAGGAAAAACCCCGTCGGTCGATCTCTGGATCTCCCCCCAGCTCGTCCCCGTTGAAGTTCATGCGTCTCTCCAGCAGCACGACACCTGCGGATCTCCTAAAGCTGCCCCATCAGTCAGATTTAATAATCATCATCACTGATTTGATTGGTCTCCCAGCATGGATGCTCCCCCTCCTCTTTAATTTAAGAGATTTTTCTGGTTCAAACCCAGTTCTGGGATGTGGCTCCAACAGAGACATGGGTGGACGGGACAGGACGGAGGCTCCGCTCAGAGAACCGGGGAGGTCTCCGGGTCTGGAAGGTGCACACAAAGGCGTCAGTGCTGATGACTGTGTGGAGCGCTGCTAGGGGAGTGGGCCGACTGAGCAAATGGGGACATTCTTTCTGTCTGAGGTCACTAGCTGGTCCCATTCAGGGAGGGCACCCCCTCCCCCCACCACCCCCACCCGACTCCGGCCCTTTGTCACCAGACAGCGCTGCAGCGAGGCCGAACATCCTCGCACGGCCGGAGCAGCGCCCGCCGATAATCTGCATTCTAGCAGCAAACGGATTTGAGGCTAAACTTATTTAAATGTCACGTATGTTAAAGCAGAGCTCGTTGTCGAATGGGGTAAAACCGGACCTACGTCCTGGCATCTGCTCCTCCTGATATTGGCTGTCTGTAATATCTGATCATGCAGGCTCCATGCACTCCTGAATGAGGGTGTTGCCATGGAAATAAGCCTCTGTTTCATACAAGAAGACGACTGATGCGTCATCTTGTTGGGGGAATTATTTGACTAAGATGTCCTCTGGTGCAGCAGTTCTGGCCGGGCGTCGGCAGGCCTCAGCCTGGTCCTCTGAAGGGAGACGTCCACCTTTGTCCTCTGGTCACGTCTGCTCCCTCTGAGAGGAAATCTTGTTTAATAATTACAAGTGATATTCACACACCTGTCGGACTGGTTAAAGTTTAAACTTAAGTCCAGAACTATAATCTAGTATTGTCCCATGGAGTGGACAACAAGGCTCAAAACACGTCCCTCTACAAAAGACACTTCACCTGCTTTGCTGCCTCTCCTCCGTGTGTCCCTTTGGATAAAAGCACCAAATCACAAACATAAACTTAGTTTACGTTTGGGAAATGGACATCTGAGTTACTTTAAGAGATAATTCAGCCATTTTAATTGTTTTTCTGCACAAACCTAATAAATAATTACTTTTTGATGTTGTAAATATCATCCTGAAATACCTCAGATGACAGACGATCCAAGCAACCACGACCTGTTGTCTTTAAAGTGACAGTGTGCATTTTCCCTGGCGATAGGGGGCAGCACATACCTAAATCACTGCAAGCAAGCATTATTTTTGTGTTTGTATTAGACCTTATCAACAGATGGCCCTTAGGGTCAAAAATCCCTGGGAGTGCAACCTCCAGCAAATAACAAGAACATCAGATTCCCTTTCATCCCTGGCACTGGCTTCTGTAGAAGGAAATATGGCATCCAATATGGCGTCGCCCAGAGACTTAGACCCGCTCCCATGTATTTTAGACCAGATTTTTATGGTTACATGTTATGAAACTGCCAATATTTTTCAACAACTGGGCATCTTTTAATTCATTTACAACAACACTTCAGCAGTAGCTCAGGTGGTAGAGCGGGTCGCCTCATGATCGGAGGGTCATGGGTTCGATTCCAGCTCCCGCCAGGGGTATTCTGCTGTTGTGTCCTTGGGCAAGACACTTCACCCAACTTGCCTGTGTTGGTGGTGGTCAGAGGGGCCGACGGCGCCAAATGGCAGCCTCGCCTCTGTCAGACCTCCCCAGGGCGGCTGTGGCTACAACGTAGCTTACCATCACTGACAGTGTGTGAATGTGAGAGCGTGAAAGCGTTTTGAGTGTCCTAAACAAGCGCTACATAAGTTCGATGATGATGATTATCATTATTATTATTATTATTACATTTCGATGGGTTTTTCCAGAAATGAACAGCAAAAACTACACATTGTCACTTTAAACTGCTCCAATTTTCATAATTTCATTGAAGTTTGTGCAATGTCATTAACTAAGCTGGTAGTTTTGTGTATTTACAAGCATAAATGCAGGTTTTTCTGTGCATCCAGAGATCAGGCTCCCACCCCTCCTGTAGGAGCTCTGCAGCGGCGGCGTCCTGATCCCACAGCTGCATCGGCTTTAGGAGACAGCCCTTCAGTGGTGCTTTCTGGGCTTCCTTCATTAGAAAACACATGTGTGTCATTCTTGAAATGTTTGGCGATGTCTCCCAGACATGAGTGAGTCTAAATGAGGCTGAGCTGATCAGGCATGCAGCAGCAGCTCCAGTAGTTCATTCCCAAACGAGCAACTTTACTGTCATAATGAAACTAATAGGTTGGTGTCTGATTAGGAAAATACGTGCGAGCCACAGCAAGACAATGTAGTGAATCAGTGAGCCAAACACATATCAAAGAAAACCTTCGACTAGACAAAACAGCTGATGCAGACGTGAGTCACATCAGGTCACATTCCAGTTGGGGGTATTTGTCAACTTCCTAAATGTCAGACGCCTGCTGGGAAGTTTCAACATAAGATAACAACTTCTTCCCCTCTGAGGAGGAACTTGTTGCAAAAGCTTTGGGACGGTGTCGGTACAGGATCTGCTCGGGTGCAAGATCGGCTCGGGGTCTTTCGACTGCCGATGACGTCAAAGTAGTTGATTGGGTGAACATGAACTTCACGGAAGTTACGTAATCACGTTACGTTGTTATCACGGTCCAGGCAAATGTTTCTGTTGGAAAGATGGACAACTTTTACAAAGAAATCCATCATTTCCTCTTTGAAAATACACTTTTAGCATAGAGCTGCATGTATATTAGGGCTGAACGATTAACTGTGTGTGCAATTAAATTGCGATGTGACAAAAGGAGATTCTCTAATCGCAAAGACTGCAATTTGGCAACGAGTGGTTAGCGCAATGCTAATATACATGGAAAAACCCATAGGAGTGCTAATGCTAATATCACCGATTACATTCTTACAAATTATGAATTAGAAACGTGCCAAATGATTACATATGGAGTCTAATAGAAAGTAAAACTACCATCAATCAAATAAGTACAGAAAGGTATTTTAGTAAAGCCAGAAAACTTTTAACTCCAGAGTTTTGGCTAGCAGCTATGAGCGTAACTGAACTACGCATGGACAAGACGTCAAAAACTCTAAACACAAAATACTTCAATAAACGGGACACACTACTATTTCACAGGTGTTGCTAATACCTATGATCCTTCAAGGGATGTGCTCAAAGAGGAGTTCAACATTATGAATAAAATATAGTGTTTTATTTTACAAATACCATTATAAATACAAACTTACGTCGTAAGAAACATTATTTTAATAACAAAACTGCTAAATTCTTCCCAACAGTATACATGTGTAGTGTATTTTGTCCGAATGGGTTTGCCGTACTTTGACGTCATCGGCAGTCGAAGGACCCCGAGCAGATCCTGTACAGACACCGTAAGAGTGCTCGTCTTCACCAACTCAGAAATCAGGAGTTGCAGCTGAAAAAGATCCATGCAATCCCACCTGACTGCAATCAGGCTGATTAAGAGTCAGAATCCCCTCTCAGCACGGACCCGTCTGAAGCATCTCACTGAAAGAGCTCGCTGCACACCACCGCTGGGTTTCATCCCTCCCTCACATCGTTACCTCAAAAGCAACCCTAAGTGTTTCAACATTGTTACGACACTAAAACAAACAAACTGAAAATATCCTCCTCTGTTAGCGGGAGGATTTTATGCTCTGTTCTCCGTCTTTGGCAGAAAACTCAAGGTCTTGTCCTGCAGAACAGATAAATGGATTTGTGTCTTCACACAGCAGCTTCTAGCTGAGTTTTAAAGCCCATAACTGATCTGCTGCTGCTCCTCCTGTAAACCAGGTTCACGCTGAAACCAAAACACACACATACATCCCATAATAAGACCTAATGCACCACTCAGAGAAAACTCCTGCTGTGGGTGCACGCCACCTCTAAAGTGGTTAAGCCACGTGAAACATTTTGTTTTCCTGTGATAAAAAAAGAAAGAAAGACAAAAATCAAAGTTGTGGAAATCTTGGGAGTCCAACAGATGCTGCTGCTGCACACGGACGTATTCTGCAAAAAACCAAAGGCTGCAGCTGCGTGAACGAGTACGGTTATAGTTGGCATCACACGGAAATTTGTTCTCTTGTCACTTTTGGGAAAAACTGCTACATTTGCACCAAATTTATGTCAAATTTCTTGTTGCAATTTATAAGTCATCTTTTTTTAGACAATTTTATCACACCCAATACATTTTATTATCATTTTTTGATATTTTTTTCATTGCTTTTCCGGTTTTTGAAAAAGAACCTGAACTGACAGACTACAGAGGCTCACAACAACGCTGGACACTCGGAGAGGAAAACCAATATTTTATATAGCACCTCTCTAGATAACAAACACAAGGCGCTTCACAAGAATTAAATAAAACTTTAAAATGGAGAAGAATGAATGAATGAGACTGTTCTCCTAAATGATCTGAACATGCTAAAGTTCCAGCGAGGCCTGGTGACAATTCATCAGACGAAATCCCGTCTAATGAACATTTCATGAGCTCTCAGAAACTTCAACAGAGACCAATCACCAGACTAATGTGGATCCTTAGGCGTTAACTGGACTGAACTCATCCAACTGAGGCTGCAGAGAGGAGAGACACACAGGAGGAGGAACATATTTTCTCCCTCAGTCCCTTCTGTGTGTAAAATATTCACGTGTTCAGTATAAGGTCACTATGTCTTCAGTCATGAATCTGAGCCTAATACACACGGGTAGAACCTCCTATTTTGTGCACCCCATAAACAGTCCTGGTGCTGCAATTCCTCATGTTAAAAGTTCTGCCTTTCACATTATCTTTCCCGTTCTCCCCCTACTGCATATATATATATATATATATATATATATATATATACACACATACATACATACATATGCTTATTGGGACAATGTTTGTAGTAGTTTTAGATGGTTTGAAACTGAATCCAGTGTAGGCTATGTCAGTTTTCACTCTGGTTTTAGCTCTTTGCTTCACCTCCAAAGACATTACTCTCTTACTTTTACTTCCAGACTCTGCCATGAGGCCAACAAAAAGGCCAACTGCTTCCTAAAAAAGCTAACTAATAGCCTTTACGTGAGCTAACCAAAACCAATAGTGCCTAACCAAACCACCAAAGTTATTAGGTGCAGTTTCTGGTCGGCAGATGCAGCAGCGCAGTGTCCCATGGCAAAGTTTCTGGCTCAAGAACCACTGAAACCAGTTTTAAAAAAACAGCTTAGTGTTAGAAACTATTAGTGTTGCTTTAGTAAAAACACTGAAATGGGTCCTGATCCGATCTTATATTCTGGTTCATATGGTTGACGTTGGTAATCGTGTGCTTTTATTTCCTGGTTTAACAAAACTACCGAATGAAAGACGGAGCGTCCCACATACAGCAGGGTAGTAATTCAGACGTAGTTTGGTTCGAAGAAACTATGTAATCTAAACAAACAGACTCGTGTACATTTGAGAGCTTTAAAGTCCCGTTAGTCGTCACACTCTGGTGATGCTTTTTCTCCACATTTGACTCATCCCCTGGGGGAGCGGTGAGCTGCAGACATGTCTGCACTCAGGAACTATTTGGTGGTTTAGGCCCCCAATCACACCCCTTAATGCTGAATGTTAACTGGGTGAGGCATTGGGTCCCGTTTTTTAAGTTTTTGGTATGACCTGACCGTGGATTTGAACCCACGATCTCCGAGTCTCAGGGCGGACACTCTACCACTGAGCTGGGAAGCATAAACTAGGCAATTTAGCATTCTAACACAACTGTATGGCTTTTTGGAGCAAAAGTTGTTTTAAATACCAATAATTAGTGACTATTTGTTAGCCATCTAGCTAGCTGTGATTATTGCTAGGGTCGGATGACTTCTTCCTGTCCCCGCCCACTTTGGGGAACATCACCAGTGGGAACTGTCCTTTTCTTAGATAAAATAACTGTGACAAAACAACTCTTCATGATGACACAAATTTCCCATTAAGCTGGTTTCTCATCGGACTGTGAGACAGTTTGGGATCAAATTCCAAGCAGCGACTGCAGAGGAGATTCTGAAATGTCTCAAATTTTTTCCATATCCTAGAGGAAGTTCAGGGCCTCGCGGTCATGTTGCTGAAAAACAAAAAATACTTAGAAAATCTGCGGGAAAAGTTTCTGCTTGAAATGATTAAGGATTTGTTATGAACGTCTGAATTTCTCCACAATTTAGTTTTCATGCGTCAGAAAGAGCAAAACGTGTGGGACAACTTTGGGAGGAGTTTGAGACCAAAACTCGGATTAAAACTAGGGTAAACCAACTGAGACACTGAATTTGTCATATGCCTTTTGTGACGTAACTACTTATATATCATGCTTCATGAACACAAGTTCTGTTAATCTAATAGAAAATATGCATATTTTGTATTTTTATTCAGTGAGATGCACATTAAATAGCATTTAACTGCAATGTCTTAGGGTGTTTCTCAGGCTCTGTCCACACGTAGCCGGGGATCTGCCAAAACGTAGATATTTTTCTACGTTTTGGCCTGTCATCCACACGAAAACGGAGTTTTTTCACACAAAAACGGATCTTTTTAAAAACTCCGGCCAAAGTGAAGATCTGCGTTTTCTCCGTTTTGGGTGTCTGCGTGTGGACAGACAAAACCGGAGTTTTAAGGTCCGCAACGTCACTTTCCGCGACAAAAACAATGCTGACATCACGTGTGCGACCTGTGTTTACACTAGCCGACATCATGGATGCCCTCAGAGCTGCGCTCGCTTCATCAGTTGTCCAAGCGCTTTTTGCTTGTTTGTTTTTGCAAGCGGAATCACTGCTCCTTGAGGAAGACCACAGACGAAGGACGAGGTTAAGAACGGGGGAAGTACTGCCGCCTACAGGTCTGGCATGTCCTTAACAACGTATTTATCCGGGTACGTGTGGACAGAGTTTGTTTTTAACGAGGTGGTGTGGATGCAAGTTTCTGGAGGGGTGGATATTCGTTTTAAAAAAAAAAAACCGGCTACGTGTGGACTAGGCCTCAATGTCAAGGAACCTTGCCTTGATGTCTTGGCCCCGCCCCGGTTGCCTAGGAGATACGTCATCGGGAGCCGCCAAGACGTGTTCCAATGTTCATGTTCTACCGAGGCGTGTGTTCTCCGTTTGTTAGCCGTTTAGCTAGCTGAGCAGGGATACACGGGAGATGTCTTGTAGCCTAGCCTTGGTCAACAATTACCCACAATACACCGCGGTATTTTCAAAAGGACGGCGGATCAGAAGCCGGCAGCTACTTCGGGGACAATTTTCAAGTTTAAAAGTAAGTCAACTAATTTAAAATGTTTTTTTGGATCCAAAGAAGTTATCTATGGTTGGCTAGTTGCTTAGTAGTTGCAGCTTCGGTGGCTAGCGGGTAGTAACTCACTTATATTTTTAATTTAATAAACATATGCGTATAAAATATGATGTTATCTCCCGTGTCACGTGATGTTATGTGACCGCCGTGGAAGCTGCGGTTACGTGACGCAAGTCCGTTCCATTTAACCGTTTTCTTTGACCGAGGAAGGACAGTGTCCTCGTAAGCAAGGTGCCTCGCGGCGCAAGACATCGCCTCGCAAGGCCAGGCGCCTTGACACTGAGAAACACCCCCAAAGATCAAATCTGTACTGAAAAGACCCCGAACCGGGTCCTCTGCCGTACGTGTGGCGGCACAAGTACACAATCACTCTGGCATGTGTCTGCTGTTTAAAGTGAGTCCATAGCAGGGCCGGCCCCCTCTGATAAGCAGGTCTGGTACACTCTGTGACTGTGTGTGATTGAGGTCCTCCAGGGAAGGCTGGCTGAAGTGGTGGTGGGGAGGGTTTGCATTCTTGGCCATCTCATGAAAAAAGGGTGCAACCATCGGAGTAAGCCAAGAGGAGGGCTCAATTATGCATGGTTAAACAAAGCCCGGAGCTACCAGGGAGCTACGTCTCAGCGAACCGGCCTCACCGTGGGGCGCCGGACACCCGGAGGACACCAACGCACAAGGGACGGTGAACAGAAACCAAAAATCACAAACAACAGAACATGGCTCCTGATGAAGCACCGAGTAGTCGCCGTGCCAAGTGCAGGCTCTCTGGAAGCAGCAAACGTTTGTTTAGGGCATTAAAAACAAAACAGGCAGAACAATATTTTACATGTTTCCCAATAAACCAACCTGAGAAGCTCAGAAAAAGATTTCTCCAATAAACTCACCGATAATTCTCTCAGGAGACGTCCGATTTCTGTCTGAAGGTAATTACTTCCAGCACAGCTACCTCAGCCGGGCCCTCGGAGTAGTTTTAGTCTTCAGAGGAAATAATCTGGTTGAACATGTGTTTGATTCCACCAAAAGCAAAGAGTAACCGTCTTTGTTCTGGAAATGAAAGCTGACCTCTGAACAAAACCCCTAAAAGCATCATAAGGACGTCCGAAACAGCTTTTAACCAGTCCGGGGGCTCGGGTTTTTTCCTCTCTCCCTACAGAAAACCCAGCAACCACAGCAACTAGACACTCAGCATTCGGCCCCCTCTTTTCTTCCAACACACAATAAATCTGAAAATATGTGGCTTTGGTTACATGTAAATTATAGGCAGCTCTTCCGGAGCCCGAGGGCTCTGAGCAGAGCTCTACGACACATTCAGACTGAAAGAATCCATCAGGACATCTTCCTGTTGTTTGTCCGCGGAAACAGGAGAGGTGGTCTGGAGTTGTGTGGCAAGGGGCATACAGAAACACACACACACACACACACACACACACACACAATACTGAACTTTGACTAAGAGCAGACTTAATTACAGTCGTGGAGAAGAAACACGCCAGGATTTGATTTCTTTGAGGCTTTATGAGAGTTTAAAAATATATATTTTAAAGGGATTTTTTTTTGAGAGGCTGAACAGCCTCAGAGCCCCACAAGACTGACAGGCTAACGGCTAGTCTGAACAAATAGTTGCTGCCATCTTAAATTTCTACTTTTTCCCCATTTTGACTATAAATAAATGTTAAACAATAATGTTTTTCACACTAAAGTAATACCTAATTTAATAATCCTCTAATATATTTATTCTTGAATTTTTTAAACTATAAATAGCAAAATAAAAATTTAAATAATAGATCAGTATGAGCAGGCATCACTAGAAAATCACCACCTATAAGGTAGAATTAGAGAAATTACGTTATACATAAAGCCTTTCAGTCAAATATATCTCTATTTTTGTGCAGAACTGACACTGATGTTGAGATTCCAACAGGAATTTCTTGATATTCCTGCAAAATAACCATAAATAGTGAAACTGGGGCACTGACGATATGAGGGGAAACTGATGCCATTTTAAATCAGCAACAATACACTTTAGAACAAGAAGAACCCAACCTTGTTATTTTCACATTAAATGGCTAATTTGGCTAAAATAACAGCTTCCTGCAGGATTTCACTCCAGGGTGCACTGGGGGTGCAACGTTTAACCGGTTATAAAAAAACAAACAAACACACAGAGCTCCATGTGGAACGGAAATAACACCCTGTAAGTGAACTGCTTTGAAAATAAGGAGTTTGGAGCCGTTTTCAGATGGCAGCTTTGAGCTTGGTTTCATTCCTAGCCATTAGCTTATCAATCATAAAGAATGTGAAGAAGAAGAAAATATCATTTCTATAGCGCCTCTCAAGATAAAAATCACGAGGCGCTTCACAAAAACAAAAAATGTAAAAATATAAAAAAGCATTTAGAAAATGTTTACAAATATATTTAAAATGAGCAAAAAATAGACAATTGCGATTAAAAAAATGTAAAGAAAGAGAGAGAGTGAACAGGAAAGAGGGAAATCAGTGGATCCTGAGGAAGGTGGAATAGGTGGGGAGAGCAGAATAAAGAGAGAGAGGTGAAGAAGGTCATACAAAAGCCAGCTGGAACAAGTGAGTCTTCAGCTGCTTTTTAAAGGAGACCACTGAGTCCACTGATCTCAGGCTCAGGGGGAGAGAGGTCCAGAGTCTGGGGGCCACAGCAGCAAATGATCTGTGAACAGGTAGGATGGGAGTTGTGTGTGTGAGTGTTTGTGGTGTGGTGTGTGTGCGTGCGTGCGTGTGTGTGTGAAAACCACAGAGCTCCATGTGGAATGGAAATAACATCCTTTAAGTGTCTGGAGCCGTTTTCAGATGGCAGCTTTGAGCTTGGCTTCATTCCTAGCCATTAGCTTATCAATCATAAAGAATGTGAACAGGTAGGATGGGTTGTGTGTGTGTGTTCTTGTATTTATTACATACTGAGGACCATTTTGGCCATTTTCCCTACAATGTGAGGACAATTTTTTGGTCCTCACTTTTTTTAGAAGCTTACCAAGAAGCTTACTATACCAGTTAGAGATATGGTGTGAAATAAGTTTTAGTTAAGGTTAGGGTTAGGAATAGATCAGGATTGGTTATGGTTAGGGTTGGGGTGTGAGTTAGGCACAGTGGAGTCACAAAAATGAATGGAAGTCAATGGACGGTCCTCACTATGATAGAAAGACGTGTGTGTGTGTGTGTGTGTGTGTGTGTGTGTGTGTGTGTGTGTGTGTGTGTGTGAGGAAGAGGCAGATAAACTTTTCTGCAATTTCAGCTAAAATTCTTCCCATGTGTCGGGGTGTGTGGGACTGGACGTAAACACTCAGACTGGAACCAAAACTTTATTTTTAAGGAAGGAAGTAGAATCCACCCAGCGGTACTTGAGATATTTTCCTAACACACACACACACACACACACACACACGATAAATGTCTTACATGGCATATGAAACAGGAGCTCAATAAACAGGCAATGATGCTCCAAAACCACGACTTCAGGTAGGATTTGCGTTCCAGACTCCTCTAACTGACGGCTGTACTCACCACACGAGCAGCAGGTGAAGCAGTTGGTGTGATAGAGGTTCCCCATGGCCTGGCAGGCCTGGCTGGCCCCGTACACACCCTTCCCACACTTGACACAGATACCTGCCGAAGGCAACAAGGCAGTGATTTATAAAAACGTTTGTTTCAGCGCAGAATGAACACAGACAGCGAGCCCAGACTGGAAATGTTGAGAGGAGAGCGACACGCTGCTAAACAGCAAGGAAGAGTTTCTAGAAGACAAAACAACCGGACTCTTGCTGCGCCCCGGCTTCTCCAGCGGGGAGCTGACGGAGGCCCGTCACCCGTCAGGAAAGTAGAAACAGAACTTGTGATCCACCGTGAAGCCAAACAGCACGAGAAATTCTCTGTTTTTATGAAAATGTCAGACCTGCAGCTCCAAACCTAACAGGAAAAAAGTGACTTTGGGTTTTTTTTATTTTACTTTGCTGCTCATGCTGGAGTTGTTATTTCTGAGGGTTACAACAAACTGGAAAAAGGCAGAATACCACAGAAAATATAAAATTACATTAAAAAGTTCTGAGAATGAAAAAAAAAGTGTCAGTTCTGAGGGAAAAGTTGCTGCAGCCTGAACCAGAACTACACGTTAAATCAGATAAAAACCTTTGGAAACTCAACACGGACAAGAGAGAATAAAATAAAAAGTAATTCAAGTTACTTATTCCAACAAAGTTTAATATTAAATCTTAGATTTTACCCATTTCAGGAAGGTTTTTCTTAACAGAAGCTCTCGCGTCCCGCTTCAGTCCAACCAAAGGTACCAAAGCTACTCTAACTTCAGGGTTCAGATGATCTACAGGGACGTCCGCAGAAGGCTTCAAATCGATCTAAATAAAAACAAGACGAGCTCCGGTGAGGTCGCGTTCCTCAGAGTGCGTCGGTGCGGAGACTTGATGGGGTAAGTCTGGGGTCACGGTGCCCGCAGGACCCAAGTGGGCCGAACCGACGCGACTCGGAAGCAGGATCTGGTGTAAAATCAGATCAAACCCAGATAAAATCCAAGGAGCGAGTCCCACAAGTCACGGGCAAGACTGGAGTGCCACTAGGATAAAGGATGAGCTTCGACAGCAAAGCATCCGGTTAAGTTTTTAGAATCAGATTTTTGTTTACATTCAAAATAAATCAGACACAGACGTTTAACTCTCCTAGCGAAAGTTGGTCATTTTAACCTTTTTTTTAAATTAAAGTTAAAACCCCAAAACATCCTTTTACTCTGATATCATACCGGTGATGTTTTTAAACGCGTGACTAAAACAGATTTTTGATCAGAAAGACAGAAAGTCGAAGATCACAACAGAAGCGGTGAAGCCACTTTTCAGTCTTTTATTCTGCTTGGCCGATTTCTAACAAGAACCTTTAGATCACGCCGAGCTGCATGCACCTCCAACATCAAGGTTTCAATGATCTGAGCTCACATTTAAAAGCTGTGTTTAGGAGAAACATGACCAAAACAAAAATTAAAGCTTCTGCCAGTGGCTCATCAGGATTACCGTGGTAACCACCCACATGTGCCCCCCCCCCCCCCTTTCTGACAGGAAGTCAGACTAAAAGTCTTCCCTTCCTGTTTGGAGGAGAATCCAACTTAAACTGGGTTTCTAAATGGTAAATGTCCTTTATTTGTGTGGCGCCTTCTTAGGGTTCTACAACCCCCCAAGGCACTTCACAACACAACCAGTCATTCACACGCTGGTGGGGATGAGCTACCATGCAGCTACAGCTGCCTTGGAGCACACTGACGGAGGCGAGGCTGCCGAGCACGTCCCTCTGACCACCAACAGCAGGCAAGGCGGGTTAAGGCCTAGTCCACACGTAGCCGGGTTTTTTTTTAAACGAGTATCCGCCCCTCCAAAAACTTGCATCCACACCACCTCGTTTAAAAAAACTCTGTCCACACGTACCCGGATAAATACGTTGTTAAGGACATGCCAGACCTGTAGGCGGCAGTACTTCCCCCGTTCTTAACCTCGTCCTTCGTCTGTGGTCTTCCACAAGGAGCAGTAATTCCGCTTGCAAAAACAAACAAGCAAAAAGCGCTTGGACAATTGATAAAGCGAGTGCAGCTCTGAGGGCATCCATGCTGTCGGCTAGTGTAAACACAGGTCGCACACGTGATGTCAGCATTTTTTGTCGCGGAAAGTGACGTTGCGGACCTTAAAACTCTGGTTTTGTCCGTCCACACGCAGACACCCAAAACGGAGAAAACACAGATCTTCACTTTGGCCGGAGTTTTTAAAAAGATCCGTTTCCGTGTGAAAAAACTCTGTTTTCGTGTGGATGACAGGCCAAAACGTAGAAAAATATCTACGTTTTGGCAGATCCCCGGCTACGTGTGGACAGGGCCTAAGTGTCTTGCCCAAGGACACAACAGCAGAATTCTCCCCAGAAGAAGCTACAATGATGTTCTGCCGAGCTGTGGTGGCCTCATGGAGGGGGCCATCGGCTTGAACACTGTTGCTAACCACTTAAACATTCTCCCTCTCCTGATGATAACACTTTACTCTCTTTGACGCTGGATGTGCTACTACTAGTTTACCCGTTTAATTATAGATCCACTAGGATAAATACAATAAAGTTGATCTCTCACCAAATAGAACATTTACTAAGAAATCACTATGTAACCATAGAAACACTACTTGGTGTGTGTGTGTGTGTGTGTGTGTGTGTGTGTGTGTGTGTGTGTGTATGTCTTCTCCATCCCCAGTGAGTCGTGGAGGATGGCTGCTTATACTGAGCCAGGATCCTCTGGAGGTTTCTTCCTGTTAAAAGGGAGTTTTCCTCTCCACTGTCGCTACATGCTTGCTTAGTACGAGGATCGCCGTAAAGACTGACACTAGTCAGTGACTCGATGCGACCTGCTGTGTTCCGTATATAGGAAGCTTTTTACTGATTGGCTTAATGACCTGAACTATATAAGAATGTTTACTGCGCTAAGGTCCTTGAGACGACTCTCGTCGTGATTTGGCGCTTTATAAATGAACTTGAATTGAATTTAACCCCCCCAAACTCTGTAATTTACTCCAGTTTGTGGAGCACAGATAAATGATAAAATGGTGCTTCTTCTTGTTATTGAAGGGCTCTTTATGTCACACAGCCACTCTCCAGGTCCCCAGAATGTTATTAATGTGCGTGGAGGCATTTTGGTGCTGATCTGTGACATCACTCGCTAGAAAAATGGCCGTGATAGGCTGCCATCGTAGCAAAGTGCTGAAAGGCCTGAGAGTACCAAGCCATCGTAACTCCCGGTCTTCCTCCTCCCAGAAATGACCCAGAACTCTGCACTGCAAAAAAAATTAAAGGTTTGACTAAAGTTTCCTCCTCGTTCAACCAAACCCAGCTTCTCCCAGCTTTAGTGACTCCGTGCAGTTCAGGCTTGTGGTAAATCCGAAAGGTGAGCGGTAACAGGGTTTAAAAGCACCAGGTTACTAATTCAGACATGACACCGGCGTGTTTGGTTCAGATGCCGTCAGATGAATGGTTTGGGGTTTTTTTTAAAGGCAAAAAGCAGAGCGGAAGGAAGAGATCTACACACTCTCTGGCCAAAGGCTGCAGCTTAGAAACACCAACGAGGAAAATCAGAGATTATCCTCCTCGATGTCACCCTCTAGAAAAAAAAATCACTTGTAGTCCCTCAACAACTTATGCATGATTGTTCCGTAATGATTTCATCCTCAATACGTTTATCTTTTCTCCCCCGTAGATCTCTGCCATATAAAACTGTGCCTCGACTTTCAGCAGCTGGACAGAAAGAAACCATTCCTTCAGCCGGACCTTTACATCTTTGTCCCATCTACTCGCTGCAGTTACCGACACGCCGCGTGTTTTCAGAGCTTCTGGATTTTCACGCGTCAACTTGTAAACATGGACCATAAATGCAATTTACGGGTCCTGCTGCTGTAAATCCTGGAGCGTCTCTGAAGTGAGGATGTGGTTTGGGTTTTTTTACAGGACAGCAGGGAGATCCAGAGCGCTCTTCGTTAGGCGTTCAGAGCAGGATGCTGGATCTGCGCTGCGCCTGTGTCCCAACATGTTCGCTTGGCAAGCAAGGATGCAATGTGTGCTGCGGTTAAAAATAAAAATGCCATCACTTGATGCACATATATTCAAACACGTCCCAGCTTTTATGCGCGAGTCAGATTATTGTTCTGCGGGAAACTCAAAGGCAGCTTCTTGCAGGAAGACTTTAATTCTAATTGGTTGCTAAGGAGCATCAAGCAGAAGAAAATGTGTCTAATTTTGATTTGGAAAAATACCTTAGAGAATAAGCAGCTGGATTATAAATGAAAATATTAATAAATGCGGCCGACTTTGTCTTTCTCATCACCGAACCGATAACGCCCACCCTGTGTGAGTTTCGACTTCTGCAGGACATTCAGAATCCGGTTTCAGGTTCCTCCTGTGATGCTGCCAAATATTAATACATAAAAATCTCTGCAGGTGATTCACTTCCTGCAAAAGCAGCAGGTTTCTAATGGGTAAAGTAAACAGAAATGAAGGACGGAAAATGTCGACTTAAATTTTCTGAAATGATTAGTGAGATTTCAGGCTGGAAGCTGAAGCTACAATCGTGGATTTTTAGTGACAATCAGGCCAAATTTAAGCCAATTTCTGTAAATCTAACAGAGTTGGAGCTATTTTTGTGTTTTCTTGAGGAGAAGTTTTGCAAAGACAGGCGTGCAGATATAAGGATGATCTCATCCACCTTTTGGTGAATCAGGAGCAACAGAAAGTTTATGTTTAGAGTATTATGCAGACAGATGGACCTGCTGCAGACCAGCAGGGACTGAATACGTTTAATTTCATGTTTTTTCAAGAAAGAACAAATTCCACAGTGCATGAAGGACTTTCCTGCAAAGTTACACACATTTGAGGCCTACATGCACACACACACAGTCAGCATGTGTGTGCCAGACATGTGCATGACTACTGCCATTATAATTCTGGGCAGGTGATCAGACTTGACCCCCACTAACCACGTCTGGCCCGCCAGCCAGGATCGTGTGCCAAGTGTCTGGTGTTGCCCGACACCCCACTGGCTGGTTAATGAAGGGCTTTGCGGGGAGAGTCCGGGGTGGGGGGTGCTGCTTGGGAGGAGGGACGGGGGGGGGGGGGGGGGGCAGCTTGCAGCTTCACTTGCAAGCTTCCACCAGGCCAGCTGTTGATTCACAGCTCCTACGCCACCACAACAAACGGGCCACACAGGGGCTGGCCAGTGGCGTGGAGCAGAGCGGGCTGTTTGGGGTGCTGGCAGGCACCGCCGGGGCCCCTAAAACAAGCCCCAGTGATCAATTTCGGTACTGTCGCTACGGAAACAGAGCCGTCTCTATTGGGCTGGGACTGAGGAGCGTCTGGCTGCATTCTCTCTCTCTCTCTCTCCCTCCCTTTCCTTTCTCTCTTCATTTCTATCTATTACCACTGTCATTACCCCCACCACACACACACACACACACACACACACACCTGTCTGCCTTCCTCATATCTTCCATCCTCTCTCATTCACCTGCTTCTCTGGATCTACTCAACAGCTGCCAGAGACCGTCTGAGCAAGTGCACCAGCTACAACATGTCACTGTTCTCTGGCTGCAAACCCTAAAAAGGTAGAGGACAACTTCCTCTGCAAGCCTCCTGTTGCTCAAAGTCTCGCCGTGCCGCAGCGCCTGTCACACCATAAATGTCTGACACGCCCATAAATCCTCTCAGATGCTGAAAAGGCCAAACATTTTCAGTTTGCATCACTCTGAATGAAAAACTCAATCCTCTGCTTGAACCTGAACGGCAAACTTGATCCCAAACCCTAACCACACAGCTCTGAATGACCAAAGTGTGTGTGTGTGTGTGTGTGTGTGTGTGTTCTGCCAGAACAGAGGCTTCCATTCAGCTCCACGCCACCGTACTTTGCAAATGTTAGCTCTGCCAGGACATTAGCACTGCCCTGCAAAGCATTTCTTATCAGAGTGTGACCCACTGGTTAGCAGAGATGATGCATGACGAGGTTGCAGATTGTGGTTGAGAAAACAGATCAGCAAACAATCCAAAAAGAACCCCTGCATGCATAAAAACAATGATTTTACTATTTAGACGATGTCTTGAGTGAAGAGTGTGCAGAATGTTTGGAGTCAGAGAAAGCATCATGTTTCTGCAGAAGAAACAAGATCCAAACATGACTTCATACCTGATAAAAATGTCAACATGACAGATTTTGCATCAGAAACAAAACTTTAAAGACCCCCTCACTGGAAAATGATGTAAAAAAATCAATTACTCTTTATTTTGGGGGAACCTTTTTTCTAAAAACCTCACAGCTATTCCTCCAAACCATAAAAAACACACGACTGATAAAAAGTATGCTGCAGAATGAAAAACCTACCAAAGTATTCCTTTTTCATGCGCATCTCTAACTCCTTCTCCAGCTCCAGCGTGAGCGCCTCCAGCCTCTTCTCCGCCTGGCTCGGCCCATTCTCCCGGCTGGGGGTCACCTGGTAAGGCAGCTTGAACCTCTGGCCCGACGACACCGTTTTGGAGGATATCCCGTAAGTCAGAGAGGACTGTGACCCGGTTATCTCTACGGTTCCTCCTGCCTGCTGGGGTTCGGTCACCGCCTGCAGGAGGATGCGGTTCGGGGTCCCATTAGAGTCTCCATACTCCTGCAGCAGGGCGTCCTCGTGCAGGCTGCTCCCCAGCATGGACGTCCGGGGCGAGGGCAGCTGCATGTCCGGGTAGGTGCTCATAGAGCCCCGGGAGCTGCGGGAGCTCCTGGAGCTGTGGCTGGAGATGCTGGAGCGCGGACTGACCACGCAGTTGGCGGCGGTCCCCGGTCGTGCGCTCCCGTCCTGGCTGCAGATGCTGGAGCGAGGGCTCGCGAGCGGCGCCGCGTACAGGATGGAGCCCTCCAGGTCATGGTTCGCGACGGGCCCGTACCGGGAGTCCGAGTAGCTGGACCTGGGGCTGGTGGTGAAGGAGTACTGGCTGGCCGTGCTGGAGCGGGGGCTGGTGTGCCTCTGGTCGTAGCCCATGCTGATGCCGCTGGTCCGGTTGCTGCTGGGCTTGCTGCAGCAGTCGCAGCTGTTCAGGCTGGTTCTGGGGCTGGAGTGCTTGCTCGTGTCACTGGCCGTGCTTGCATAGCTGGAACGCGGGCTGAGGACACTGTTGCCCTCACAGTGAACCAGGCTGGACCTGGGGCTCGTGTACCTGTCCTGACCCGGTACCACCAGGCTCGTGCGCGGGCTGCTGATGCTGGACCGTGGGCTGGCGTGCTTGCTCTGCTCCTGGGAGGATGCCAGGCTGGAGCGGGGGCTGGCGGCGTTGTACCTCCCGTCGTGGCTGCTGGTTAAGCAGACGCTGTTGCACCTGTTGCCGGGCAGAGGCACTGCTTTGCTGATGGGCACGCCGTCAAAGGTGGAGCCGGTGCTATACCTGTGGCCCTGCACCTCCAGAGAGTACCTCCTGTGCCTCTCGGAGGTGCCAGAGTAGCAGGGCAGCGCCACCTCGGATTTGGTGCAGCAGCCCTCCTCGCTGTACGCAGCGTCTCTCTGAGGGGCGCAGAAATCCACCGGTACCGTCCGGCTGCAGTTCACGGGACGCACGGGAGCCGCCATGTACACTTTATTCCCGGTTGTGAAATTCTCCACGGTGTGATGCTGCTGGTGGAGCACAGCGGTGCCATTCATCGGCTTGGTCTTCAGGTCCGCGCCCGCCGGAGTGGAGAAGTCCAGATCTGGGTTGATCACCAGGTCCCTCCTCGTGCTGAACATCCCGTCTTTGTAGGCGTCGTACAGGGAGAGGTCGTCCATCAGCGCGGCGGCCCGGAGCTCCAGCTCCCCCTGGTAGTGCTCCATAGAAGAGGGACAAGTTGAGAGTGCGCTGCGCTCACACCGCGGAGCACTAATTGTGTTTCACATGGAAATCAAAACAAAACGCCGCCGTCGCTCCTTCACGCCAAAGCAGCGGCGGAGCCGCAAATCTGCGCCGAGAGCCGCATCGTTCCCCTCTGCTTCCCTCCCTCCGCCAACAACAAAAAAAAAAAACTCTTTCTCACAGTTTCAGCCGACAGCGATACGTTTGTCAACTTCAGTTTTTGTTAAGTTGAAAGGTCTTTACAGTCAATGGCGCGCTGCGCGGAGGAATTTCTCCTTGTTGGCTTTCTCCCTAGTTCTGCCCCAGAGCCGCTTTGGCGCAAACTAACCAGGCTGAATAAACGCAGAGCGGCTGCTTGTGTGGTTTTCACCGATCCCAGCCGAACCGGAGCGGCAGAACTCCGACAAAAGCCCGTTTGGAGTCAGGGACTCGTTTCCCTGAAAGGAATGCGGGGAGGAAGACGGGATGCGCTGCGCCCCTCTGGAATGTGGTTAATGCTGCAGAGAAACAATGATTGCGACCAACTCAGCAAGGGGCTGTCGGCTCTGAGGAGAATAGTTTAGAGCGAAGGGAAGTCTGCATTCGCCAGGCAGACTGAAATCCACCACAAAGCACGCCTCACCTGGTCCGACTCCTTCTGCAAAAAAAACCAAACCAAACAATCCACCAGAGTTAGGATTGGCACTCAAGTTCATCCTGTAAAACACAACAAAGATGAAATGTTCTAAATGAGCGAGAAATAAAATATTTGCGATTTTATTCCACTTTAGCGGCTTTTAATGAAACACACAATGAGCACTTTTCAGTTTGTTAAGAGTTTATTCGTTTCTGTTGAACTCGGAACACCAAACAGCTCCAATACAGCATTTGTGGATCATTGGTCCCCGTTTCTGGAACATTTTCCATTGAAAAGTCAAACAATCTTCGTTCGACTCAGTCCTGATTCACGATGAGCGTTTGCCATCTTTTGTTTCAGCATCAACTACCAACGACGGGGAGGAAGGACAGCGCCACGGCCACGAAGGCAGAAACCAGCAGGAGGTTGAGTAGTAGTCTGACAGAGGAGTCCTGACGCTTCCTCCCGTGGCCTCGGCTTCGGAACCACCGCACCACCTCATCCAGGGAGCGTTCCTGGGGCTCGTAACCCAGCTCTGCTCTTGCTTTGGCCATGCTAAAGTAATGCGTGACTCCGGTTTTGTACACCTCTGTGCGCGTCAGCAGCGGCTGGAAGTTGTAGAAGGGCCCGACGACGTGGTGAATCACTTCTGTGAGAAACGCAAACAAGTAGATGAGGGAGATGGGAAGGCGAAGTTTGGGGAATGGATATCCCAAGCCTTCTACTAGAGGTCTGAAGAATTCAAAATTATTGATGGGCCTCCCGTCGGATATGAAGTAAGCCTGGCCAGCAGAGCGGTGCCCCTTCTCTGCAGTCAGAGCCTCTGCAGCCAACACGTGGGCTGACACCAGGTTATCCACATGGACAAACTCCACCAGGCTGCTGGGACTACCATAAACAAACCTGAAGACCCCCTTCTCGATGTAGCTAACAACCCTGGGCAGGTGTCTCTGCTCTCCAGGCCCGTAGATCCCTGCTGGGCGCAGGGCGCAGGTTCGCAGCACATCCGAGCTGCCACTCAGAGCTGTACCATTGGCCTTTAGCACCGCCATCTCAGCCAGGGACTTGGTTCTTGAGTAGTGATCCGGGTGAAGATGGAGAGGTAAATAAGGGAGGCTTTCATCCCCATTCTCTATCACCTGGCCTCCAAACACCACGTTGAAGGTACTGGTGTACACCAGCCTCAGTACTCCATGCTCGACACAAGCTTTCAATACGTTTTGCGTGCCCTGAACATTGACTTCCTCAATCAGATGCTTGTTTAGTTGCTCCCTACCGGACATGCCATAGGAGGCAATGTGGAAGACGCAGTCCACACCGACGACAGCCTTCTCAACCAGTGCATAGTCCCGAACATCACCTGAGACAAACACCACGTCTTCAGGGACTTCTTGATGTGGAGGGCTGGTGTCAAACAGGATAATTCTGGCTCCATTTTCATGCAGAGCACATGCAAGGCTGCAAACGCAAACATGAATTCAAGAGAGTTTATTTATAACTCACACGGTGCCTGAGCTTAAATCCAGTGCATCACAAAATACTTTTTAACAAGATAGAGTTTCATCTAGCTGGTAAATGGTGCGACAGGGCCACCTTGTGGCCATAAACCATGCCTGCACAACACAACTTGGAGGCTCAACATTTTTCATCTGATTTTTATCATCTAAAAAATAAATAAAATAGTTCTTACCGACAGCCAAAATAGCCACATCCTCCAGTTATTAAATATGTGCTTTTAGGTGTGTCTTCCATGGCGACAGACAATCTGTCAAAAACCTTTTAAAACAAAATGGCAAAGTCACAAAAGCACTAGCAATTAAAATAGAGTTATGCTGATTGAGTTAATTGAAAATGTAATAATTTATTAGCTGAGGTGCAAATAAATAAGTAAACGACTTTAGTGTTTCTACATGAACCCTTATCAGAACCTAAAACCTGCTAGTTTTTAGTAAATCCCGACTAAACCAGCCGCATAACGCGCTACATGCTAACAGTTATGCTACATTTTGTACTCTCTAGACTTAGCTGCTAACGTACTCACTGGTAACATAAACCCTGGCGGTAAACTCGACACAAAAACAGTGAAATGTTGGCTTGTAATGACTCAGAACACTTGAGAGGTGAACTCGCTAACTTCCTGTTAGCTCGGTCCTAATACCGGAAGCATGGTCACGTTTCTTCCAAAATAAAAGAAAAAATTAAAACATTTTACTTGATATACACAACGGCTTAACAAAATCTGAATTGGAAAAAAATACAAATATCTGAATATTCTATTATAAATTATGCCTTGTTGATTTGAGCCTTAGATTTAATAAACTAGATTTATAAATGCCTTGTTTTGAAAGTTTTGATGAAGTTTTAGTTTTACTTCAAAACGCTTCAACTTCCGGTGCGATAAAGGACAGGATAAATTTGTTGATTTTCTGAAATTGAACCTCAGTATAATACAGTTTGGATTACAAAACAAAAATAATCCTTTGAAGTTCAAAACAAGAATAGTAAATTAAGCACAAAACTTATGTGAGGATTTAGCGGCTGTTTCTCTGATCTCAAATGCAGTGAGATGATCTTAAATTACCATATTGCATTTATTTTTTTAATGACAAATATTAAACATTTTGTAATTTGTAATGTTTTAAACATGTTAAACAACTTTAATGGAAGAACTGTAGTGAAGTAAATGTCCATCAACACCCAACACTCACCTTAATGCTTTAGTCAGCAGAACATCAACCTTACATCACAGCAACATGAGCCCTCAAAGCTTCACAGCATTTGATTCATGATGCAAAGCCAAATGTCTGAATAAACCCCCAAATCTGTGCACGTGGTGTCAGTGACTTTACAGCAATCCTCATACTAAGCAAGCATGCAGCGACAGTGGAGAGGAAAACTCCCTTTTAACAGGAAGAAACCTCCAGAGGATCCTGGCTCAGTATAAGCAGCCATCCTCCACGACTCACTGGGGATGGAGAAGACAGAACACACATACGCACGCGCACGCACGCACGCATGCACGCACGCACACTCACAAAGACTAGTAATGTGTCTATAGTTATATTGTGATGTCTTAGTAAATATTCTATTTGGTGAAAGATAAACTTTATTGTATTTATCCTAGTGGATCTATAATTAAATGTATAAACTAGAATTAGCACATCAAAAGTCAAGGAAAGCAAAAAGCCATTATCAGGAGAGAGTGAATGTATTAGTGGTTAGCAGCAGTGTGTTAGACGATGGCCCCCTCCATGAGACCACCACAGCTCAGCAGAACGTCATTGTAGCTTCTTCTGGGGAGAAAAACACTTAGAGAGAAAATAAAGTTAACAGCTGAAATTGCAGAAAATAGTACAGTTAAAGAGCAGATTGTAGAATAAAGCAGTAGAGTGTGAAAAGTGGTCAGTGTATCCTCCAGCAGTCTAAGCCTATAGCAGCATAACTACAGAGATAACTCTGGATAATCTATCCTATTTAGATGTAGGCATGTTGGAGGCAGGGCAAGGGAGAGCCGTCTTTACCGACTGTGCACTCCACCTCCCTCTACTCCCCTACTTGTCCAGATTTAGGCTAACATCAGATTTTAACCATAGGCCCTATAAAATAAAAATGTTTTAAGCCTATTCTATAAAGTTGAAAAACAAAAACAGAAGAAGTCAGTGGGCTAGGCTGAGTTTGCGTGAATGGGCGGGGCTGACTCTGGTGCAGCTCCGCCTTTGTAGTTCTGCAGCGAGCACCCTCTCTACAAAGGCGGAGTCAACATTTTACACACAACTGTATCAACATACTTTAATATAGAAATGTTATTCAAAGTTTAAAAGAGTCATGTGACATTGTGCATTGCTTTATTAAAGCACACATCTGTTACCATGGCAACACAAGGAACTACAAATCGCTTTAACCAAGTCTCATAGGAATGAATACAAAAAGCTGAATATTGAGCCAATAACAGACTCCTGTTTTTGATCTTTTTGAACTATCTGTACTAACTATCTGTACTTTAAACTAGAAACAAGTTAAATTTGATTGACCGCCAGAAGGTGGGAAAGTGCCCCGCTCCCTCCCAGCTCCCTGATTGGTTGAGAGAGGTCAATGGCTAAATGGAATTACACACCCACACATGTGATGTATCAAATCAACCAGCTTGCCTAAGGAATCCATCCATCCACTTATAAATCCATACATGCTTCTATCCATCCATCAATCCATCCATCCATCTATCCATCCATCCATCCATCCATCCAATAAACCATTTAACATCCATCTATCATTTCATTCATCCAACCATTCATCCATCCCATATCAAGTCTGAACATATGTTATAAGCAAATGTTTCTAAATTCACAGTTCAGCCAATTGTAAAAATGTGCCTATTAAACTATTCTCATTCAAATGCCAGCTGTTTAAACATTTCAACTTTTGAGTTTTTACTCAATATTCAAAGATTAAAGTTTTCTGCTGTTTAGCATTTTTTTGTCCACTCTCCACCTTTATTCTGAGCTTTATTACACTTGTTGGTGATTTTTGCTTCTAAATCTTTAAATACATTCAGCTCATTTTGACATTTTAGCTTAGTTTCAGCTCCACTTCAGCTATTCAGCGACTTCAGCAATCAGTTACCGAATTTAGCACAAGCTGCTAATTTCACAGTTCGGCTAAACTTAAAGACTAAACTGTTAAACTTTTCCAACTGAAATAAAAAGTGTTTAGACATTTTAGCTGTCCAGGTTTTTATACAATGTTCACAGATTTCAGTTTTTTTTTTGCTATTTTGGATTATTTTCTCTATTCTTCACTTACTTTTTGTGCTTTATTTGCTTGTTGGTGATTTTTGCTTCTACATCTTTCAACACATTCAGCTCATTTTGACAGTTTTGCTTACTTGCTTCAGTTCAGCTGTTCAGCAGCTTCAGCTTACAGTTTCAGCTATCCAGCATTCAAACAGCATTTCTGCAAGAAATGCAATTTATCTAGTTTTGACATTCATATTTAAACAAGTCTCACCATTTATCGCAATGAGTTATTTTTGTTTTACTTTTGCACGTTTTAAAATCTCAATAAAAGTATTCACACGAAGTTCGGGACTTTTTGATGTATGATTTGTGATTTTATCTTCATCTTTAAACTTACTGCCTACAGTTGGTGCATCATTATTCTACACATTTGAAGCACAGAGGCTTTTATTTACTGAACATCAAACCAGAAATTGTAAAATTGTTTAACTTTAAGATATTAGCGAAGGAAATGGACAAAATATCACACGGGAATACATTTTTCCAGTAAAACCACAATTGTGTTGCAAATTTTTACTGACACGTGAAACTTTTTTTTACTGTTATATAACTTCCCTAACGCATGGCAACCAACGGCTACTTCTCATGAGCTGTTGAACAGCTGCAGACCTCTAGAGCATGCTTTCTTGTGTACACTTTAATCTCTGTGATGCTTGTGTGTAGGGCTGCTCAATTAATCAAATTTTAATCCCAAATACGATCTGAGTTTTGAACGATTATAAAAAACAATACAAGCTCCTCCCTCTTGCGCTGCCCCGAGATAAAATCAAGCGCTCCTCCCTGACAGCGTTGCCAACTAAGTGACTTTGTCGCTATTTCCAACAGCTTTTCAAACCCTCTTCTTGACTTTTTAAACCTTAAAGGCACCCAGCGGACACCCCAGGAACATTTCTGGTAACCCTTAGCTACTTTCTGGATAACTGTCATCGACATTTCCTGCAGGTTAGCAAAACATAATTTACTTGCTTTTTTCTGGCTTCCTTGTGGTGTGAGCGGATGTAAATGCCCGGATGAGAGGTACAAGTTTTATTTGCAGCTTTTTCTAGTAAAACAATCAAAACTTGTCATCCTAAAGAAGAAGTGAGCAGGAGAAGTTGTGTTGTGTGTCAGCGCCCGCATAGATATTTATAAACATCCATGTGTGAGGTAGCCTAGCGTGAGCAGGACAGGGATCTGTGTCTATGACGTCATACTACGGCAACGCCACACAAACCACGATGGGACCACTTTCTTTTCCAGGTGTTAAGAGCTCAAATTAATATCTGATTATCTGAAGATCAATCAGCTTGATGTTCGATATTTATATAGAATCATCTAATTTTATTGGTCATAATTTAACCCTCCAATTCTCTACATATCTATTGTTCAGTAACTTTTCAAAAATGTTCTATATTGTTTAATAATTGTGATACATTATGTATTTTTCAACAGTGATGTAATGTTCTAAAAGAAGCCAGATTATTCTAAAGTGTCTTATAATTATCGATATTATTCACAAATAATGTTTATTTCACTTTTTTTATTTTGGGATTTCTTTTACCAATATCCACATTTGATCACGTTGTTTTCTCTGATTTTCAGATACAACAGAAACACATTTTGGTTATTTACTATCACAACAACCTGGGGTTGAAATGAAAAAAATTAAAATACTTGGATGAGTGCCGTATAAAGGTTGAATACTTTTGAAAGTTTTATTTCAGCGATGAAGTCTTTTCTAAAGTCTAAAGTCTGCAGCTTCATTAAATGTCCACACACAGTTCAGCTTTTGCACGCCACCTTTTACTTTTGCACGTCAATGAATTACATCTTCAGTCAATTATTAACTGATCCAAACGCTGTCGGCAATTGTAGAGCTGAGAGCTCTGATAGTGTTCTTTTTTTAACTGTCATTAGCTTTGATTCCTCTGCTGAAGTAGGATCAAAAAGTTTTGTTATCTTTGATCATTTTCCATTATTAGAAAACCACTAAATGAAATTGTTGCCCTCACACTTGGATCAATTTAGTAAATGCTTGATAATTGTCTGATAAATTGCGTAACTTTCTGAATCGCTAAATGTATGCGACATCCTGATATTTTACAGGCACGATGAATTTGGAGGAGTACTTCCAGAGGATCGGTTTCCACGGCCCCAAAGACACAGCGGATCTCAACACCCTGAGGTCGATCCACAAGCTGCACGTCATGTCGATCCCTTTTGAGAACCTCAGCCTTCACTGCGGAGAGAGGATCACCATGGACCTGGAGGAGATTTTCAATAAGATCGTGCGGCGCAGTCGAGGAGGCTGGTGCTTTGAGAGCAACTCCCTGTTTGGGTGGGTGATGAGACAGATGGGTTTTGATGCCACAATGCTGGGCTCCAGAGTTTTCAACAACGGTGACTTTGGATCCAGAGATGATCATCTTATCCACATGGTCAGGATTGGTGAGAAGGCCTACATAGCTGATGTAAGCTTTGGGGTGTCTTTCCAGCTGTGGGAGCCGATAGAGCTCATCTCAGGAAAGGACCAGCCTCAAGTCGCTGGGGTGTTTCATCTCACTGAGAAGGACGGGACGTGGACCCTGGAGAAAACTCGTCGAAAACCAAAGATTCTCGATCCGGCGTTTGCTGAATCCAGTCTGGTGAGCAAGAAGGAAACTCAGCAGCTCTACTGCTTCACCCTGACGCCTCAAGAACCGGAGCATTTCTCTGAAAAAAACCACTCGCTCCAAACAGATCCAGCCTCTCTGTTCACCAATAAGTCCATCTGCTCGCTGCAGACGCCGACAGGATTCAGAGTCCTTGTTGGATGGACCTACAGCGAGGTCACCTACAAACCTGAAGAAGGGATCGACGTCTTGGACATAAAAAACGTAAATGATGATGAGATAGAGGAACTTCTGAAAAACCAGTTTGATGTCAGGCTGCAGAACAAATTGAAGCCTGTAAATAAAAAAGCGGACTACAGCATTTGATTTTGTTTTTAACGTTAACATGGCTTAAGATCACAACTTCCTACTGAGTTGTCTGTTCAAATGCATTGATGTGTATTCTTCTTGTACACTAAATGGTTTCCATGTTTGCTAAAAATAAAGATTCAAAAGAAAACATCTTTTTTTTACTTAAAAAACCTCTGGTTGAGAAATTATCATAAGCATTTAAATCAAATGAATAACTAAAAGTTTCTGTACAAAGTTTCACTTTAAAAATGTATTATCACATCATATCTAAACATTTTTTTATCCTGGCAGTAAAATGGGATTTTCACTCTGGTCAATGTTCTTAATGCGTAAATTCTGCAGTGATTTGCATTGAAATTAAAGAATCCATAAAACTTAACATCGCATTAAATGTTTTAAATTATTCTTTTTATTCTTTATAATTCCCTTTTGTTTTGTTTTTATATTAGAATAATTTATTTCGTGACATTTTCAGTGTTAAACTTGATTTAAGCCATGTACTTCTGGCATGTTTAATAAAACCAAAAAATTCCACCTGTCTAAAAAAAATCATATTTTAGTGCGACAGCGCCATCTGTCGGTCAAAGCACCAAATAGACCGTTGAAGGCGGGGCTTCAGCGTTTGTTCCACCCTTAAAAATCATCACATCCAATCAAATATTACCATGAAATTTACGTAATTCTGATTGGTCTGGAGGCCTGTCATTCAGCTGAGGGAAAGTGACGCAGCCAACAGGAGGCAGCAGTGAACGGCTCAGAGATGAACTCCTTGGAGCAGGCCGAAGGTAGCAAACGAAAAACATAAAACATCTCCGTTTATTAGACATTTGAGTAAACTTTAGGTTTCTGACTACACATTCCCTCCTAAATAAACATATTTCTATGCAGTGTTTAGTTAGATAATGTCGCATAACTTTACGGTAGCTGACTTTTGCTTGTGAGATTAGCTTGTTTGCTAGCTGAAAGGCGTTCAGTCGTACTTTAGTTTGAATTCATAAATCATGTACTTGTCGGAGAACTTGTCGGGCATCTAAGCGGTGGTGTGGGGCATCACTGAACGTAGTCACGGGGCGTTTGTGTTTTTAGTGTTATTAAAATTAGCATTTAGGCTCAAAGTGTAGCTTAAACTCAGCTATCGTGTTGATGTTGACATAATTCAGTCGGAACATTTCTCCTCCACCCAAACAAACGCGTAAAAGTCTTCGGAGTTTTTTCTTGTTAACCCCTTACGCTCGTCTTATGTGTAGTCTTTTAATGTTTCTGTTATTTTTAATAGACCTGAAGGCCTTTGAGAGAAGACTGACAGAATATGTGTCCTGTTTACAACCTGCAACAGGCAGGTGGCGAAGTAAGTTACCATTGAATGATTGTCTTTCACTCTTACTGTCATCATTACAGCAGAGTCTCGTGATCAAATGGGGCTTAATGTGATTAAAAGTTCAAATGACAGTTTCGCCAAAGATTTGGAAGACTTGGACTGCACGTGATAATCACAATATGAGGCCAAGTACAGCACCATTTGGACAGGTGTATGGATTGTTTAGATCTTTCACTGTCAGGTGTAAGTGGGTATGAGGTGTGTAAATTAGGTTAATCCGGAACGATGTTTTGCTCCTTTTCTCCAAGCCTAAACAAATACCTGTTGTGTGTTATGTTGCATCTGTCCCCATTCTCTCCTCGTGTTTCAGTGATCCTGATCGTTGTTTCCGTTTGTACGGCCACTGGAGCGTGGAACTGGCTAATAGACCCTGACACGCAGAAGGTTTGTATCGCTGGAAGGAGGACGAAGCAAATAGCAATGCATGTGACAGCTGCTACCCCTAATTTTTATGTTTTACACAAATTATATATAACCATGCATGTTAGGTCTTATATAAGCCAGTTAGGACTTGTGCTCACATCATACCATAACTGTTTTTCATCAATTCTAGTCAAAAACATAAATTATTGTGCGAAATGATAGAGACAGCTGGATGATGAGGAGGAGGAGGAGAAGATTCCATCCTAAATGATGGGGAAAGTTTATGCCAGTGGAAACGAGTGCTACACGACAATCTGTCAAAACTATTTAATTTAGCTTTATTTTATTAATAATAATAATACATCGAACTTATATAGCGCTTGTTTAGGCCACTCAAAGACGCTTTCATGCACTCTCACATTCACACACTGCTAGTGATGGTAAGCTACTTTGTAGCCACAGCCGGTGTGACAGAGGCGAGGCTGCCATTTGGCGCCGTCGGCCCCTCTAACCACCACCAACACAGGCAAGTTGGGTGAAGTGTCTTGCCCAAGGACACAACAGCAGAACACCCCTGGCGGGAGCTGGAACCGATCCCATAACCCTCCGGTCATGAGGCAACCCGCTCTACCTCCTGAGCTACTGCTGCCCTGAAATTTCTACGTCAGTATCAGCGGCCCACATAAATGTGAAATAAAGAAACTGAAGAAATACCAGAAGTCGCCCACAGTTTAGAGATAACGCATTAGGGCAAGTGAAAAGAAAAGTCTAAAAAATATTTCAAGAAAAGATAGAACTAGATGGTTCTTGGTGTACGTTGAGCGGGTTGTCCAGTAATCGGAAGGTTGCAGGTTCAATCCCGGCTCCGGACAGAGAATTCTGCTGTTGTGTCCTTGGGCAAGACACTTAACCCACGTTGCCTGCTGGTGGTGGTCGGAGGGACCGGTGGCACCTGTGCTCGGCAGCCTCGCCTCTGTCAGTGCACCCCAGGGCAGCTGTGGCTACATCGTAGCTCATCACCATCAGTATGTGAATGTGTGTGAATGGATGAATGATACACTGTAGTGTAAAGCGCTTTGGAGTCCTTACTCTGAGAAGCGCTACACAAGTGCGGGTCATTTATCATTTAGATTCACCTCCTCAGCATTTTTCAAAAGGACACGTTTTCATGTTAGGATTTAATTGCGCCAACAGCAGCAGTCGGACTAGATTATTGCTGAACTTTATTGCTGAAGGATGAATCTGGGATGTTTGTGATTTGTTCCTCCCTCCTTCTGCAGGTCTCCTTCTTATCATCACTATGGAATCATCCCTTCTTCACCATCAGCTGCGTCACTCTGATAGCTCTCTTCTTTGCTGGGATACACAAACGAGTCGTAGCACCTTCGATGTATCCTCCGTGCTGCAGCGGACCTGCAGCAGCAGCAGTGTTATTGGGTGTCTGGGTGAAGAACCCTCAGTTAATGGCTCATCCGTGTTCATTGCTGGCTGTTATCCTTGACCTTTGAACTTTCAGAATCGCTGCCCGCTGCCGCACAGTTTTAGCGGAATACAACATGTCCTGTGATGACGTGAGTCAGCAGATCTGATGTTATTTAGCCCGTCATCTTTTTAGATGAGTTAACTTTTGCACATATCTTGTTTAAAATCTTCCAGACGGGGAAACTCATCCTGAAACCACGACCGCATATCCAGTGACTTCTGATCTCATCTGCTGGTGTCCGGTCGAGTTTTGCTTTCGAACGAGCCGGCAGCTCTCCGGTCCATCAGGTGGTCCAAGCGGCACTGAGGAGGATTTTGTCACCGTGATAAAAATGGTTTTGGAACAAAGAAATGAACTGAAAGCCTTTTTAAATACTGTCTCTGAGTTGATGTGCTTGTTGAGGCTGCTGATCCACTCATCTTTCGTATATTTTATGCATTCAAGTGAGTGCAGATGTGTTTATTTCCTTTCATGACTTTAAATGTATTTTATCTAAATGCTCTATTTTTTAAATGTATTTACCTTAATAAACACAACAGGTGTGAAATGTTCCTTGATTTGTAAATTTTCATTCCTGTTCGTTACTAATGAATCTTCTTGTTAGTGTTTAGACCAGAGGTCACCAACCTTCATGAAGCTGAGAGCTACTTCATGATTAAAGAGCCGTATGAAGGGCTACCAGGTTGATGCACCAAGTTTTGTCATGCACACAACACTGACCTTTGAACTAGAGTAGATTTAAGTTTAAACTTCCATAAATAATAAACATTTTAAGGCGATTCTAACAATATCAACACAAGTGTGACTAGAAAAGCCTCTTTGGGCGTGTCCCTTCAGGAGTAGCCACAGCTAATTATCTGTCTTCATTTAGTCCTGTTTTCTGCGTCCTCTACCCTCAGATCAACACACTTCAGGTCCTCTTTTGCCACATTCATAAATCTCCCTTTTGGTCTTCTCAGCCTTGGTGGCTCCAACCTCAGCATCCTTCTGTTTGTAATCACTTTCTGTCCTCGGGACATGTCCAAACCCTCTCCGGCTTTTTTCTCCAAAACATCCAACAGGAGCTGTCCCTCTCATGGATTCCTGATCCTATCCATCCTCTTCACTCCCAAAGAGAACCTCGGCATCTTGAGCTCTGCGACCTCCAGTTCTGCTTTCTGTCTTTTCCTCCTGGACATGGTCTCTAAACCAGACAACATGGCTGCTCTCACTTTTCCTTTTATTGCTGCTTTTATTCACACATCACACCTGATACTTGACCCATTCCAACCTGCATCACATATATCCAGTTCTATCTTTTTTTCATGTTATTTTGACTTCAATCTTCGGTTCTTGTTTATTTTTATCTGCCAGAAGGGAAATGTATGAAGAGGGAAACAACATAAGATGAAGTGTACTAGCTTTAGAGTCACAAGGGCCCTGAGATTTGGAATGAGAATGATGATTCCATAAAGGAAATACCTTTTCTGAATGTATTCGTTATGGCTCAGAGCCATTTGGGTTTTTCCCTGTGTGTGTGTGTGTGTGTGTGTGTGTGTGTGTGTGTGTGTGTGTGTGTGTGTGTGTGTGTGTGTGTGTGTGTGTGTGTGTGTGAGAGAGAGAGAGAGAGGAGATGCAGCACCTGGCTCCAATCTCACTAGATTGCCTCCCGGTTAGATTCTCTCAGCTGATCCTGATGACCAGCAGCATAAAAGTCAGCCAGCCCTCAGTTCAGGGAGCAGCAGGCCCGGGAGGTTCTCTCTGGGCTGTTGTCTCCTCAGCAGCTTTTGGTTTTGTTAAGTTTAATGTAACAACTTTGGTGAGAGCTTAACTCTCTGTGTTTAACCGTTGGCCTTTTAGGGGTAAATGACACTTTACCCCTTCGCTTGCTTTTATTAAGACATCACTCAGTAAAAGGGAAATCGTGATGGTCTTTCGTGGTTTTTTGTATTAATTTGGTTAATATGAGAGTTTAGTTGTTACTCGTTTTGTGTTGCTGCTGATGTGTCTTGTTAATCTGTGTTTTGAGTTTATATTTATTTAAATAAATGTTGTTTTGTTACTTTTACCACAAGAACATGCGTTCTCATTGTTACCCCAGGACCCCTAGACAGCCTGGAGCGTAACAGTATTCAAAAGCATCATTAATGGCTGATCCCACAGGATGATGACTTAACACCATATTGATCTCCTGGCTTTTACACTTTTGATGTTCGATTTTTACCCATTTGTGATTTAGTCTCTGTCCAACAGGTGACTGAGACGTGTGGTTCTGGGGGAGTAGAGGTGTTGTTGATGCCATAGGTTTTTGTATCACACAGGCCCGTTAAGAAGCTAACACTGGGTGCTCCTTCTGTGAAATCATAATTGTGTAATTTCATGAGTTCTGTAAAGAAGAAGATATCATTTCTATAGCGTCTCTCAAGATAAAAATCACAAAAACAAAAAATGTAAAAATATTAAAAAGCATTTAGAAAATATATTTAAAATGAGCAAAAATAGTCAATTGTGATTAAAAAATGTAAAGAAAGAGAGAGAGTGAACAGGAAAGAGGGAAACCAGTGGATCCTGAGGAAGGTGGAATAGGTGGGGAGAGCAGAATAAAGAGAGTGTGGTGAAGAAGGTCATACAAAAGCCAACTTGAAGAGGCAAGTCTTCAGCTGCTTTTTAAAGGAGACCACTGAGTCCACTGATCTCAGGCTCAGGGGGAGAGAGGTCCAGAGTCTGGGGGCCACAGCAGCAAATGATCTGTCACCTTTGGTCTTTAGCCTGGTGCTGCACAACCAGTAGGCTTTGATCACTGGACCTCAGGGACCTGCTGGGGGTGTAGGGACTAAGAAGATCACCAATGTAAGATGGTGCTTGTCCATGTAAGGCCCTATAGACCAGAACCAGGATCTAGAAATGAACCCTGAAGTTGACTGGCAGCCAGTGAAGCTGGAGGAGAAGCGGGGTGATGTGGGTGTGTTTGGAGGACTTGGTCAGAAGCCGAGCACAGGCCTTCTGAACCACCTGTAGACGGTTCAGGGAGGTTCTGCTCAGACACGTGAAAAGAGAGTTACAGTAGTCTAAGCGTGAGGAGATGAAGGAGTGGAGAACTGTCTCAAGTTCAGAGCGGGACAGAATGGGACTCAGCTTAGCAATGTTCCTGAGATGGAAGAAGGAAGAGCGAACAAGAGAACTGACATGGGAATCCAGGATGAGAGCTGGGTCAAAGGTCACGCCAAGATTCCTGACAGAAGGTTTGGTGTGGGAAGCAAGCTGACCAAGAGAGTCTCTGACTTTGGGAACCAGCTTGTCTGGGGCACAGATGAGGATCTCAGTCTTATCTTCATTCAGCTGAAGAAAGCTCCCAGCCATCCAGGTTTTGAGGTAAATAAATACATGACATCAAAAGTAAAATAAAACGTAAAAAGAAAAGAAAAAACACAATCATCAAAATGTGCAAATAGAAAGAAAAAACTATCAAAAACTTCCACATAAATAATGATTTTACTTTTGAGGAGTTTGCCACACTTGAACAAAACGTCTCTTATCTGTTTTTGCGACAACGTCACTGCTTTCCGCCAGCAGCAATCGCTTTACGGCAGGAGAGAGGACCTTCCACATGGCTTCCGCCTGAGTCGAGTCGTCGGTGTTTTCGCTAAACTTTCGCCCTAGCCCAGCGCTCAGCAACAGACATCCTGTTTACACGAACCCGTAGAAACGGGCCGAAATGGGTAAAAGCAAAACCACTAAATTTAAACGTCCGCAGTTCAACTCGGTCGGTTTGCCGGTGAACGCAGTTAAAGAGGAGGACCCGGCCGAGGAAGACCACGATGAAGACGACTGTCCAGCTGCAGAGCTGCTGGAGAAAGTAGGAACTTTAAACCCACAGAGTTGTGTTCGCGTGCGTTAGTGAAGCTGGCGCGAGCTAATTCACACGAACACCTGTCCTACACCTGTGTCTGGATGAGCAAATGCAGACAGCTGGGAGTTTAGTTCCTTCAGTTAACTCGTGCTCGATTTTTCTAGCCAGCTTAGTTTGGTTTTGAAAGTGCTTACCTTGTTACTAAAATGCTTCACCGTGCAGTTAAATAGGTCACAATTAAGACTTTATTGGATTAATGAAGTGAAATTAATGTAAATGTTTTATTTTTGTATCATCCCTGTCACCTGCTGGGAAATTTAAATAATAAAGTGCTTGGTTTAGATTTGGGCAGTGATGTAAAACCATGTTTAATCAGAGCTGCAGGGCCAGATAATACGTCAATTAAACAGTCTGGAGATGGATTAAAGTAAAACTAGTAAATAACACAAAAAACTTAAATATTTTCAATTTCCAGAATAGGAGCAAAAAGTACCATTGCACACTCACTTTCATAGTTTAATAAATGAAAAATGGAAAAACAAATGTTACTGTAAATAAAGTAGAGACGGTCAATATTGGCTTTTTTTAACCATTATGCCGATATTGTCTGCACTTAATTTCCGATAGAATAGACTTTATTGATCCTACAGTGGGGAAGTTCACTTGTTACAGCAGCACCAACACTTAAGAGAATAATTGGAAGAAAAGTCATATCAGTGGTACATGTATTTATACACATAGGCAGTAGTCTAGTATTGCAACCTTCGACCCCTAAAAACCTTGAGTAAAAAAGAAAAAACTTTGCTCCAATACCAGAGGCGGATTTAGCAATTTGGGGGCCCAAGGTGAACACAGACATGGGGCCCATAGTGTTGGACCAGCACTATGCAGCATGCTGCAAGAGACACAAGCATGCAATGTAAATCCGGTATTGCACCAGTATTGAACACATAATGAATGTTGCATTGGTGTTATTGTGTACCAGGATAATGCCAGTAAACCTTAACCTGAGGAGTTATACACTCTTACCGCTGAGAGGATGAAAGCTGTTTTACATCTGGGATGTCTGCTGTGTTATGAATACAGAGGGGCGAATTTAGACAAAGTCAGCAACATGTTTACATCACTGAACAGCTGCAGAGAGAACATAAGCTAACGTTGGTAAGCTAGTTAACATACCGCTCTCTATGAGCCCCCGCTAGATGTGCTACTTCTTCTTATAACTGAACTGGGCATGAACTAGTTGAAGGAATGCTGGAGGAGTTTTGTTCTTGTTTTGATCGCAAAAGCTATCGCTCGGTATGGGGGCCAAAATTAAGACTGCTGCCCAGCAGCAGGAGGCTATATAAATTCTGAAGCAAACTACTGATCTTATTAATTATAAGCTGGTGCCGGTAACTGAGAGGCTGGCGCTGCTTACTGAGAAATGGCACCTTTACGGCGTTATTACTAGATATGCTAGGGACTAGCGGCCCTCGGCTGGTCATTGACTGGTTTACACACTCCCTCTGCTGTCTATTAGCATGGATAGGCTAGCGTTAGCCTGGACAGAAGAAGAAGAAAATATCATTTCTATAGCGCCTCTCAAGATAAAAATCACGAGGCTGGTGTTAGCATTGGAGAGGCTAGCCATTAGCATGCCTAGGCTGGTCACTAGCTGGATTTCCTACCTCCTCGACGGACCATTAGCATGGATAGGCTGGCGTTAGCATCGGAGAGGCTAGCCATTAGTGTGCCTAGCTGGATTTCCTACCCCCTTGACGGACCTTAAGCATGGATAGGCTGTCATTAGCATCTGAGAGGCTAGCCATTAGCATGTCTCGGAGAGTCACTAGTCAGCTAGTCTGATTTATTATATGTGTATGTCAGTGTTTCCCAACCCTGGTCCTCAAGGCACACTATCCTACATGTTTTCCATGGCTCTGCGTCAGCACACCTGCTTGACACTGCCTCCTCAGGAGGACATCAAGTGCTGCAGATGCCTGTTAATCACCCATTCATTTAATCCATCAAATGACTCTGGACGCAGTGGTCTCCTTCAAAAATTCAATTCAGTTCATTTCAATTTTATTTATAAAGCGCCAAATCACGACAAGAGTCGTCTCAAGGAACTTCACACAGTAAACATTCCAATACAGGTCAGTTCATTAAGCCAATGAGAAAAAAGTTTTCTATATAAGGAACCCAGCAGGTTGCATCAAGTCACTGACTAGTGTCAGTCTTTACAGCAGTCCTCATACTAAGCAAGCATGTAGCGACAGTGGAGAGGAAAACTTTCTTTTAACACACACACACACCAAGTAATGTTTCTATGGTTACATTGTGATGTCTTAGTAAATATTCTATTTGGTGAGAGATAAACTTTATTGTATTTATCCTAGTGGATCTATAATTAAACGGGTAAACTAGTAGTAACACATCCAGCGTCAAAGAGAGTAAAGTGTTATTATCAGGAGAGGGAGAATGTTGAAAACTCACCTGTTCAAGCTGGTTAGGGTGCGACCTTCATCACCCTCTCCTTATTCTGCTCTCCCTACCTATTCCGCCTTTCCCAGGATCCACTGATTTCCCTCTTTCCTATTCTTACTCTCTCTTTCTTTGCATTTGTAATCACAATAGTCTATTTTTGCTTAGTTTAAACATGTTTTTTCTAAATTCTTTTATATATTTTCAATTTTTTGTTTTTGTGAAGCGCCTCGTGATTTTTTATCATGAGAGGCGCTATAGAAAATCTTTCTCTCTTTCTTTCTTTCTTTCTTTCTTTCTTTCTTTCTTTCTTTCTTTCTTTCTTTCTTTCTTTCTTTCTTTCTTTCTTTCTTTCTTTCTTTCTTTCAGCAGTAGGGAAACTGGTGTTTAAAAGTGCAACCCTGAGGACCAGGGGTATGGTTTGTAAGAATTAAGTCAATAAAAGACCGAAAACCGATCCCGAAAATTTCAGATATTAAATTTTAAGCTTGATATCGGTCGATATTACTGGCAGACCGATAATATCAATCATCCCTAATAGAAAGTAATTATACTGCATATAACATAAATGTACAAATGATATGAGAATAGCATCAAACATGTTGTAAACGCTACTGAGAGTTCAGCAGCAGTTTATTTGCAGTGGAAAGAAGTGATTGCATCTTCCAGACGGGGGGATTTCACATGCCCTTCCAGAAAGTGCATCTCCAGCTGATCAAAGAGATCCTCAGTGCTCATCTGTAAGACGTTTCCTCCAGTTTTCTGACGAGTCTTGCTGCTGTTGTGTCATCGGCAGACACACAAGTTGGTTCGGACACACATATGTTTAAGCAAAGAAAGAATAAAGAACCTGGTACATGTCCTTGAGGGATCGTTGTGTGTCTTAACAAAGTACACAACCAGTAACAGTTTTTAATGAGAAACACAAAATGCAACCGTAATTTTACCTTGTGCAACAAAAACAGCTCATAGGGAAAGCAGCCACTGCATTATTTTAGTAGTTTTTGTGTCTCTGAGTTGTTTTGTTTACTTTTCAGTTGCAGAGTCCCAGTGCAGATGTGCGAGAGTTCGCCTGTGCCAGCATTTCCAGGGTGGTGCAGCAGAGCCAGACCATTCCCGGTTTTCTCCAGAGGGGGGCTGTGAAGCGTCTTGGTCCCTTGCTGCTGGATGGCAGCTTGGCTGTTAGAGAGACGGCCGCCGGGGCGCTCAGGTAAAGAATCAGTAGTTTTTAAGCTGTGTGCTCAATTAGTCTCCAGGGGCGTGTCCAGGGAGTGGCCTGGTGTAGCACATGCGACCCTTAGAATCTGATTGGCCACCCCAGGTGCCACCCTACTAAGTTCCAGTTTAAATTGTCTTTACATTGTCGACAAAAGGCTTGAGTTGTAAACTCCAAAAATAGTGTGTGGTAGCATGCACCTTTAACATTGTCTTCTAGCCCAGGCCTACAGAACATTTTTGTAGTATTAATAATATTTATTATTTTTTCATATTCATATAAATAGTATTTAGAGTCCCACTCAACGCCAGTTGGTGGCAATAATGCAACAAGAAGTGACTTGCTAACCGCCACAAAACTAGAAGATGAATAGAAAAAAATGGTGATTGTTCAATGTGAAACTCCAAAATTCACTAGAAAGTAAATAAATAAATAAACGATTTGTGTAAAATAAATAAATAAGCATAACCATTGGTGCTACCCATGCATAAACAAGTGCCCCACATGGGTCACCCCATTTTAAAAGTCCTGGACACGGCTCTGCTCGTCTCCACAGGAAGAAAGACAAAGACCCAGGTTGGAAATCTTTTTGGCTTAGTTGATTTGGATCTGAGCTTCACTGGTCACGAGGCTATACCTAAATCAGCCTTTTATCATACCACACCGTTTTATTTATATAGCGCAGTTAAACACAGCATGTAGGCTGACCAAAGCGCTGCACAAAGAACAATAATCTTTATAAAATAGCAGGACTCAGAGGCCTCATGTCCAGACAAGATCTAGAGAAACTCATTCATGCGTTCATCTCCAGCCGGCTGGACTATTGCAACAGTTTTTTGACTGGTCTTCCGAAAAAGCTGTGAAGAAACTGCAGCTTATTCAATTCAATTCAAATTCAAATTCAAAGATACTTTATTAATCCCAGAGGGAAATTAGAGTTTCAGTACACACAATTCAGAGATCAGACATACATACATAGGCAAAGACACATGACAAGAATTGGTGACTGTGGTGATTCGCAACCCGAGTCACGCTACCTTAATAGTGATCAGAGGGTTACATGAGGATTGGTTCAGGTGGAGGGAAAAAAGGCACTTCAGAGTTACCCTCCATAGGGAGGGCAGCTTTGCAATGCAAAAAACACCTCAGACAGAAATGCAACAGACTTCAGACATTACAGAACATAAGTGTCCACTAGGTGGGGCGGTAGGGTTGGGGACTCTCCACACATGAGTGCATGCAGCCGCGATAAGCAGCGCTCATCACCTCCGTTTGGACGGGGGAGGAGGTCGTTGGGTTTAGAGGGCACAGTGACTCCTGGAAACGATTCAGTGGGCTTCACAGCTCGCAGTCCCACCCAGGCTGGGATAGGGAGACAGTTGCCATGGCGACGACAGCATTTCACATTTCTTTGGGGGGTATTCATTTCAGCCTCACAGGCTCAAGGGCACCAGATTCAGATAAGAAATTGTTTTGGGGCCAGACAGAGATAATTTCTTCTGAGACTTAAAGTTCCGCTGGTCCTCAACCTCACAAAATCCAATAATGGCGTAAATTAATCTATCCCAATCCGCGCTGATCCGTTCACTCGCTCCTTGATCGCATCCATCTTTTGTGCCAATGCATGAATCTCAGCCAAAGTTCCAATTCAGAACGCTGCTGCTAGAGTCTGAACAAGGACCAAGAGAACCGAACACATCACTCCTGTTCTTAAACCACTGGTTACCAGTAAACTACAGAATCCATTTCAAAGTGCTTCTACTAGTTCATAAGTCACTCAACGGCATGGGGCCAGCATACGTGTCAGATCTCCTTCCTGTATCTACGCCCAGCAGGGCTCTGGGTCAGCTGGTAGAACCGTGTCAGAACCATACAGGGTGAAGCTGCTTTTAGCTGCTGTGCTGCTCACAGATGGAATCAGCTTCCTCATGACCTCAAATGTGCTCCAACTTTAGCAACTTTTACATCAAAACTGAAAACCTTCATGTTTTCATCAGCCTGTGAATGAATGTTTGGTTACACTTAAGGCAACACAAATTAACCATTAATTTGTTGCCAATTCAAATGCTTATTAGTGGACTAAGTCTGAATTAGTCGTTATGAAACTATCATTAGATGCTTATTACCAATGCTGTAATTCCAACATTAAGGTTGGAATTGGTCATTGTATGACCTTCTTCACCTCTCTCTCTTTATTCTGCTCTCCCACATATTCCACCTTCCTCAGGATCCACTGATTTCCCTCTTTCCTGTTCACTCTCTCTCTTTCTTAACATTTTTTTATCACAGTTGCCTATTTTTGCTCATTTTAAATAGATTTTTAAACATTTTCTAAATGCTTTTTTTTATTTTTACATTTTTTGTCTTTGTGAAGCGCCTCGTGATTTTCATCTTGAGAGGCGCTATAGAAATGATACTTTCTTCTTCTTCTTAACAGGCCATAATATAAGAGTTTGATCAAAAATAAGCCATTCATAATGGTTTGTTAACTGAAAGTAAACAGTTTGTTGTAGGGATGCACTGATACGATACTGGTATCGGTGCCGATACCAATACCAGTGTCGGTATCGGTAAAAGTTAACTGATATTTTACTTTTTTATCTACCTCACAGTCTTTTCCTGTTGAAAGCAGAGAAGAAAATAAAATCTGTATTCCAAATCATTGCATTGTTTGTGTGGCAGAAGTATCGGTATTGGTAATCGGTATCGGCGAGTTCTCAGATCCAAGTATCGGTATTGTATCGGTTTGGAAAAAAAGTGGTATTGTTGTATCCCTAGTTTGTTGCTGATAACTCACATGCTAATTAGCTCAAATCAATACGTGGCTGTTTAAGAAGTAATTCAAGGCAAATTATTATTCTGCATTAATAACCAAAAATATTATGTTCTGGTATGTAAATAAACACCAAACTCCACATGTTAATAGAGCCTAAACAACAAACAATTAACCACCTGTAAGCTAGAACATGTTCCCCCTTCTAAAGTCAGATGTTGTTCATACCTAATTACTAGTAGTTTAGTATTAATTAACCACCCAAAGGCAAGAATATGTTCCCCCTGAATTACTTCGTAAAAAGCCGCATATTGATTTGAGCTAATTAGCATGTGCGTTAATCAGCTACAAATCATTATGAATGGCTTATTATGATAAAACTCTTAATTTATGGCCTGTTAATGTTAAAATTACAGCATAAGCTCTTAATAAGTGCTTAATAATGACTAGTTCAGACTTAGTAGTCCACTAATATGCATATTAATTGGCAGCTAATTAATGGTTAATTTGTGTTCCCTAAACTAAGGTGTTACCAATGTTCTTATGCTGCACCTTCTGCACTGTAACTGCTCACGCTTAAACTTTGTCTTTTTTCTTTTTAATTTAAAAATCTAAATTGATTGGTGTGTAATATTTTAATTGTGCTGTCACTTTGATTTTAAAGTTCTTGCTAACTGGAAAGCACATTGAGTTGCCTCTGTGGATTAAATATGTGCTATAAATAAAGCTGCATTGTCTTTATTGTCTTTACTTGTTTAGTTTTTGTATTTAACATGAAATTATAAAGACTTTATGCAGGCTTGTGCACAGTACTGAGATTTGTACAGAATTTTTGGAAGTAGCCCAGAAGAGGGCGCCATTCTTCTGAAAGTCAGGCTATATCGTGATAAGTGTTTGGATTTAGAAGAAGAAGAAGAAAGTATCATTTCTATAGCGCCTCTCAAGATAAAAATCACGAGGCGCTTCACAAAAACAAAAAATGTAAAAGTATAAAAAAACATTTAGAAAATGTTAAAAAATATATTAAAATGAGCAAAAATAGGCAATTGTGATTAAAAAAATGTTAAGAAAGAGAGAGAGTGAATAGGAAAGAGGGAAATCAGTGGATCCTGAGGAAGGTGGAATAGGTGGGAGAGCAGAATAAAGAGAGAGAGGTGAAGAAGGTCATACAAAAGCCAGCTTGAACAAGTGAGTCTTCAGCTGCTTTTTAAAGGAGACCACTGAGTCCACTGATCTCAGGCTCAGGGGGAGAGAGGTCCAGAGTCTGGGGGCCACAGCAGCAAATGATTTGTCACCTTTGACCTTTAGCCTGGTGCTGCACAACCAGTAAGCTTTGATCACTGGACCTCAGGGACCTGCTGGGGGTGTAGGGACTAAGAAGATCACCAATGTAAGATGGTGCTTGTCCATGTAAGGCCCTATAGACCAGAACCAGGATCTTGAAATGAACCCTGAAGTTGACTGGCAGCCAGTGAAGCTGGAGGAGAAGCGGGGTGATGTGGGTGTGTTTGGAGGACTTGGTCAGAAGCCGAGCACAGGCGTTCTGAACCACCTGTAGACGGTTCAGGGAGGTTCTGCTCAGACACGTGAAAAGAGAGTTACAGTAGTCTAAGCGTGAGGAGATGAAGGTGTGGAGAACTGTCTCAAGTTCAGAGCGAGACAGAATGGGACTCAGCTTAGCAACGTTCCTGAGATGGAAGAAGGAAGAGCGAACAAGAGAACTGACATGAGAATCCAGGGTGAGAGCTGGGTCAAAGGTCACACGTAGATTCCTGACAGGGGGTTTGGTGTGAGAAGCAAGCTGACCAAGAGAGTCTCTGACTTTGGGAACCAGCTTGTCTGGGGCACAGATGATTAAATTAGAATTAAATTTAGATGATTAAAGCGACTCTTGCACCATATCGAGCTCTTTTACATCACTGATCATCTCCCAACCCTCTTCTCTCCCAGCACTCCTTCTAAACCTCCGTTTATACCACGGAAACGTTGCTCCTAGTGTTGGTTTCAGCTCCTCACAAACATGGCGAGTCTCCTCCATGCGACTGATGATGATGAGTGTGCGTCTGGGTCTGTTTCTCACTGGCAGGAATCTGAGTGCGTGTGGAGGTCAGGAGGTGTGCGAGGACATGGTGAAGCACGACGTGATGACTCCTCTGACAGCACTGCTTAGAGAGGTGAGACTCCGCCGCTGCTTTTAGCTCACTCCACCACTTCAGTTCCTCCTCATCAGCAGGCCGAAATATCTCCCGCAATTAGACGCCGCTCCAAGGCTTCACCCGCGGTGACTCGATGAAAAAGTGCTGCGTGCACGCTGGGGGAGAAATAGACTCGGTGTGAAATTCTAACTCGCCGCTGACCTTTTGTTAAGACCTGGCGGCATAAAAGATTTAAGTGTTTTTGTAGTGAAATCTGCCCTCTTTTCTTATAACGGACAACTGGAGATGCTTGTTTTTCTCAGTGTTGTGCTGGTTTCGACAACGCCGTTGTGACGATGACCGACCAGAACAATCCTGTGGAGAATGTGGCCCACGAAGCGGTGAACCTCCTCTGGAATCTGTGGTAAGGTCTGAAGGCCGCCAAGTCTTCACTTCCTTTAAGTAAAGATCAAACAGATCCCAAAGCAACCTAGAAAATCCGGGCAGTTCGTTTAGATTCCCGCTAGAATTAAAGCTAACACGATTGATCAAATGAAATTCTGGTGGGGTGGCATCATCAAATATAGTAGTAGATGTCTGTAAGTACTTATATTTGGACCTGTCTTGGTGCATAACCTTTATACAGAAATATCGTAGAGCGAGGGACACCAAACTGTGGCCTGCGGGCCATTTGTGGACCTCTGCTGCAGTGCAAGAATGCACAGGTGGTGTGCGTCAGCTTTGGCTTTAATATCTGGTAAACAGGGCCGTCGTTTGTTCCCTTTCTTTTTAGTGGGGCGACGGTGGCACTGGAGTTAGGTGCTCGCCCTGTAATCGGAAGGTTGCAGGTTCGAGCCCCGCTCAGTCTGTCGCTGTCGTTGTGTCCTTGGGCAAGAGACTTAACCCACATCGCCTGCTGGTGGTGGTCAGAGGGACCGGTGGCGCCTGTGCTCGGCAGCCTCGCCTCTGTCAGTGCGCCCCAGGGCAGCTGTGGCTACCTCGTAGCTCATCACCACCAGTGTGTGAATGTGTGTGTGAATGGGTGAATTCCTTGGGGGTTCCAGGAATCTAGAAGGCGCTATATCAAATACAGGCCATTTAACATTAGCGATGGATACCGAATTCGGTACTTTTTAAGGTACCGACCGAATTCCATAGTTCTGACTGAGCACTGATTCACGTCATTTGAAACGGCGCCTCGTTTCGGTACCCGTCCTTCATAACGAGAACTTGCCTAGACATCTGCGCATGCGCAAGAGCGTTATGTCGTCGGTCGCTGCGAGCGAGTTGTAAGCAGAGCAGCATGGTAGAAAGAACGCACGCTAAAGCTTGGGTCCACTTCACTAAATGTGATGGGTAACTGGGCGATGATGAAACCAGTGTCAATGATCTAAGTGAGGCATCATCATCTTAATCTGCTCCAGTAGGTAAATAAAATGTTTAAGATAGCCTTAGCTTGATATGTTAGCTTCCGTTCAGCTAATGGTGCGTTCACTTTCTCCTCGGAAATCCGAAATTCTGACTAGAAGAAAGGGAACGCGCTCTTAAGTTTGGCTTCACTTCACTAAATGTGATGGGTAACTGGGTGATGATGAAACCAGCGACAACGATCTAAGTGAGACATCCTCATCTTAATCTGCTCCGGTAGGTAAATAAAATGTTTAAGATAACGTTAGCTTGATTTGTTAGCTTCCGTTTCGCTAATGGTGCGTTCGCTTTCTCCTCGGAACTCCGAATTTCCGACTGGAAGAACATGAACTTGCTCTAAAGTTTGGCTTCACTTTACTAAATGCGACGGGTGATTGGGTGAAGATGAAACCAGTGACAACGATCTAAGTGTGAGGCATCATCGTTTTAATCTGCTCCAGCAGCTAAATAAACTGTTTAAGATAACGTTAGCTTGATATGTTAGCTTCCATTGCCACCGTTGTTATCAGCTAATGGTGTGTTCGCTTTCTCCTCGGAAATTCTAACTTCCCAGTAGGAAAAATCAAATTAAAAAAGACGGCAAAAGGAATGAAGATACACAGTAAATTTAGTTCACAGTAAAGATGTTTGCTTCAGTTTAATCATCAGCTTATAAAACTACAAGGACGATGTTAAAATACAAACAGTTGTATGTTATTTATTGTGATATTTATCAAATATGGTTATATATTGAGAAAAATATATATTTAATTATAAAAGAGAATTAAAATATTAAACACTCAAAAGTATTGAAAATTGGCACCGTTAAGTACCGGTATCGATTCCTAGGTACCGGGAATTAGTACACTAATTTTACACTAAAACTCTTTATGGTGATGTCATGAGGGTCCACTCCTGCTAAGGTTCCAGAAAGGGTTGCATTTTCTAATTTGAAATCAAACAAGTTATCTTTACTTTTCTGTATGATTAAAGAGCAAGTCACCCCCTACCAGAGTATTACTCCACTCCCATTTCCTGTTTGGAAAAATGCAACAAATGCTGTTGCCTAGCAGACCGAGAGGGCAGAACCGCTAACAAACACACACACAGGCTCACAATGACATTGTGGCATCATATGGTACCAGCTAACGTTCTAGGGTACCTCTTAGCCAATAGCAATAGCAGATTTAAGTTCAAATGCAGTGCAGAGTTTTTACCTGACGACGGCACAACACTGATAGTTTTAGGCAGAAAATTTAAATTTTAACTAAAATGCAGTAAAGTGCAAAACTATTGACTACACGTGTCTGCAGCACGATTAGACACACATTTATATAGTTTATCAGGAAAATAAAGTTGATTTGGGGGTGACTTGCTCTTTAAGCCCATAAACGTGTTTCTGATAAGTTCTCGTTTCAAAAGTATTTCTCTGACAGACGCAGCTGTTACTTACACCCACACATTGTTTCTATAATTAACCACTAAATCATGTTTGATATGAATGTTTTCCTCCCAGTGAGAGCAGCAGCCAGGCGCTGTCTTTGTTCAACAAGTCGGGTCTTTTTGACGTGGTTGTCCAGTGTCTGGAGAGACATCCTCACAACGTGGAGCTGGCCATCTCAGCTGGTAGGAGAAAAATCGCAGTTTTGTGTCATTTTTCCTTCTGTGTTCTGAGGAGAACGCATGTCATCAGACGTCACCTCGTTTGGGTCGACACTGACGTGATCCTGCAGCATCTCTTGTGTTAGCTCTGCTTTTGTTCACCTTTGTTCCACTTCAGCCCATTTGCTGGACCGTAGCAGGAAAAAGGGGCGTGTCTGTGAGCCCGTCCTCATTCCACTGGGTCGTTTCCAGATTGTTTTCCAGGTACTGGGATTTCCAAACAGGACAGACTCTGAATAACCATTAACTTTGCTGCAGGATCATTTAGTTCTCGCGCTGAGCGTAGAAACAAACTTGCATGTCTGGATTTTACCAACCAGATCAGACGTGACCACGACAACTGAGGCTGGCTCTCCAAAAAAAAGACGGCATGAAAAACTCCAGACTTTCATCATGTTGAAGGCTTTTTCTCTGGGAAAATTAACATTCCTTTATTGAATCTAAAAGATGTAAACGTAACAGAAATCATCTCTTGTTGTTCTTGTCCAGATAAAAAATCAGGAGGATGTTGGTTGATTTAAACGCTAAACATCTGCATCTCACTGGGCTGCAGATGTTTTTTACATCAACACAGATTTTTATTATATTCATCTCATTAATACTTCTGTTTTCCTGTTATTTGAGTCGTTTTCACACACAGAAAGGTAAAAATCAAACAAACCATGTAAGAATCTTCAGATTGGTCAGAATGTCTGGGGGTGGGGCTAAAGGTTGGTTTATGCTTGACGCGTCCGCGAGGTCCGCACGGCTCCGCGCGGAAAAGTTGCGTCATTTTAACAACCACACCCCTCCACCGCGCCTCCTCACGGCCCAAAATTTCCGCACCGCGCACCTAGGAAATTTTCTAACCACGCGGACGGTCGGATGCGGAAAAACATGGTGGACCGGCAAGAACTAGTATGGCAGAGGTTGGTAAATACAGACATTTGTATGATTCAGCTCTCAGAGATCACCGTGATCAACATGTTGTTAATAATTCTTGGAGAGAAATAGCTCGCACTGTCGGAAAAGACGAGGACGCTGTTAAAAAATGCTGGAATGCCATGTTGTAAACAGCAGTAATTTCTACTTCTACTATGGTGTAGTGTTGGATGCATGCCGTAGAGCTCCATGCTGCCCCCTACAGTTTGGGAGAATATTGGCTCACCGCAGAGACAAGCCGCGTGAACCATAAACGCTGCAAGTTGTGAAGGGCGTTCCATCCGCGAACCGCATCACCAAGCGGAAAGAATGCGTCAAGCATAAACCAAGCTTAACAGAACGGTGTGTGTCCACCTGAGCCCCGCTTCATTTCCAGCTAGCTAGGAGAAGAAGAAGAAAATATCATTTCTATAGCGCCTCTCAAGATAAAAATCACGAGGCGCTTCACAAAAACAAAAAATGTAAAAATATTAAAAAGCATTTAGAAAATATATTTAAAATGAGCAAAAATAGGCAATTGTGATTAAAAAATGTTAAGAGAGAGAGAGAGTGAACAGGAAAGAGGGAAGTCAGTGGAACCTGAGGAAGGTGGAATAGGTGGGGAGAGCAGAATAAAGAGAGACAGGTGAAGAAGGTCATACAAAAGCCAGCTTGAACAGGTGAGTCTTCAGCTGCTTTTTAAAGGAGACCACTGAGTCCACTGATCTCAGGCTCAGGGGGAGAGAGTTCCAGAGTCTGGGGGCCACAGCAGCAGATGATCTGTCACCTTTGACCTTTAGCCTGGTGCTGCACAACCAGTAGGCTTTGATCACTGGACCTCAGGGACCTGCTGGGGGTGTAGGGACTAAGAAGATCACCAATGTAAGGTGGTGCTTGTCCATGTAAGGCCCTATAGACCAGAACCAGGATCTTGAAATGAACCCTGAAGTTGACTGGCAGCCAGTGATGCTGGAGGAGAAGCGGGGTGATGTGGAGGAGTTACTTCTGAATCCCGGGAGTGCGTTTGGCTCAGAGGGGCAGCGTGAACGTGGGGTTGTTTGAGGTACCGGGATTTTACCCGAGTCGGCTTTTCTGTTTTTGCTCCCTTCTAGTTAAAAGAACAGAAGGTGAGCAAAGTGTCTGATAGTGCTGCAGTTTGCCTTGAAAATGTAGAAAAACTGTCAATTTCTGGAGATTTGAAGGAGAAATTTCATGTTAAATCAGAAATTAGTAACTCGTGTTGTCTACCTGACATGGAAATTTGTTGCAGTGCATCACAAACGTCTGTTGGCTGTAAACGTGGATGAAATGTTTTAAATGAAGACGTTTTCATTCGGTTTGGCGTCTGAGTCAGACGGGTCAAACTTCCGTGTCTGATGTTTCCCAGCTCACTGTCTGCACACGGTGACGGAGGACAACCCGGAGCTGCTGCGGAGCGCCAACGCCGCCGTGCTCGGCGCCCTGGAGAACGTGCTGCTGTCGACTCAGCCGGACATGGCGCGCGCTCTCCTTAGGGCGTTGGCCGCAGGTACGGGTGGTCTTTTCTCAGCAGGACTGATGAGTTTATGACCTCTGAGCCTCACAGCTGCCCCCGCGTCGGCTTTCAGGGACTCTGTGGAACATGAAGAACAGCATCCCTGCGGCCCGTCAGTCCCAGACCCTCGACGCCGTGGTGGCCACCCTGTCTCGGTGTCTGGACCTGGATGCCGGCGTGCTGATCCCAGAACTCCGACGGGCAGAGGAGGCCAATCGGAGAGATGCTGTTCCAGATGTGAAGGAACAGGTGGCAGGAGATCTCGCTGAGGAGGAGATGGATGAAGAGGAGAATGAAGGGCCGAAAAAGGCTGGGAATGGGAAAACTGTGAAGATCGACACTGACTTCTCTGACCTGCTTCCTGTAAGTGGGACGATGACAACCAGTCCAACACACGCCAGTCTTCTCACACTTAACAGCTACGGATATTTACCCCTGGTTTTACTCATCTGATCCGTTGCCTCAGGGTTTGAGTAGATCATTAAAGTCTCTTTCTTTATGGAGAGAAACTGGCCTCAGATTGAATCTGTCATTCTTCTACAGTGGGGCAAAAAAGTATTTAGTCAGCCACCGATTGTGCAAGTTCTCCCACTTAAAATGATGACAGAGGTCAGTAATTTACATCATAGGTACACTTCAACTGTGAGAGACAGAATGTGAAAAAAAAATCCATGAATTCACATGACAGGATTTTTAAAGAATTTATTAGTAAATCAGGGTGGAAAATAAGTATTTGGTCACTTCAAACAAGGAAAATCTCTGGCTCTCACAGACCTGTAACGTCTTCTTTAAGAAGCTTTTCTGTCCTCCACTCGTTACCTGTATTAATGGCACCTGTTTGAACTCATTATCTGTATAAAAGACACCTGTCCACAGCCTCAAACAGTCAGACTCCAAACTCCACTATGGCCAAGACCAAAGAGCTTTCGAAGGACACCAGGAAAAGAATTGTAGACCTGCACCAGACTGGGAAGAGTGAATCTACAATAGGCAAGCAGCTTGGTGTGAAAAAATCAACTGTGGGAGCAATTATCAGAAAATGGAAGACATACAAGACCACTGATAATCTCCCTCGATCTGGGGCTCCACGCAAGATCTCATCCCGTGGGGTCAAAATGATCATGAGAACGGTGAGCAAGAATCCCAGAACCACACGGGGAGACCTGGTGAATGACCTGCAGAGAGCTGGGACCACAGTAACAAAGGTCACCATCAGTAACACACTACAACGGCAGGGAATCAAATCCTGCAGTGCCAGACGTGTTCCGCTGCTGAAGCCAGTGCATGTCCAGGCCCGTCTGAAGTTTGCCTGAGAGCCCATGGATGATACAGCAGAGGATTGGGAGAATGTCATGTGGTCAGATGAAACCAAAGTAGAACTTTTTGGTATAAACTCAACTCGTCGTGTTTGGAGGAAGAAGAATACTGAGTTGCATCCCAAGAACACCATACCTACTGTGAAGCATGGGGGTGGGAACATCATGCTTTGGGGCTGTTTTTCTGCTAAGGGGACAGGACGACTGATCCGTGTTGAGGACAGAATGAATGGGGCCATGTATCGTGAGATTCTGAGCCAAAACCTCCTTCCATCAGTGAGAGCTTTGAAGATGAAACGTGGCTGGGTCTTCCAACACGACAATGATCCCAAACACACCACCCGGGCAACAAAGGAGTGGCTCCGTAAGAAGCATTTGAAAGTCCCGGAGTGGCCTAGCCAGTCTCCAGACCTCAACTCCATAGAACATCTGTGGAGGAAGTTGAAAGTCCGTGTTGCTCGGCGACAGCCCCAAAACATCACTGCTCTCGAGAAGATCTGCATGGAGGAATGGGCCAAAATACCAGCTACTGTGTGTGCAAAGCTGGTAAAGACCTATAGTAACCGTTTGACCTCTGTTATTGCCAGCAAAGGTTATGTTACAAAGTATTGAGTTGAATTTTTGTTATTGACCAAATACTTATTTTCCACCCTGATTTACAAATAAATTCTTTAAAAATCCTGCCATGTGAATTCATGGATTTTTTTTTCACATTCTGTCTCTCACAGTTGAAGTGTACCTATGATGAAAAATTACTGACCTCTGTGAACTTGCACAATCGGTGGCTGACTAAATACTTTTTTGCCCCACTGTACATGTCCAGTAAACTGACCTTATGCTGTAAAACTAATCAGAAAACTCCAGTTTTCCCTCCAGAGTTCAAATGTAAGCGTTTAAATTCCTTGTTGAGGTGATTTAATCCACTTTTTCTACACATTTTACCCTCACTGAAATAGAAAAAGGGACATGTAAAGTCGTTTCCTGTCAGTTTATGATGCGCAAATATGTTTCCAAACATGGAGAAATATCTGCACCAGAGTTTTTGGTAACAGCGTCCCTAACAGGACTCGGATTTCCTTCGGTTTGGATTCTGAAGTCTGACTCGTGTTTATGTGAGGAGGGCGTTGTCCACGTCTGGACTCTGAAAGCGTTCAGGTGAAAAGGCGATTTGTGAGTCACCCGGGAAGCGCAAAGCCAGGCTGGCGCGCGGTCAGGCTGTTGTGTTTGAGGCGTGGCCCGCGCTGACGTTCCCCAGACTTGACCCGGCGAGACAGAACCTGTCCCCGGCAGCGTGTTGACGTTTGAAAGTTCCCCTCTAAACGACGCTGTGTGTTGCACCGTTATAAATTAGTTATCCAGCTGTGACGAGGAGATTCGAGCTGAAATTACGATCCCGCCTTAAAAACACGAGCTTCAGCAGGAAAAATGCTTTTGCACGTCGAGCCGACACAAACGAGTGCGATAATTGTGCTCAAAGTCATTGTTTTATTAGGGTTCTGACTCCCGTGGTGTGTGTGTGTGTGTGTGTGTGTGTGTGTGTGTGTGTGTGTGTGTGTGTGTGTGTGTGTGTCCGTCCAGAGGGGTAAGGAGGAGCTGAGGGAGGCAACGGCCTTGCTGACGGCCCAGCAAACGTCCTTAGAGATCATTGTCAACATGTGCTGCTCTGACGGTGAGTGTTGGGGGCCACGGACAGCAGTGTTGACCCCGGGCTCCTCCCCATCAGCTTTCATTCCCTGTGACACACACGGCCACCACAAATGTGCTAGTCACTTCAAAAGAGCCGCTGCAGCACAAAACTCACCAGCAGAGTTTGTTTGGGTACGCAGAAACGAGCTGAACACTTCTCTATCTGTGTCATTAAAAGACCCTTCTGACGACGAGTGGGAGGAGGAGTCGAGCAGCGACGAGAGCGACACGGGGCCCGACGCCCTCTGTGACGGACTGTCTAGTCTGATGTCTCCGCTCTGCCTGTCAGCTGAGGTTCAAGGAGCTTTGATCAAGCACAGCATACCAGAAAAGGCAAACAGAAGCCCTCCCAGCCCTCGGCACCACATACCCGGAATAAAAATCACTAACCTCACCGTTTCCTGGAAACGTGTGTCTGATTTTTTTATTTTTTCTCCTTATTCAAGGTTCTCAAAAAGACAAATTTCCCCAGACAGGAAGCACTGAGTGTTTGTCACCCGGATCCCTGCTGGAGAGGCCTGACAAAGAGGTAATACGTCACCATGGAACCAAAAAAAAAGCGTCCATTTTCAGCCGACACATTTTTGTCTAACAAAGTCCAAACTTGTGGAGGTACGAGCCAAAATCTGAAAGTCAAAAGAACACGTGAACCAAAATACGGACATTTTAAAGAGCAAGTCACCCCCAAATCAACTTTTTTTACTGATAAAACTATATAAATGAGTGTCTAATCGTGCTGTAAACATATGCAGTCAATAATTTAACACTTTAGTGCATTTTAGTTCAAATTTAAATATTCTACCTAAAATCAGGGTATCCGCGGGTCCTTAAAAAGTCTTAAATTAGCTTTTAAATGACCAAAGACCCAATAAACAAGATTCTATTTCTATAAAATTTTTGTGAATTTCTAGTTAGCGTTCAGCTTTTTTTGTGTACGATGTTGGCGTAAGCGGAACCGTACACATTCAGTTGGTTGTGAAAGGGGCTATTTTAAATGAGCACATTAGCCAATTAAGCTAGTGGGAGCGTGCGCCATGGGGAAGTGCAAGCTTAATGGTAATTGGATGGCTAATCCCATGTTCGCGACGTGGTTAGCACCGGTTCCAGGCAATAGCTGGAAATTATAGCTTAAATTTAATTTTTTAAAGTAGCTTAAATTTGGTCAAAGTGGGGCGACGGTGGCACAGGAGTTAAGTGCTCGCCCCATAATCAGAAGGTTGCAGGTTCGAGCCCCGCTCAGTCTGTCGCTGTCGTTGTGTCTTTGGGCAAGACACTTAACCCACGTTGCCTGCTGGTGGTGGTCGGAGGGACCGGTAGCGCCAGTGCTCGGCAGCCTCGCCTCTGTCAGTGCGCCCCAGGGCAGCTGTGGCTACATCGTAGCTCATCCCCACCAGTGTGTGAATGTGTGTGTGAATGGATGAATGACTGGTTTTGTTGTAAAGCGCCTTGGGGGGTTCCAGGACTCTGGAAGGCGCTAGTCTTAAATTTGGCTCCCTTAAACCCGCAGATACCCTGTAAAACTGTCAGTGTTGCACCGTCATCATTAGAATATAAATCTGCCATCGCTATTGGCTAAGAGGTACCCTAGAATGTTAGCTGGTACCATATGATGTCACATTGTCGTTGTGAGCCTGTGTGTCTGTTTATTTGTTAGCGGCTCCGCCCTCTCTGTCTGCTAGGCAACAGCATTTGTTGCCTTTTTCAAACATGAAGTGGGAGTGGAGTTAGTTTCTGGTAGGGGGTGACTTGCTCTTTAATTAAAAACAAACTGCTTTATTGTGAATTTATTGTTCGTATGAGTTCATTATCAGCAACAGGACCCGGATCTAGGCCACGCTGTCATCTTATAATTATTAACCCACACAGGGTTTGATTTCCTAGTTATTAAAAGACAATTATGAGAGGATTTTAGTTTGCATGTATTTCTGTGCCTCAGTTTAGTTTAAATAAAGGCATAAAAATAAAAAAGGCAGCATTTATCTGCATCAGTCTCCTGTGCAGCTGCTGCGCTTTGAACAGCCTCTAATAAAGACTGGTGGTGTTTAGGATGCAGCGCGTTCAGTCGCGGGCGCTGACCTGCCTCCACAGCATCCTCTCCACCATGGATGCAGAATCTCTGGGCGGAGCGACGGCCCTGCAGGAAGCAGCGCAGCACCTGTCCTCGCTGGTCTTCGGCGCCGAAGGTCTCGCCTCGTTTTCTAATTGATCTTAAACTAAACTCAAAAAAACTCGTAAATGAAATAATTTTTCCTCTGATTCAGACATTCCCAAAGATGTGGAGTTTCTGGAGGCTGTGATCAGCGCCATGAGGTCGCTGTTACAGATGATTGCCTCCAAAAACATCCCTCAGGTACGCCGCACCTGTATCACCTGACTATCAAGTCCCGTTTATACTCAGTGCGTTTTACTTTTGTGTTAGTGTATGACCCCGCAGCAGCTGATGAGGCTGAGCGAAGCCGCCACCCGCTGTGAAGTCATCAGCGTCAGGGTCAACGCCGTCTCCATTCTGGGCATCACTGGCAGCACTTTAGCCAAGGAGAAGAACACGGCGGACTTCCTTCAGGTATCGCTCCTCTCTGCTCCTCCTCCTCAGCGTTTGTTCCTCCTCTGAGAACACGCTCTCCCCCTCCAGATGATCGGAAACGCTTTACTTCAAGTCGCCACCAAGGATGCAGACCTGGTAGTGAACGGAGAAGCCCTCGACGCGTTGTTTGACGTGTTTGCGGATGGAGAGGAGGCGGAGCTAGCTGCTAGAAACATCGGTTTACTTCCTGCTCTTAAGGCTCTTCAGCCCGTCTTCAAGGCCAAGGTAGAGATTAATGCTCTGTGTTCTTTTTGTTGATGTTTGATGAACGACCTTTTGTTCCCTTTTCCTAGATCCGTAAAGAAGGACGAGGTAAATGCGGCCCGCAGCAGCTGTGTGTGCTGGACAACATCAAAACCAACCTGAGGAGATTCATCAGTTACCTGGAGAAGGTGGTGAAGAAATGAGGACGGCCATCGCTCAATTATTTGTTTTTTTACTTTAAATTATGATTTACAGTTGAAGTAAAAAAAAGGCTGGATTTGGGTTTTTTCTAGGTAAAAATATTTGTAAATATTTTAAATAAAACTAAAGAGTTTTAAGAAATCAGGTGAGCAGATTGTAGCTCCTCCCCCTTCACAGGTAAAAACCCCGCTCACTGAATACAGACGGGTTTTGTTGTTGGGCTTTAAAATGATTCACTGACTGAAAACAAGTTATTTGTCTTAAAAGAGGCGAACATGCTGGCTGTTGTGTGCCAATAATAATAAAAATATTTAAGAATTTCATTTAATTCCTTCATCTTCGTCTTCCTCCGCTTATCCGGGTCCGGGTCGCCGGGGCAGCATCCCAACCAGGGAGCTCCAGACCATCCTCTCCCCGGCCACCTCCACCAGCTCCTCCGGCAGGACCCCAAGGCGTTCCCGGACCAGATTGGAGATGTAACCTCTCAAACGTGTCCTGGGTCGACCCGGGGGCCTCCTGCCGGCAGGACATGCCCGAAGCACCTCCCCAGGGAGGCGTCCAGGAGGCATCCTGACCAGATGCCCAAACCACCTCAACTGACTCCTTTCGATCCGGAGGAGCAGCGGTTCTACTCCGAGTCCCTCCCGAATGTCCAAGCTCCTCACCCTATCTCTTAGAGCCCGGCCACCCTACGGAGGAAACTCATTTCGGCCGCTTGTATCCGCGATCTCGTTATTTCGTTTAATTCCAGAGGTACAAATATTGTTTTGTGTTTACATTTCATAGAAAGTGGTTCATGATAAATACTGTGCTTATTTAGGTGGTCAGAATATCCCATATATTAAATTTCTCTTAAAATTTTGTTAAAAAACTCGGGGGGGGGGGGGGGGGGGTGCTTAAAAAGCAAGTTACCCCCTACCAGAGTATTACTCCACTCCCACTTCCTGTTTGACAAATGCTGTTGCCTAGCAGACCGAGAGGGCGGAGCCGCTAACAAATGCAGACACACACAGGCTCACAACAACATTGTGACATCATATGGTACCAGCTAACGTTCTAGGGTACCTCTTAGCCAATAGCGATGGCAGATTTAAATTCAAATGCAGTGCAGAGTTTTTACCTGACAACGGCACAATGACAGTTTTAGGCAGAAAATTAAAATTTTAACTAAAATGCACTAAAGTGCTAAACTATTGACTACACGTGTCTGCAGCATGATTAGACACTCATTTCTATAGTTTATCAGGGAAAAAAGTTGATTTGGGGGTGACTTGCTCTTTAAAGGACACCCAGAGGGCAATGAGGACAAGTAGTTTCATGTCAAAAATGCAGCAAAGTATTTGTCAAAATCGGAATTTTCTGCTAATAAAAAGCTGGAAAAGTTAAATAAATAAATAAATAAATTGTTTTTCTTTAGTGAAAAAAATTAAGTTCATGAACTAATTTGAGGATCGTTTCCAAATATTTTTATTGTTTATAAAATCCTACCAACTCTTTTGTTGTGAAAGTAGTGTGACTTCATTAAAAACAGCCCATTTTTCATCATCATCGTCAACCTTTATTTATAAAGCACATTTAATCGGCGAACATGCCACCCAAAGTGCTATACAAAACAATACATCACCAAACTAGATACAGCAGCATGAAATAGATAAAACAAATAAAAACTATAATATCAAACAAACAGGAAAGCACAAGGGTTAAACAAGTCTCAGCCGGGAAGGCCAGGGAATGGAAATATGTATTTAAAGAGCAAGTCACCCCCAAATTCAATTCAAGTTTATTTATATAGCGCCAAATCACAACAAGAGTCGTCTCAAGGCACTTCACATAATAAACATTCCATTTCAGGTCAGTTCATTAAGCCAATCAGAAATAATGTTTCCTATATAAGGAACCCAGCAAATTGCATTGCAATCCTCATACTAAGCAAGCATAAAGCGACAGTGGAGAGGAAAACTCCCTTTTAACAGGAAGAAATCTCCAGAGAATCCCGGCTCAGTATAAGCAGCCATCCTCCACGACTCACTGGGGATCGAGAAGACAGAGTAGACACACACACACACACACACACACGCACGCACGCACAGACAGACAGACAGACAGACAGACTAGCAATGTGTCTATAGTTATATTGTGATGTCTTAGTAAATATAAATCAACTTTTGTTTCTGATAAACTATATAAATGTGTGTCTAATCGTGCTGCAGACACGTGTCGTCAATAGTTTTGCACTTTAGTGCATTTTAGTTAAAATTGTAATTTTCTGCCTAAAACTGTCAGTGTTGAGTCGTTGTCAGGTAAAAACTCTGCACTGCATTTGAATTCAAATCTGCCATCGCTATTGGCTAAGAGGTACCCTAGAACGTTAGCTGGTACCATATGATGTCACAATGTCGTCGTGAGCCTATGTGTGTTTATGTATTTGTTAGCGACTCCGCCCTCTCGGTCTGCTAGGCAACAGCATTTGTTGCATTTTTCAAACAGGAGTGGAGTAATACTCTGGTAGGAGGTGACTTGCTCTTTAAACATGCTTTAAAAGTGGGACGGGAGGGGGCAAGTCGGACCGTCGGGGAGTTGGTTCCAAAGTTTAGGCGCACAAACTGAAAAAGCCCGTTCGCCAGGGGCCATATAGCGGGCAGGAGGGCCAAGCGGAAGGTGCTGGTCAGAGGACCTCAGGGCTCGCGCCGGAACATAGGGGCTCAAAAGATGTGCCAAATAAGAGGGGGCCATTTCATGATTAGATTTGTAAACCAACGGGAGGATTTTGAACTTAATATGAAACCGAACTGGAAGCCAGTGTAAATTTGTCTAATTTTTCTGTAGAAATAATAAATAAATGATAATCTGCTTCGTTTGAACACATTCAGCTTAATGGCGGCCTTTTCCGCTGGTACAGTTGATGTTTGGATGCCTGTTAAAATCCTTGTTAACGTGGAATCCTTGTAGGAAAAATTAAAATGCTCAGCAGGAAAAGCTCATCCTGTCCTTGGATCAAATTTACAACCACTTGGGTTTGAGTTACAGCTGCTGAAGTGCGATCGGTTTGGATTTTTGTTTTATACTTCATCCTTTTGAGCCTTTTCTCAAGGAAATTGAACTCAAAATCTTTCTTTTATAATTTGACATGACACAGAATGGCTTGCTTTATTTTTTATTCAGTATGATGGAGGAGTAGTAATAAAGTTTAGATCAGGGGTGTCAAACTCATTTTAGCTCAGGGGCCACATTGAGGGAAATCTAGTCCCAAGTGGGCCGGACCGGTAAATTAAAAACAACTTCAGATTGTTTTCTTTGTTTTAATACAATCAATATAAAACAAAGCTGGAGCCTGAGGACAGTGTATCCAAAATAGTACAAGTACAACACCTGAAGTGTACTTGAAAATTTGAATAAAAAATAAATAAAAACATTCCTTGGTGATTCAAAGAGCTTACAGATCACATGGCTAGATCAGTTTCATGCAGCACCTAAAGTATATTTGACTCATTTTACTTTACATCTTTTAGCTTTCACCAGCACATCAACATCAGAAGTCACATCCTGAGTGGCGGCCAACTTCAGGATGTGATTCAAGTTCTTGTGTGAGTCTTGAGCGCAGCTTTGTTTTAGTTATACTCATTACAGAGAAAACTTGCTCACAAAGATACGTTTATTTTCACTCTACATTGTAAAGTATGAAAATAAAGTTACACAACCATCTCGTGGGCCGGATTTAACCCGTTTGCGGGCCGGATCCGGCCCGCGGGCCGTATATTTGACACCCCTGGTTTAGATTGATTGATTTTTGGTCTGGAAGTTATATATAATACAACCAGCTGTGTGAAATAAGGTAGATGGTGTCAAAAATTACTGTAGAAATAAAGTCATGTATGTACATAGGCTGTGTTTTTGAATAGCCGTTTTTTATTGTTTCTGACTACGTTTACTGGAAATCCTCAGAAAGGAAATATATTGAATATAAAACTTTGTTATAAAATATACTTGTCATCACACGTTCTTATAAAGTAAACCCGATTTCTTTAAACTTCCACAATTGTCTTTCTGTGCATCATTAATGTTTTCTTCATGATTTTCATAATTTTTAAAGAGCAAGTCACCCCCTACAAGAAACTTACTTCACTCCCACTTCATGTTTGAAAAATGTAACAAATGCTGTTGCTTGGCAGACTGAGAGGGTGGAACCACTAACAAATACACACACACAGGCTCACAACGACATTGTGACATCATAATGTATCAGCTGACATCATAGTTCATCAACAGCATTTGTTGCATTTTTTTAAACATGAAGTGAGAGTGGAGCTACAAGAAACTTACTTCCCTCCCTCTTCATGTTTGAAAAATACAACAAATGCTGTTGCCTAGCAGACCGAGAGGGCGGAGCCGCTAACGAATAGACCCTTTTACTGTTTGTAAACAATATGACGTCAGCGAGAATGCGCGCGCAGCTTGGCAACAGAGAATGGCGTTGTTTCAGGCTTTATCAAGCTACGCTGCGGGGTTATCACGGCAAATCTTGAATGTTATATCATTAAACTCACTTTAACGAATGGCAACAGACTCCCGGATCCCTGTGGCATTACGGAATGGGTGGAAGATGTAGGTGCGTGGCCAGATATCCAGTGGCCTGATATATATACGTTTTTAGTGGAGAGGCCCAGTAAGTACACACGTGAGAAGCTACGGGCATACAAATCGTTAAATGCATACAACTATGTTGTCTGTGGCCACGTACAGAAAGTGAAATATCACCACATAGACTCTGAGTTTTGCGTCTTGAAGGCAGAAGTCCTTCCTAGCCAAAGACAAGGACACAAGACTGCTACGTACGAGGCTTGGGTCGTAGTAAACAAACCAGAGAACTATGTCTTCACAGCCAACTGTACCTGCATGGCAGGCTGAGTATAGTATAGGTTTCTTTTTTTGGCGTGCTCAGAGTACAGTCGTGTTAATTTTAGAGAAATACAGTTTATACTAATATGCAGTGGGAAAATACAGATGAATTAGAATGAAATGTTAATTTGAAGCATGAAATAAAGTGTATAAATTTGTTTAATTCTGTCATTTTGATGTTCCAGACTTGGGTCATGCTGCAGCCACGCAGCAGCAATTTTATTCAAAGTTGAGCTTTGTGTTAGGATGGGAAAAACAGAAAAGGCTGCAGTTACATCTCAGGCATGTGCATGGAAAGACCTGAGCAGGAAAAAGGTAGAACTTCGGAATTCTGTAAAGTTTCAGTCCACTGCTTGAAGAGAAGCGATTCTGGCATCCATACACGCAACAACCCGACATTTTTATGTGCTCAGAACTTCAAAACAAAGGGTTTAAAACGCTGTTTTAGTATTGAGTGTGAATGAGGAAGCCTTCACTCTCGTTGCCAGGCTGCGCGCGCAACTTTTGATGACGTAGGTAGTAAAAGGGTCCACACACACACACACACACACACACACACACACACACACACACACACACACACACACACACACACACACACACACACACACACACACACACACACACACACACAGGCTCACAATGGCATTGTGACATAAGGACCAGTTTACATCATAGCATACCTCTTAGCCAATAGCGGTGGCAGATTTAAATTCTAATGCAGTGCAGAGTTTTTACCTGACAACGGCACAACACTGAAAGTTTTAGGCAGAAAATTAAAAATTTAACTAAAAAGCACTGAAGTGCAAAACTATTAACTACACGTGTCTGCAGCACGATTAGACACACATTTATATAGTTTATCAGAAAAAAGTTGATTTGGGGGTGACTTGCTCTTTAAGCAAGTGAGTTGATAGAATAAATTATTACAATGAAGAAATCTAATTACAATCCCGACAGTGTAGTGGGTCTCAGGAGCATGTGGGATTAATGCTCAAATCTATAAATTACTTCAAATTAAACCTTCATGTAAAGATCATACTTAAAATTATTGAGAAAAATCCAAGCAATTCTTAAGCTATATGCTGACATGGTGTATTAATACATAAAAGAAAAAGAGGTATCTAATAATTTTGGTTTTTTGACGTTTAGTTTACTGAACTAAAAAGAGTAAGCATCATTAATATAAAAACAATGTTTTTGTTAAAAAAGTTAAAAATAAACCTCCGTGTTTGACCAGTTTTCAACTAATTCTGTTCAAAGGTTAAAAAAAAATCTGATTTACGTAACCAAAAACTCAAGCGTCGGTTGCGTAACAGCCTCGACTCCGCCCCCTTCTCTCACGCTGCGCAGCCGCAGCAGTAGGGTAAGGGTCAGAGATACTAATCCTCGCACGTTTGTACAGCTTTCTACGGCGAAGTTTGGCTTCGGATAAGGGTTTTTAATTATCTGACGCGCACTCGGGTCTTATAGTTTTTGCGGATGAGATTGGTCGTCGAGAACTGCGTGTACCGTTGTTGCCCCAGTATTTTTTTTTTACCGTAATTTAGGAGTAACAGGAGAATCTGAGCTAGCAGCAGTGGTAACGAAGCTAAAACTGGCTAGCTAACGATAGCTAGCTTCACGGGAGCTGAGCGTTGCTCGGTGGTGGTGGTGGGGGTGGGGGGGGGCATATTGCCTGTAGTGTCGTTTGATGGATCCTAGAATCGCCTGGTTTCAACCAGAACAACGTGGACCAGCTAACAACCTGTGGATGCAGATCTGGGAGACGACACAAGGATTCGGGTATTTGCACGTAAATAACAGTTACACCACCAGAGCTCAGACCACGCCGAGCGTCAAAGCGATCGCCAACGGGGCGCCGGGAGCCGTCCTCAGCTGTAAAAACGGGACACTTAAGTTCCACGCGGGTTTTGGAGATTTCAAGACTCAGGGGATGTCTGCTTCAATCGAGGACGGGGAAGGAACGCATCAGCGAGACTTTATACCACTAGACAGCAACCATAACAACCGAGCCACAGGCAGGGGCGGTGTCGGCGGAGTGGGGCAACAGCAGCCGGGCAGCGGGGTACCCGTGCAGTGGAGGGGACTCACGGAGGGACACCCCAACAAAAGGAAAAGAGTCAATAAAGCCAGCACTTTTGGATTCAATTCCAGCATCTTAAACACCGGCTGTGGCTCCAACACAGATAGATATGAAGGTTATACGGGCACACCGTGGAAAGTCAGGAACTACTCTGAAGGAGTTGTTGGGTAAGAGAGTCTATTTAACTTCTTTAGATTGTGTTTGTTATCTCTGATGACCCACTGGTTATTGGAAGCGCCCCAGTAGCTGTTTGCAGGGATACGTCCTGCCAATACCAATGGAAACTTGTTTAAACCAAGACTAGTTCAACAATTATACCTCACCACACCCACTATCTCCACCCACAGAGCCAAGTCTGGGAAATATTTATGTTGCTGGTTTCTTTAAAAAAATTCAGACTATTGAGAATTAGAAAAGAAAAAGAGTCAAGGTGTTAAATGATCTTTATTATTCAGCAGTCTGCTGAACACCTTTGGGGAAATCTTTCCTTAAAAGGTAAAGTACCAGAAGATGACAGGTAAGCATTGAGTGCTTATGTGTCTTTGAAAAGGGCATTTATAAAAAAAACATATGCCATTTTGCTTTTTGTATTTGGCCCTTTTTGTTTTCAAAATGTGTTTTACTTAATATAAAAACGAATATGCATTAAAGAACACAGTTAAACACCAGGGCGATGATTTTTGTGTTGTAAAAACACACAAAAAGTCATCTGGCAACAGCCGGTATGGACCCTGCGCTTGGAAAAAAATGCTCATTTCTGGGTTCTGAACAGAATAATGCATTAGTTATTTCCAGCTAGAAAAAATTATGTCACTGAAATATCTGCTGGCTGGTTTCAATAAACGCCTGTAAAGAACCCTGAATAATAACAGCAAAGCACCTCCGAGACGCTCCAAATTAACAGAGGAATATTGCTAGTGATTCACACCAAATCATTGGTGAAGTGAAGGACTTAAGTTGCAGATGTCTTATTTAGAGGCTGCGATGCTGCCACAACAACTCCCATTATAGACACAGGCTGATCGTAGATGGATATTTCTGACTCCAAATAACACCAAAGTTCTCTGGGTGAGTAAATGAACGCATTGCATAGTAGAAGTAGGGTCCAGGTAGCAAATAATACTGTAGTTACCATTTAATAATAGTAATATAATAACGTGTTTGCCATGCCCCCTTTAGTCAAGTATGCACTAGTTAGCACAGCCACGTTGTGTACTCACATTCATAGTGCACATACTTGGATATGTACTATTTGAATCCCTTTTCTTGATTGCATGTGTCTTTAATAAGTAAAATAAATAGGTTTGTGGAGCAGATGAAAAAGTGTCGACAATAGACTGAAAATTTCAGCAAATTCCCAAGGGATCTGGAAAAGTACAGTTCTGTGAAGGGGAACAGGAAGTACAACGGCTGTCCAGAGTTCATCAAGCTGAACTAGCGTTTGCTGTCGTACACAGGGTCCATTCAGCCTGGTGGGTGGTCGTTGTCCAAAAAAGCACCATTTCCAATCATTAATGAAGAAATCTATAGTCTTCCCAGTCCATTTACTCATCACTGCGGAGTGCTAATGTATGTTCGCAAGAGCAGAACTCCAGTGCGTTTGTTTTCTCATCCAGAGATATTTTTTTACTTAATCAGAGAAATAAATATATATTTGAGATTATTTAAAATGATACAAAATCAGGATCGGCAGGCCGTCTGCATGTAAAAGAACAAAAATCCAGAATTGGTGCATCAGTTTGGTTCAAATAATGTCTCTGTGAGGGTTTATTTAGTTGTCTGAAAGTGTAACACGTTAAAAAAAATACCGCGATAATACAGAGAACCGTGATAATTTTAGTCACAATAACCGTGCGGTTAAATTTTCACACCGTGACAACCCTAGATGTGACATTTTGGAGATACAGAATTGTGAGAAAATATGTAAATTTTGGTTGGAATTACACAGATGTGATTGCTGGACACAATTGTGACGGCTCGGTTTGATGGCCGGGACATTGTGGGGCATGCAAGATATTGTTTTCGTTTTTTTATTTACAAAATATTTTTATTATGTTTCCTTTTTTTTTAATTTGGTCACCATCCCTTCCCAGTGATGTGTGACATTTATCGCACTTTTTGACCAGTGAAAACTAAATTAATAATGATTTGATGGCAGTTCCAGATGTCTGAGACAATTCTGTGATTATTTTAAGGGGAAATGTTGTGTAAATCTTTTTAATGTGTTCAAAATTTCAGTAACCAAAGCTCTGGGCCGCACTGCTCATAGGGAATTTAGAGCCCTTGTTTTGAGACATTTTGGAAACTTCCTCATGATTCCCGTTAACAGTTTGTCACCAACAGGCACAGCAGCTCATCGTAGCACTGGTTTACCCTAAGCCAACAAATAAAAGAACGTGGTGTTCCAGGTAAAAATGTAGATCTCAGGATGTTTGGAGCATTAGTCTAAAGGTTCACACCCAGGTTGAGCCACACAGGTGCACAAGCTGAAGGTGAAATGGGTTGAGCTGACCTTGGTCTTGGGTCAGTAGCTTCTCTTATACCAGGGGTCGGCAACCTGTTCCCATCAAAGAGCCATTATTACCCGTTTCCCACAGTAAAGAAAACACTGGGAGCCACAGCAGCCGCGGCGTTGTGGGCGGGGCCTACCCTCAGACAGCAGAGAGCTGCTTTAACCGATCACAACAGGTGACAGCAGCCAGTACCGGTCGCTCGTGTACATCAAAGCTATCTTTCTTAAGAAGATAATCAATAAAACGATTTATATAAAGTGGATCCAGAAGCTGTAGCCCGTCTCTGCCTACAATATTTTGATATTTTTCACCCTGTTGGTGGTTTTACTGAGCAGGTGCCACTTTTGTCATACGTTTCTTTTTAAAACATGTTTAGACTGTTCAGAACACAAATCCAGGCTCTGTCACGTTTGATTGTTGTAATTAAACTTTGTAGGTGGGGAAGGTCAGAAAAGGATCCGATCATTTTGTTTTTCCCTCATTTACAGCGACGGAGATAACGGCGCAGTGCGTCTGGCTCTGGTGTTAATCAAGTTAAATTATATCTCTTTGCAACAATTTTCACAAGAAAACAGAACAGTTAAAAGCAGGGCTTGTGTTGACCGGACAGTTCCCGTATTTGACCGTTTATTTTGACGGAGAAAGAATAGAAAGAATTACCCCGACACATGCAGATGAACTGACACTTTATTCTACGCACATCGCAGATGTAGCTAAATCACCCAAGAAGAGATTCCCATCTGAACATCTGAGCTGGACACTGCTCAGCGCAGCTCACTGTCAGCGCGTACGTACGGTCCACAGCGAGCTGAAGATGTGGAGAGGGGCTTGGAGCGCGTCGCAGAACCAGAGCGCATGCGGGAAGGTTCCTTCCACTGAAGCAAGAGTTTTCCAAACCCGGTCTCTCAGAGAGACTTGTCACTTAGAAAATGTTCCTTGATTATGAAACTTTGGCTGAATTGTGCTTGTTCCTGTCTCCAATGTGGCATCTGAGGAGAATCCCAGAATCTCACATCCTCGTCAGCTCAGAAAGCGCATATATGATTACGCACAAGCGTGACGCGTCAACCCGGTCTCACAGTAAGACCGGGTTGGACCTGTTCAGGTTTACGCAGACAATCTTTACATTTAGAATTGGCATACAGATGTAAAATTAATGCAGTAAAATATAAAGCTTTTTATTTAAATATCCATTCATTATTTTACAAGCACAGAGAGCCGCATCAGATGGACGGAAGAGCCGCGGATTGCCGACCCCCGTCTTATACTCTGCTTTGAAAGTGTGTGCACAAAATAATCTATGCATAGATGTGATTGGTCCCTTGGACTTTTGTCTGCACCATGACAGCAGCGCTGACTCTGCATGGATACCTGTCCTTGAATGGATTTGTCAGTGATGTAGTCAACAGTCTTAATGCCATCATTGTGACCCAATGAGCGCTGTTGCCAAAAAATCTTAATGTTTTGGTTTTTAAATAATGTAAAAAAAAAAGAAGTTTATGGACCTCGTTGGGACCTTTAAGTCCCAGAGATTTGGAAATGTAAAAGACGGTACTCTATAGAGGTAATTTCTTGTAAACTTTTTTTATTTGCTTTGTGGAAACTGGGAAAGTAAATATTAGTATATACAGTTTGTCTTTCCATTCAGTTGGGATGATAAATTTGAGAAACGTACAAGCTGGATGTAGGAAAATGTCGTCTCTAGTAAAGGTGTGCATTGCGATTAGCAAAAATATTAATAATAAAATCAACATGACTGCACAATTAAAATACACATGAACACAATTTAGATTTAAAATTTTAAAAGACAAAGTTAAAGGGTGAGCTGTTACAGTGCAGAATGTGCAGTATTGGAGCTGGTTCCGTCTCTGTGCTGCATAGTAACTAAAAGCAGCTTCACCCTCTTTAGGAAGTCATTATTCACTTAATTCTCTAGATTATAGGAAAAATGGGATTTAATTCACACAATTTCAAAATCTGGATCTGAGGCTGCAGTGGTACATAATGTCCACATTAATGCATTAGTCGTATTTTTTATTATTATTTTAGCAAAATCTTTAGTCACTTCAGAAGTTATTGGCATAATAAAGCTGTGAGGACATTTATGGGCTCATAACACTTTCTCTGGCTGCCTCTTTAACTTATTATATCCAAGGAGAGAGTTTTATTGGGTGTGGCTCTGGATTACGGACTTCTCTGGGGGCAAAGATTGCACCCCTCCCATTAGACAAGTGGAAGCAAGCAGAGCTCTGGTGTGTGGAGTTGAGTCTTTGGCCGATTCTCATTTATAGTAAGTAGTATGGGATCTCCGTGTTTGCATAAGGACATTCCTCAGTGATAAGCTCTGCTAATACCAGAAGCTTAAGCTAACAGCTGTGATCCCACTCAGCCACCACCACCGAGGACGGCGTTTTAAACAAACCTGTGAAGATTTAAGGAATGTGTCAGAATGTAAAACCTGCCTTTGTTGAGTCGGATGTTTATAACGTTCAGGTAAAACCCAACCGTCGCGGTTCACAACACTCCTACGACTCAGCAGAGTTGTGACATTTTCTGTATCTCAGGTTTGTCTGGGAATGTTTTTGGAATACATTAGTAGTAAAGTTTGGCAGTTTTATTTGCTATATTAATACTCTTTGGAAGTGAAGGCACACAACGCGTTTATACTTGATTACTCTGTTTAGCCTCACCTCATTTGTTCTCACAGGCCCCACTTTGTCCTCTATTGGATGCGAGGTTTATAATTCGTATTTGTCGGCGTACACGGCTCGTGAAATTGGTGAACATAAACACTGGAAGCATTACTGCGTTTGCTATTTACAAGTAGCAATAAGAATGCCTCCTCCTGTGAGTAAGTTTCGAAACACGTTTTCCGCAGGACCGTTTGGACTCTATATTTGGACATGTGGGTTGGCTGCAGAGGCATGAGCTTATTTGTGTTTGACACTCTTCCAGGCGTTTTGGGACTGGGAAGGTCCGAGCAACCAGCACAGCTCATGATGGCAGCGGATCAGTGTTTGTATGCCCCACACAGCCGTACTTCCTCTAAACAAAGCCGTCCCTCTGGGGGGACAAATGTGATTCTGTCCAGTCACACCAAGAGGGTGTTTCTACCTCATTTCTAGGAGCTGTTTGGGTTCTCTTTACATTTCATATGGACATAGGGAGTCTGTAGCCTGGGAGAGCCACAGCCCTGTGTTGTCTCTTTCTGCTTCTTTGTGGGTTTTTCTTGTGCAGGCAAAAGAAAATGTTCTCTAATGTAACACTAAGTAACAGAGAACATGTCGGGGAACACATTCTGATCGGTAAATTAGTTTAAAAGATGAATATAAATGATTGTCTATTTCTAGTTGACAACGTCGTTGAATGACGTTTGTGTGCAACGTGCTCTGTAATATTTTATTTCAAAGCAAAGCTTTTAGGCTGGATTCCAAAGAGAAACAAACTCAGATATTCTACAAAACAAAGTGTAAATAGAAATGATAGAATTACATGGATGTTGTAGCATTTAAAGAGCAAGTCACCCCCTACCAGAGTCTTGCTCCACTCCCACTTACTGTTTGAAAAATGCAACAAATGCCTGGCAGACCAAGAGGGCAGAGCCGCTAACAAATACACACACACAACGGCACTGACATCATATGGTACCAGCTGTCGACATAGTGCACCTCTTAGCCATTAGCGATTGCAGATTTAAATTCAAATGCAGTGTAGAGTTTTTACCTGAAGAGGGAGCAACACTGACAGTTTTAGGTAGAAATGTTAAATTTTAGCTAAGATGCACTGAAGTGCCAAATTATTGACGGCACGTGTCTACAGCACAATTAGACACTCATTTATCTAGTTTATCAGAAAAAAAAGTTGCTGTGGGGGGTGACTTGCTCTTTAATGAAATACTAAAAACTCCCAGCTGATTTGCGTCAATGTAACTGACACCCTAGCTGGGTTACCCGCCCACGGCAATAACCGGAAGCAATACTTAATTCACCTTTTCACAAGAATTTGCACAAAAACTAAACTGTCTTCACAGAGGTCCTCATCAATGAGCTAGTTTTCAGAAAGTAATGAAACTGAAGTCAGAAAATCATGTTGAAGTTAATTTGTCTACAGTAAAGAATGAGGTTAACAACTCGATCACCTGTGTGAACCAGAGTCAGTAGATACTCAGGTCAGTGAGTCGTTTTTGCACATCCTCTAGAGTCACAGACCGAGAGTAGTCGGTAGGAATATTAGTTTAAGTAGGGAATGGTGTGAAGTCTAGAAAGAGAACATTTCTTAACGATAACCTGTGGTTAATTCCTCTCTGATAAGATGACCTGTGCATGGTTTTATTATTCTGTTATTTTAGCTGTTTCTTAAAGCTTTGAGTCTCATCATCATAACACAGACAGCACCTCTGAGCTTCTTGACTAAAACGGCTTAGTTCAGCCTCTCCTGCCTTGACGGCTATGTCTTACCTCTGGTTTCAGCAGACATGTCCTCCACTGACTACCAGAGAGGGGAACTGTGGCAACAACAAATCATCTCCATCCTGTGTTTTTGTTCTGCTCAGCAACTGAACAAGGTTCATTCACTGTGCTGATCGAAATCACTTGATTTAGTTACTGAGCAGAAGAAAAACACGGCATGGAGATGACTTGTTGATGCTACAGCTCCCCATCTCCGCTGACTACCTCCTAAAGCAGCAAGCCTGGAAGCTACAACATGAAGTCTGTAGAGGACACTGATTCCTGATGAATACTCATGTCTAAAAACTTCTAGTTTGTTTTTTCTGAACAGATGAGTGAAGTAGAGTTTTTCACAGAGAAGTGTGGGAAGCACTGTTGGAATGTGGATCATCAAATCCTCAGTGTGTCCTATTAATTTTGGACAAGATGCTTTGATGAAAGTAATGTAATAACTGGTTATTGTGTATTTAAGAAACTTCCCACAGGGCAAATCTGTCATAGAGCACTACAGAAATATGATTATATAACTCAATTATTTATTAAGTTGGTAAATGTTGCATTTATTCCTCAGCTGAAAACACACCAGGAATGGTGTGGTGTCAAAATAAGAGCGTTACGCTATCGATGCCCCTAACACGCAGAAGGCATCGCACTTCAAGGAGCTGTAGGCTGCAACATGATCTATGTTCATTTAGCCAAAGATTTCTGTCCTTATGTAATATTAATTATATTTATACATTTGTGCACATCTTTCTGAGAGCTTTACAAAATAAAAGCCTGCTTGCATGGAAGAATGTCAAATTAGTTGTAAAGGTTTGCAAATTTGTTTTTGTGAACTTTTTTGAATGTTTAGTGTCCGTATGTAACTTATTTTATTAAAGAGGTCCTAAACCTATTTTTTATATATAATTATTTCTGATTCTAAGGGGCCATTCTGAGTTTTTCATGCAGGCTGAACATGAAAATAGTCTCCTACACCTATCTCCTGCATTAGCTTCTGATAGAAAACAGACGGTGAAACTCTAGGATAGATAATCCTGACAGATCTACGTCACACCGTCACTTAACATTCATGGACTCACCCATCTGGACTCACGACGGGGAAGGCTGTTGTTGGTTTAGCGTCCAGGAAACAGCAGAGAACATCCCTAACCCGTCCAATCAGAGATGAGATAACCAAATATCAGGAAAAAAGACTTCAGATCCTGATGTGGCTCAGAGTATGACTTACAAGGCATCCATCCAGGCATACTACTAGAGACCACTGCAGATGTATTGAAAACAGGACTGAGGGACCTCTGACTAATGATTCAGGCATGAACTGAAATGTTGCCTGTGAAAAGTGCACCTAAGTCATTGGTCTCTGATGCTGTCATCACATCACTAATGTGATTTGTTACTGGCTTTTATAAATCAGGGTATCCGTGGGTCCTTAAAAAGTCTTAAATTTGCTTTTCCAAATTTAAGGCCTTAAAAATCCTTAAAAATGACAAATAATCCTTAAAGAGCAAGTCACCCCCAAATAAACTTTTTTTTGCTGATAAACTATATAATTGTATGTCTAATCGTGCTGCAGACACGTGTCGTCAATAATTTGGCAGTTCAGTGCATCTTAGTTAAAATTTAAATATTCTGCCTAAAACTGGCAGTGTTGTGCCGTTGTCAGTAGGGCTGGGGGTAAACGATTATTTTTAAAACGATTATTCTGACGATTATTTTATCGAATAGTCGACTATTCTAATGACTATTTAGAAAACTAATCTAATGATTATTTTTCTATTGCACAATTAACAAAAACCAGAAAATCTCAAATAAATTCCTCAAAAAAATTGATAAATTCTTACTGTAAGAGAATAAACACTACAGGCCTTCCATTTTGTATAACACTGCTTTTATTGTGTTGCGGTTGGTTATGTTCTGATGACGTGTAGAACTTGGGAGTGCAGGCTGCTGCCTGAGAGGTGGTAGAAGATGGAGTGTCTCCATGCTGCTTTGTTTTGGTCACTTATGTGCGTGAGGCGAGTGGTGTTACGGGTTAAACCAAACTCAGGTGATATTTTACACTAAACCGAAAACCCACAACACTCTAAATGTAATAAAAGGGAGATCTACACCACAAAAAAGATGAACTCTAAACCAAAACGTAACAGCTTATCCCAACGCAAGAAGCTGTTAGCGAAGATGCTAACAGTAGCTTTACCAACGTTAAGTTCAAGTTACCAAGTTTAAATAAACCAAAAACACCCAGCAGCAAACAGACCAGCACGGAGGAGAGACTGCTACCACCAAAACAGCTCTCCTCATGTCTGAAAGAAGCTCCTTTATGAAGGGAGAAACGCTCCCGGTGATTTTCTACATCTGCGATAGACACGAAGCAGCGCATCTGACCCCGGAAGTTGTTGTCCGTTGCCGGGAGACGAAGGCGGGCAAAACAGGAAAATAATCTAGTAGTGGACGGACATTGTTCCGGGTCTTCGGTATTTGGCGGAGATGTTAGTGAAGGTGGAGAAGAGGGCGAACTAGAGGAAAAACGGGCAGATTCCTCCTCTATTTACAAACTCCTGGGGATGCAACAAGTGGGCGCGGTGCGTCGACTTCCGGATCTGACGTCGACAAATTTTTAGAATCGAGCCGTCGACTTCGTCGAGGCTTCGCTACAGCCCTAGTTGTCAGGTAAAAACGCTGCACAGTATTTTAATTTAAATCCTCCACCGCTATTGGCTAAGAGGTGTGCTATTATGTAAACTGGTACATTATGATGTCACAATGCTGTCGTGAGCCTGTGTGTGTGTGTATTTGTTAGCAGCTCCGCCCTCTCGGTCTGCCAGGCAACAGCATTTGTTGCATTTTTCAAACATGAAGTGGGAGTGGAGTTAGACTCTGGTAGGGGTTGACTTGCTCTTTAAATCCAGTTTCCAAAGGTCTTAAATTACGAAAGACCCAATAAACAAGATTCTTTTTTTTCTATAAAACTTTCGTGAATTTCTAGTTAGTGTTCAGCATTTTTCTGTGTATGATGTTGGCGTAAGCGGAACCGTACACATTCCGTTGGTTGTGAAAGGGGGCTATTTTTAGATGAGCACATTAGCTGGTTAAGCTAGTGGGAGCTTGCGCCTTGGAGAAGTGCAAGTTTAATGGTAAATGGATGGCTAATCCCACATTCGTGACGTGGTTAGCACCGGTTCCAGGCAACAGCTGGAAATTATAGCTTAAATCTATTTTTAAAAATAGCTTAAATTTGGTCAAAGTGGCCTTAAAAAAAGGTCTTAAAAAGGCTTAAATTTGGCTCCCTTAAACCCGCAGATACCCTGATATATGCACCTTAATTGAACCTAAAATTAACAAGTGTTCGGACATTTGTGAGAATAACATCAAGTTATTTCTAACTCTTTCAGGAACGCGAGCACAACAGGGTGTCTGTGAATATTACTGATATGTAGGGTTGGGCATCGTTTGACTTTGAACGATTCCAATTCCTCGTTTCGATTCCGATTCTTTCAAGACATGACATGTTTTACATGAGCCAGCTACCCACAGGTCCTACTTGATGAAATAATCTTAACTTCAACATGAATTTTAACTCTATGAACAACAACATCACCTTCATTTAGACAAAAACATGTTTTGGAGAGAAAACGACTTGCAGCACAACCAGTGTGTTTGTTTCTGACCACAACCAAAGTCTGGAAGAAGCCTCTGGGATGAGAGGCTAAATGTCTCCAACATATCCAGAAACGTCCAGCTGTTTTCAGCTAAAACTCTCAGGATGATCATGTCCAGGATGACTGAGAACTACACCTCCATGCTGCAGCAGCATTCAGTCACAACAGAAACTTAAACGTAGCTGCTGTCAGTAACAATCTAACAGATTTTAAACATTAAAACTCAACAGAAATAATTCAGAAAGGAAATAAAAAATGTTATTTATTATAATTATAATTATTTATTGTGGCAGAAGCTGGTGTGGTCCATCACAGAGAAGCTGCTCTAGCATGATGACTTTAAAGAGTAAGTCACCCCCAAATCAACTTTTTTTTGCTCATAAACTACATAAATGCGTGTCTAATTGTGTTGCAGACACGTGTCATCAATAATTTGGTACTTCAGTGCATCTTAGTTAAAATTTGAATATTCTGCCTAAAACTGTCAGTGTTGTGCCGTCGTCAGGTAAAAACTCTGCACTGCATTAGAATTTAAATCTGCCACCGCTATTGGCTAAGAGGTATGCTATGATGTAAACTGGTCCTTATGATGTCACAATGTCGTTGTGACCCTGTGTGTGTGTGTGTATTGGTTTGCGGCTCCACCCTCTCGGTCTGCAAGGCAACAGCATTTGTTGCATTTTTCAAACGGGAAGAGGGACTGAAGTAAGTTTCTTGTAGGGGGTGACTTGCTCTTTAATTATTCTACTGGTTACTGTTCAGCCTTCTGACACACACACACACACACACACACGAGTGTTGGTGAGCGGCTGCGTCTTGACTGCTGACGCCCCGTGTGTGTTTTTATTTCTGCAGTGAGACAAACTCGCCTCACACCGTCCAGAGTTTGTTCTTTAAAGCTTCTATTAAATCCACCGTGTTGACGTATTTTAACAAGTTTCCTCTACGCTGCAGGAGTTACCCCCAAATTCCACTACCTCCGCTCCGCTCCGGCACGAACTCCAGAGCAAAATCGGTCCCGTTGTAGTCAATCAGAGCAATTCCACTACTGCGGCCGTGCTCCGGCAGTGCGGCGCCGTGCGCCGCCCTCTGTTCCGGCGTCTAGCAAAAATAGAATCAATCCTATTTTTGCCGGACGCCGGAGCACCTCCGCAGTAAATGGAAAGAAATCACAACCGCCCAACAGGAAAAGGAGCAAGCACAACTTCCGTTTTTCACAATAAATCGATAAACAAAAGGCGTTTTTTGTTTCATATGCACAGGTTTAACAACTTTTAACCACTATCAATGGCGGCTGAAGTTTAAATGCACAAAAGTAAGCCATAAATACAGTTTCTACTATCAAAGTAGTCACACTTTGTTGATCCAAACACTGCTGATCTCTCAACACAAATGATGGGCAGATTAAACAGTTCATTTCGATGCTTCTCCCACACAACGGGTGTTTGGATCTAACTTCCGCGTTTATTGCTCGGACTGTATCGCAAGATCTCGAAAATCCCGCTCATGCTTGTTTGCGCACCTCAGGTCTCCGCACCGGAGCGGAGCCGTTGTAGAACGGGTACCAGTATAATTTGAGTTCGGAAGTGAGCGGCGGCGGAAAGCGGGGGCGGACCTGAGCGGAGCGGAGGTAGTGGAATTTGGGGGTTAAAGTTTACGTCACGGAGTAAAAGTTCGGCAGACGCGTTTGTTTATATCTGGTTGCTGCTCATCGGGTGGGGGGAGGGGGGACTCGTGCTGCACACAGACAGCTGGTGTGATCAGCTCTGAAAAGCGTTGATCACAATCTGCAGATCACGTTTATTTTTCACGGAGGTCGGCCACGGATTCCTCTTCCGGTCGGCATTCTAGGAATCGAAACTAGGAATGGAAAAAAAAAAACTTTAAAGGATTCCAGGAAATACTAACAGTTAGAACCAGTTCCAGTCAATGCTCGATGCCCAACCCTACTAATATGGTTGTTAATGTTAGCGTAAAATTTATAATTCATGTTCATGAAATATGACGGGTTTTAGGGTTTCACCTTTCACAACAGTTGCTGTTGTAGTTTTTCAGTAGTTTGTTGTTATTGGCCAGGTTGTTGCAGGATCATATTTCGGCTCGTCTGCCCCTGACCATACCTGTCACTCTGTGGCTTTCTGTGTAACCGGAGCGGTTTTGTCCTCGCAGCCAACAATCGTTGTGGCCCTGATCAGTTCATTGGTGAAAGATTAATGAACACCGAGACCTATTCTTTTGACGGCCATCCTGGTTTCACAAAGCAGGGCGTAACTCAGCTTGTCTTCCTCCTGGGAACCCCGTCATCCCTGAGCTGCTGCTGTTAAATGTGGGGCTTGTCACGTAATACTGCACTATCCAGAAGAAGCCTTTTGTCATGCAGGCCAAAATATTTAGGTTTTTATAAACTGGGTCGAGATTTAGTAGGACTGCAGTGCAGGTGACTGCAGCTGTCACTGCTCCACCTCTCAGGTGATTTATTTATATGCAAGTGACTTTAAAGTTCATTTCAAATGCATCTCAGTGTCGAGGACGTGAGCAGTGTGTGGTCTGATGCGACACTACTCTTTCTCATTTCTCCCCAACCTAACAGATGGCTCTAATTCGCTCGAAGGCATCTCAACACCTCCTTCCTTTGACAGCTGATTGTTTTCTACATTACTCTGCTTGTGACTCGCTTTATTTTTCTTAGTATTTAAACTAGCTTTTCTTCATTCCTATCTTAAATCTTTCTGCACTGGCTTTGAAGCACCCAGAGTCCAAATGATGCCTCCTGGAAAAGGTGTTTTCATACAGAAGTCACGTAGGGACTTTTTAGGGTCGTGTTGTTGGTCGTCGTCCAGCAACATTTAGGCAGCGTGATTAAAATGTATGCCCAACGCACTAGCATGACTTGACAGTTGTTATCCATAGGGTTGTGTAAGCGCAGTAACAGGTTGTGTGTGGGGGGTGGGGGTGGGGGTGGGGGGTGCACCGCACTGCACAACCGGAATCTGTCATAACAATGTGACATGAGAGTGGTGTTGTATATCTGGTCCTCTACCACTCTTAAAGGTGTGGCTTACTGAGAAGCTATTTTCAAATGACAATTTCTGATTATAACGGGTCACTGAGTTTATAATGCAGACTGAACATGAAAATAGTCTCCTACACCTAGGGCTGCAGCTATCAAATATTCTATCGAATCTTTTATCGATTAATCAAGTACTCTAATAAATTACTCTTTTGCGTTTTGTAAACCCTTATATCAAATAGCATGTTATAAAATATGAAAGACCTCTTGAAATGAGAAAGCAATTGCCAGTTATTCTTCAAGTTTTATTCAAATTTAGTTCTCAAAACTTCAGCACTTCAACTTTACTTCACAGTAAACAAATGCGAGCGGCTGCGGCCCAAACAGAACCAGAACCGCTCACGGCGCATGCGCAAACATGGCTCGCCAGCTGTTTCCCTATTAGCACACGTTTGTTTTAATTTCTACACTTTTTTTGTCTCACACTAACAAGGATTGTCGAAAGCATGTTTGCCGTGGTTGTGTCAAATTATACAGATCACAAAACATTTATTTACTTTCTTTCGTTTTCCTCATAAATACCCGTGTCCTCCTGCAGCAATCCTGAGGGACAACGGACATCAGTAACAACACATTTTAAGTCCGACGTGTTGCTACCAGACGTACGGTGTGAGCTGAAACCGAGTGCTACAAATGAAAAAGTTGCACAGTGTCCACAGAATATATAGAAATACAGGCTAAAATGCATTATCTTGTAGAGGCTCCGAGTCCGCTTGCAGAAGAGACATTTACGTGTGGATGTTTCCTGGTCAGGTGCTGCAGCATGGAGGATGTGGTGTTGTGGTAGGCTACATCCATTTTACAGTATTTACACTGGACTACGTTTTCCGCCTTACGACGTGAAAAATGGTCCCACATCTTTGGCATTTTGTGTCTTTTTCGCACTCCACCGGGGTCCACGTTGTCCGCCATGGCTTAAGAGAAAGTTAAGTTACATTCGCTACTCGCGTGTGCTTTCAGTGCAGTGTGTATGTGCGTCACTTATTTCGGTCCGGGTGAAACACGACCCTGGGCTATTGCAAAGCCATGAATTAATTAAACATGAATTAAACGAAGCCTCGAGGCAGAGAATTTGACTCGAGGATTTTTTGTACTCGAATTATTCGAGGTACTCGAGGAATCGTTTCAGCCCTACCTACACCTACCTCCTGCAGTAGCTTCTGATAGAAAACAGCCGGTGAAACTCTAGGATTAGAAAATTCTGACAGATCTACGTCACACTGTCTCTAACATTCATGGACTCACCCATCTTGGCTCATGACGGGGAAGGCTGTTGTTGGTTTAGCTTCCAAGAAACTGCAGAGAACGTCTCTGCTAGTTGAAGCTAACTGTTAGCATTAGCAACTCCACCACACAGCAAAACTCCTCCATTCTTGTGTTATTTGTGGAGATTAAACTTCAACGTTGCAAACAGAGTCAGCAGTAGTCGTGTTGCTGTTGGATAATCCAAGTCGAGATGTCAGATTATCAGGAAAAACTCCAAATCCTGCCATTTAAAGCTCATGTCTGATCTGGCTCACTTCTAGTTCCTGAAACAGGAGCACCAGAGCTTTTCCCCCCAGAGTACGACTAACTAGGCCTTCATCCCTATTAGAGAACACTGCAAATGTATTAAAAATATGAGTGAAGGATACCTTTAAGTTTTTTACTGTGCAGATGCTTTTGTTAAAATGGATTTTATTACTGTAGAAATGGCAACGCGGGTTATTACCAGACATGCATGTTTGTGGTCTGTAGGAGGAAGCTGGATAAAACTTACACATGCATGAGGAGAACATGCTAGCAACACGCTTAAAGCCTCATCAGCTTTTGATTTTGTTGGGTAAGATATTCAACAGCTCTCACCGTGGTCCAACATTAGTAAACTGGACTCAGCTGCTAATTTAAATCCTGAATCACTCGTGCAGTGCGTCAGACATGTTCTGACTTGGTCCCTAATGGAGCTGCTGCAGGTTTAGCTAGTGGTCAGACGTCAGCTGGTATAAATAAAATAAAAAAGTACTGCGTCCCACCCACCATGTTGAAAAGAGAAAGCTGACATTTTACCCAAACAGCGGAATCTTTCTGATTATAAGTAAAATTATCAGAAATGTCCTACATTAAGAACAACTGGTACAGAATAAAACCATTTCAGATAAGCACACTTGACAGAACGTCACGTCACAAATCTAAAACAATATTTTTCTCTAAAAGTGCTGCTGCTCCCAGCAGTAACATTTTATGAGCATAAATATCCTTTTACTGAACATGTATTTTAAAAATACTTCCTATTTTCATAATGAAAACAGTTTGTGGAAAACAAGACAGCGGGGTAAGCCTGATTTATTCTTTTTAATTATTATTATTGTTACAGATGAAACTAGAAAGAAGAGAATCTTTTACATAGCGCCTCTCAAGATAAAAATTACAAGGTGCTTCACAAACAAAAAATACTAAAAAACAAAGTATAAAAAAGATTAAAAATATGTTTAAAATGAGAAAAAAAAAAGAAAATAGGAAAAAGGGAAATCAGTGGATCGTGGAGAAAAGCGAATAAGTATAAAGAGCAGAATAAGGAGCGGGTGATGATGAAGGTCACACCAAAGCCTGAACAGGTGAGTTCTCAGCCGCTTTTTAAAGGAGACCACTGAGTCCACTGATCTCAGGCTCAGGGGGAGAGAGGTCCAGAGTCTGGGGGGCCACAGCAGCAAATGATCTGTCACCTTTGGTCTTTAGCCTGGTGCTGCACAACCAGTAGGCTTTGATCACTGGACCTCAGGGACCTGCTGGGAGTGTAGGGACTAAGAAGTTCACCTAAGATCAAAAATTATCAGTAAAATAAAAGTTCTGACTTTGCCTCACAGAGTAACTTGTTACAGAGTCAGTTAATTTAAACCGTACCAAACCTAATTTGCTGCTGTGGCCCCCAGACTCTGGAACTCTCTCCCCCTGAGCCTGAGATCAGTGGACTCAGTGGTCTCCTTTTTAAAAGCAGCTGAAGACTCACTTGTTCAAGCTGGCTTTTGTATGACCTTCTTCACCTCTCTCTCTTTATTCTGCTCTCGCCACCTATTCCACCTTCCTCAGGATCCACTGATTTCCCTCTTTCCTATTCACACTCTCTCTTTCTTAATATTTTTTAATCACAATTGTCTATTTTTGCTTGTTTCAAACATATTTTTAAACATTTTCTAAATTCTTTTTTACATTTTTTGTTTTTGTGAAGCGCCTTGTGATTTTTATCTTGAGAGGCGCTATAGAAATGATACTTTCTTCTTCTTAATGCAAAACTCACGGTGGTGTAAGTATGTAAAGTAACTTTTGCTGTGTATATTCCCTAATTTTGGCTGTATTCAAACTAGCCATTAGCTTATCAATCCTGTTGGGTATAATTAGTGTTGTGCTGTGTTATGATTTGGTCAAACCCTAAAAGCAGCTTTGGTGTCGTATCTCTTACATAATATCGTCAGACATTTTCAGGTGCTGTGGATTATTTTTTGTTCCTTCAGCACACTCGGGCTTTTGCACACAGTTACATAACATCATAACAACGGGATTGTCTGATGAGCAGAACCCAGCGTCCATGTGCTCAGAAGGCAGGCCGCAGAACTGAGATGCAATTTGATCTGTGGAGGAGGGGCGTGGCACGGCTCCCATCACATGAAGACAAGGCAGCAGTAGTGGCCTGTTTGCTGTGAAATGAAACTTAGCGAGTCGGGAACACCCTCCGGATTTTTTGTTCCCACTGGCAGCCGGTCTTGGTGCGGAGCAGACAAAAACAAAACGCATGTGGTCTGGAGAACCTGCTCCGATTGCTGCAACATAAAAACTACAAACATCTCAACTCACTTAATGGGTTTCATCAGCTGGTTAGCTTTATTTTGATTTTATTACAGATTAGGAATATTCTGCTCACACAGCCTTTCTGTGGCAAATTGATTTCTTATTCATGTGACGTCTTGACTTTTATTTTCGTCCTTTGTTCGGGTCTAAAACTCCAAACAAAAATCTTGCCAGACCGAGTTCTGCTCCGGGCCTCGAGAGGCTGGCATGTGTTCCCGTAGCATCCTGAATCCCAGGCAGGTCGGGGCGAGTTTTCTGGCTTTGTCCTGAGCTTTTTTTGGAGTTCTGACCGAGAACCTGGCTTGTCTTCTAAAGAGTAATAAAACTGTTGCTGCTTATTAGAAACACAACAAAACCGTGTTGCTCTGTTGGAATCAAAGCTCCTGGTTACGCCCCAGCACTCTTACTTCTCTCACTTCTTGTGACTTTGACAACTTGACAGTGATTAAATCAACACCAGGAACCTGTTAAGGTACCTGACAGCAGCTGATTCATTTCAGCCGAGGTCTTTATTTGGAGTGAAGCTTTTTTTTTAGTTTCCTACTTTCCAGAAAACCCTCTTCTCTCTAGTTTTGTTGCATAACACATCTTCCACTTTCCTCTTTCATTCACTGCTTTGAACACCAATGAAAAAAAATCTGTCTGCGACAGGGATTTCAGCTGCTGAGTTGCTTTTTCTCTGAAGTGAAACTTAGGAGTAAATGAATGATGGAGCGTGCACAAGGAGAAGGACCACGTGATTATGGTGGTTAACGAGGACAGAACAGCTGATCTCATGTTTTACTTTAGAAAATTAAAAAAAAATTGTTTTCATGCGTAAATAAAAAAATCTCAAAATAAAACTAGAGGTTGTCTCGTGATGTTGTGTGGACATAAACCTGACCATATCAAGCTAAAACCGATTTCTAGTTACTTAAAATCTTATAAACAAACACTGCAAATGTGTTTACGATCTGCCAAAGCAGAGACATCTTACATCATCACTCTAACTCACGTCAGCATAAGCCAGTTAATTATTAATGACTGTTATTATTGACTTCTTATTAGAAATGTCATATTTGCGCTGAACGATTAATTGCACATGCAATTAAATTGCGATGTGACAAAAGGAGATTTTCTAATCGCAAAGGCTGCGATTTGACTGGCAGCGAATGGTTAGCACAATGCTAATATACATTGAAAACCCCATAGGGATGCTAATGCTAATATCGCCGAATAGATTCTTACGAATTAGGAATGTGCCAAATTATTACATTTGGAGTCTAATAAAAAGTAAAAACTGCCATTAATCAAATATTTACAGACAGATATTTTTTGTAAAGCTAGAAAACTGTACTTAAACTCCACTGAGTTTTGGCTAGCAGCTGTGAACGTAACTGAACTACGGAAGCTCTGCATGGACAAGACGTCAAAAACTAAACACAAAAGACCAATAAATGGGACACACTTCTTTCCTGCAAATAAATTTTCACAGTTGATGCTAATACCTATTCTCCTTCAAGGGATGTGCTCCTAGCTGCAAAGCATCGCACCTTACAAGATGTTGTCTTTACTTTAGGGTTGTCACGGTATGAAAATTTAACCTCACGGTTATTGTGACCAAAATTATCACGGTTTTCGGTATTATCGCGGTATTTTTTAAACGGTGTTGCATATGTTCAGAAAGCATTGATAGTCCTGTTCTACACAAACTGAAATAGTTCTGAAAAGGTTTAACAGTGTTTATTAAACCTAAAATAACACAAAGCCTTAGCAAAAGTGCAACTTTTCACAAGTAAAGGAACAAATAGCTTATTTTTCTGGAACATGTTACAGTAGTCAGTGCAGGTTTAAATTATACAAATCCAAACATTCAAAACATAAACAATATGTAAACAAATCAAAGAAACACCACTTGTTTTCTCATATACTTGTTTTCTTCATTATCAAAATGAAAATCTAAAACTCCAGTCCACACTTGACTTGAGCGCTGTACAAGTCAACCTTAAAAAATATGTATTTAAAATAAATAGCCACTTTAAACAAATTACTAAAATAACTACTACACTATGTAATCAAATCCAAATGTTCAAGTATAAATGGCATTGAATAAGTAAACAAATCAATGACAAGGAACTAATTGTATATTTCTCTTCATCATCAACAAATAAGATGCTTCATTCAGCAACAGGGTGTCCGTGACACGGTTTAAATGCTGGCAGAGGACGCTGCGGCTGCAGTATATAGTGACTCGTTGCATTCTCCCTCAACCAAAAGTCCTCACGTCATGCATTTCAGCTAAAATGCTAATGTTAACTTACCTTGCACTGGCTGTGGAGACGTGGGTGATCGTCACGCAGATGTGCCATTAGATTTGAAGTGTTGCTGCCTTCTGCAGACACTTGTTTCCTGCACGTTCTGCAAACGGGATAGCCGTCTTCTATTAACTGTCCCTCAGCATTTTTCAGAAATCCCAAATATGCCCATACTTCCGATTTAGTCTTCTTTGAGGGCTGATGGATGTCCTGGGCGCTGCCGTCTCCTCCTTCGGCCATTATTTCAGCTTCAAAGTTTTGGTGCCGTTGCAAATTAAAAAGTGCGTGTGCGCGCCGCGGGAACTTCAGCTGAAGCGACGGTGGCTGGTAAGGGTCATCGCGCCGAAACCGCGGCCACGGTAAACCCACCGAGATAATATAGTTTTTTAAAAACTGGACGGTTATTTTTATTGTCAACTTTTTTACCGGGGTTTACCGCTATACCGGTTACCGTGACAACCCTACTTTACTTGTGAGTGTTCATGTATGTGTAGACAAATAAACTTGTTGATATATGTAGATACATAAACTTGTTTATATTCAGTACGAGTTAAATAGATCTTTTTTTGCTTCCGTTAGTTGAAAAATGAGAAAAGCCCCTTTAGAAAATAATTGTGAATTAAATTGCAATATTGAAGAACAAAAATCGCAATTAGATTATTTTCCAAAATCGTTCAGCCCTATTCGTAACCAAGCATCTTATGTAAAATTCTAACCTTTTAAATGTTTGTCGGTATTAAACCATCTTTGTCAGCCACCTGTGTCTGTGGTTAGTTAATACCAGAAGGTGTTTCCACATGCTGGTTGGGTGAGGAGCAACAAAGGTTTGTTTCACCCAGCAGCTTGGTATGAAATTCCTTGGTAATGAGACATTTCTGTTTTACCGGGGCTGTGCCAAGTATCACTGAACTTTAACTTTCCACTGTACATTGGACCAGTGATATTACTGTTAGTTACAGCGGTTTAATTAATGGTGTGGAGTCCAAGGACTTCATTTGATAAAATAATGCAGCCTTTTCACACTCAGGTTGATCTTTGACTCTGCTTGTCTCCGATGATTCTGGTTTGCTTTGCGAGCAGAGTTGGTGGACATACGTGTTTGCAGCCGGGGTTTTAGTAGATTTTGAATGAGGCTCAAAACTAACAAAAAATCATGTCAACTTTGACTGACGTCCCTCCAAGAGAATGTATCCCAAACATCTAGCAGCAGATTCACTCAAAGCTTTTTGGGGTTTAATCCAGAAACTCAGGTAATGTCGGTAGATGCGAGGGTTTGTTCAGATGACTGGAATTCTTTGTTTTGTTGACCTTTTTCACTCCCAAAAGCAGAATGTCTGCCACGTTTGGGAGGGGTAATGAGCCAGCTCTTGGCCTCCTAGGTCCTTGCAGCTGTGTGTTTGTGTTTTGTTATTTGTCCACCCTCAGATTTGTCCTATGTCTGTCTGGACAAACCCTGCCAATGAATTGTTCAACATGGGTGGGCAGCGTGATCTGTACCAGGAACAAACATTGCTCCCTAACTTTTCCTGCTTTTTGCTGAGTTCTCTTTATCTTATTGACAATGTGAGAACGTAGCAGGTTTTTGTTTTGATTCAAACCTGTCTCTTTTCTTTATGAAACAGCTTAAAGAGCAAGTCACCCCTACCAGATTCTTACTCAACTCCCACTTCCTGTTTGAAAAAATGCAACAAATGCTGTTGCCTAGCAGACCGAGAGGGCGGAGCCTCTAACAAATACACACGCACACACAGGCTCACAACGACATTGTGACATCATATGGTACCAGCTAACTTTCTAGGGTACCTCTTAGCCAATAGCGATGGCAGATTTAAATTCAAATGCAGTGCAGAGTTTTTACCTGACAACGGCTCAACACTGACAGCTTTAGGCAGAAAATTAAAATTATAACTAAAACGCACTAAAGTGCAAAACTACTGACTACACGTGTCTGCAGCACGATTAGACACGCATTTATATAGTTTTATCAGGAAAAAAAAGTTGATTTGGGGTTGACTTGCTCTTTAAATAGCCACGAGCACTCTGGTTAACCGTAGGTCCCTCCAGACTTCACAGGGATGCTTGGAATATCCGCCCTTATGTCTTGAGTTTCTCTTTAGAGTCCAAATTGTTACTGTTGTTTTTGGACTGTTCTGCTTTTTAGCTTTGCGTCACTGTTCACAGAGTATCCGCGGGTCCTCAAAACGTCTTAAAAAGTCTTAAATTTGCTTTTTCAAATTTAAAGCCTTAAAAATCCATTAAGAAAATGACCGATAATCTTTAAATCCAGTTTAAAAAGGTCTTAAATTACCAAAGACCCAAGAAACAAGATTCTTTTAGTTCTATAAAATTTTCGTGAATTTCTAGTTGGTGTTCAGCATTTTTTGTGTACGATGTAAGCGGAACCGTACACATTCAGCTGGTTGTGAAAGGGGGCTATTTTTAGATGAGCACATTAGCTGGTTAAGCTAGTGGGAGCTTGCACCATGGGGAAGTGCAAGTTTAATGGTAAATGGATGGTTAGTCCCACGTTCGCGACGTGGTTAGCACCGGTTCCAGGCAATAGCTGGAAATTATAGCTTAAATTTATTTTTAAAAATAGCTTCAATTTGGTCAAAGTGGCCTTAAAAAAGGTCTTAAAAAGTCTTAAATGTGGCTCCCTTAAACCTGCAGATACCCTGTGTTCAGCTCACAGTGGTTATTTACTTTTTTGATGTTCCACTTGTAAAAGGCCGATAAGGAAAATATCTTGAGTACCACTAGAACTATAATAAACTAAGACTAGAGTAGTGAGGATGCATTTTCTTCTGAGAGACATAAACTCCTCCGGAGAAGTTTGACCTAAAACTAAAACTCATAAAAGGACGTATGTCTGTGTTGAATCACACCTGGACATAATGCTGTGTTTTTATCTCCTCACCATCATCCTGCCTGAAGAACTGAGCCGTTCTGCGTAAATTAACTCTCCATTTCCGTGCTCTTCACAGGCTTCACGAGGAGATCAAGGACTTCTACGAGTACATCTCCCCACGGTTAGAGGAGGAAAATATGAGACTGGAGGTGGTGGACAGGATCAAAGGCGTCATCCACGACCTGTGGCCCAGTGCTGAGGTAAACACACACACACCTCATCTGCACCCCTCCCCTTTACCACGGTTATCGGGCCAGTGGGCAGCAAACGTGAACCTGTCATTATCATCTGGTTCTTGTTATCTCTCAGCACCATGGCAGTGCTTGTCTGGTGTTATCAGCACCACCTGAGGCGTTGCTGCATCCACCAGCTTTGATGTTGTACTTAGAGCTGAGAGCCTAGCGGGTCCCAAGTTAAAGGGGACGATACTGTTTCAATGCCTGGGAAGCTTCATTCTCTTTGCTGAGAGCAGGAGTAATTTGGTCATCTTGTCACGGTGAGGCTTGTTTAAATTATTACGAGTGCACCAGTCGCTCAACAGGCTGAATCAAGGTTCTACTCGGCACAGAGGAAGGCTCTGTAGCAGCAACAAGATATGGTTATGAGGGATTCAGGTGATTTTCAGCCTCATCTGTGAAGTTTTTAAAGCCACCGCCTCATAAAGTTTGACCCACGCGTTGCAACAAATCACAGCTAACCTGCGTGGCTACGTCACTGCTCACTGAAGCCTCCATTCATTGACACATAGCTTTACAGCCGCCTTAGTTGCGTCCTTGTGACTCTGTTTTTTCTGCCCGCTAATACGGTGCTTAGGCAAGAGGTTTAAGGGAGTAAAGCAAAGGTCACGGCTTGTTTCTTTTTGTGCATTTATGGGAAGTTGAACAGAAATGCTGAGGATATTTATGAGGTGATGAGGTCAAAAAGTTAAAGGAAGAAAAAGAAATAGAGATTTTCAGAGTTTTTATTGAAATCTACTGGATTTTATTTCACATCTCATCCAAACTATAACGCTTGGGTTTGGAGAGCGATGCTTAAAGAGCAAGTCACCCCCAAATGATTTTTTTTTCCTGATAAACTATATAAATGTGTGTCTAATCGTGCTGCAGACACGTGTAGTCAATAGTTCAACACTTTACTGCATTTTAGTTTAAATTAAGATTTTCTGCCTAAAACTGTCAGTGTTGTGCCGTTGTCAGGTAAAAACTCTGCACTGCATTTGAATTTAAATCTGCCATCGCTATTGGCTAAGAGGTACCCTAGAACGTTAGCTGGTACCATATGATGTCACAATGTCGTGTGTATTTGTTAGCGGCTCCTCCCTCTCTTTGATGCATTTTTCAAACAGGAAGTGGGAGTGGTGGAATACTCTGGTAGGGGGTGACTTGCTCTTTAAAGGTTGTGGCTAGAAATAAGCACCTTGACAGGTTACTGACAAAGCCATTGTTGTTACTAATGAGGCCATCAAGGTCACACGATCCAAACTGGTCCCCAACGATGGCGACCCATGCACCGTTATGGTCACACGTCTTAAGCCCGGACCACACTGCATTCTTTGGCCGTCTTAGCCTCTGAGTCAGGACGGATGGTAGATCCCTTAGTCGGTTTGCGGAAGAAGACAGAGGCATGCCCCAAATTTTAAATATCCATCGAAAGAGACAGAGACTGCAAGCTTGTGAGTCGTCAAGACGCGGCTTCCTGTTTTCATTCGTCAAAAGCACCGTCTTTGCCGCTTCAAAAAATAAAGAAGTATTTAGCGGCAGACATGGGACAGATTGAAGAACGCATTGCAGAAAACGTCTGAACATATGAACGTGTATTCGCCCGTGACTGAAGGACTACAAATATAAGCAGCAAGCGTTTTATTTGGGGACGGAAAAGACGAGAAGCATGAGTTTAGAGGTGCCGATTGCACAAAGAGGTGGAGGGGCACGAGGGACAAATTTGTCCGTGTTAAAAAATCTCTGAAATACATTAAAACAATGTAAACACAATAGTAAATGCACTATCGTGGACCGGATACATGAGTGTTATGGTGGCATAGGGCTGGGCGATATGGACCAAAACTCATATATCTTTTAGTTGAATTCCGATATGCGATATACATCTCCGTATTTTTCCCCCTGTAAAATATTTACAAGTTAACTCACTTCAAGCTGTCTAGAGAAATTATAAACATAAATCAGTAGATTAAATGCATAAAAATGTATTAATTCTTGTCAAACTTTAATCTTAGTGCCTATTCTCTGGTACAGCTGTCTGTTAACACACACACACACACACACACACACACACACACACACACACACACACACACACACACGCACACACACACACACACACACACACACACACACACACACACACACACACACACACTTGAGAGCTAGAGGCGTATCAAATGTCCCACAGTCACTTTTTAGTTATGTATTTCTAATTAATGTAAAATTATAAAAATTCCATCTAGAGGTGGCCATATTGTTTATTTCTTGCCCAGAGAAAAAAAATCTATCATGTTAAACTAAATTTATGATGATGTCATTGCATCTACTGAAGATCACATGGGTCATGCACTGTGGAGTCATTAGTTATCAGGGCAAACATGGCTGGAATCTAACAGTGTTCGCTCATATCGGCGATTATACTGTAATGACTCAGAGTCTCTGGTTGCTCTTTTATGAGTGTTATTTTCGGGCTAGTGTCGCCGTAACTTTTTCTACTGAATCGCTCTTAATGGAGTATTTACTAGCACAGCAAACCAGAGTGGAAAAAACGGAACCGGAACTACATTTCTCACCCGTTGAGCTCGCCTTCAAAATAAAACGTTAACCCTATAGTTAAATATTCAAAACCTTACAATATGTTTGAGGTCATTTGGCCACTCCGGCTATCCGTAGATGTTTCCCATTACACGGGAGGGAGGGGTTTGGCTCCTCTCTCTGTCTCCGCACAAGCAGGATGGAAAACAGAACTCCGTTGGCGTTGAACGTCCCCAAATAATTAAAAACCAGAACGCCAAATGCAAAGTTTAGAGCAGCACATTTACCCAGAGGCTCTCAGATTGAGCAAACTTGTGTGAGACTACACGTAATAACTGCTTGGAGATGGAGCAACATGTCGCTAGCATAGCGGCTAGTCGCTAGCATAGCAGCATGACTAGTTATATCGATATAAAAATATAAAGTCGTCTTATATCTTGTTTAAAAATTATAACGATATTTAAAAAATATCGATAAATCGCCCAGCCCTATGGTGGCAGGATACTTGCACCCTCTGTTGTCCTGGCGGGGAATCGTTTTGCGACACTCCCCAGCTGACGGAGAAGCCTGAAGGCAAAACGTCTGTCACATGCGTGTGCATCTCTCCCTTGCGGAGCTGCGTCGGGACGGACGCACGCAGGCCATTATCCGTCCTTTCGAGGGCTCTCCTGCAGGCTCGCGGGGACGGACAGAGTTGAGCTCTCTTCTAAACCTCCATCCAACAAGACAGAGAACGCAAGCTTGCAATTGTTTATATATATATATTTAGAAACCTGATTATAAAAATTTTCTTGTGATAAATTCCCCTTATCCTGAAAATGAAAGGACTAATCCTTGTTTCCACTTGTGCAGGTCCAAGTGTTTGGGAGTTTCAGCACCGGCCTTTATCTACCAACAAGGTGAGCGTTGATGTCGTTGTTTTAAAACCACCTGAGAGATTCAAATGTATGTAAATCCCATCCTGCCTTTGCCAAAGCACAGTTTGGCTTCTCACCAGAAATACTTACCTGCTCAGTGTTTCCCACAGAAGGAGTCTGATACCTCTTCTTCTCGTTAATTTGTTTACATCAGAATCCGCTGCTGTGCTCTTCCTCTTCCTCTGTGCAGTTTGTGGCCAAACCAGCTGATGTTGACAGCAGTGAAATGATGGTGAATATGTCTCAGCTGTGAGCTCAGGGGAAGCTACGTGTAGGGTTTATTCTGAAAACTTAGCTGGAGCTGTTCAGGGAAAAGTGACAGAGGGACTCTCAGCTCGTCAAAGGTCGAGTTTTGTTGCAGAAATGAGGCTGAATCCTTGTGCTGAGCAGTTTCAGGATAACATTTCACTTAAATGATCACATAAATAAGACTAGAGTGGTCTACTGGTCGGTTCTGACCGTCATTTTGTGTTTAATTATTTAAAAGATGCTGATCCACAATAACCCAGTGACCTCACTGGGTGACAACCAACTAGAAGCAAAGCGTTGGTGTCGAAGACATCTTTAATGGTTGTTTTAACACATTTGAACAATTTGAATCCTCCTCATTTAACTTGGCCTGTTGTGTCAAACGCTGTGGCTTCAACAAGTGCTCTGGCGCTGCTGATTGAGAAACGATACTGGCAGACTTCCTCAACCACACTGGGAAGTTGCACAGGATTCCCACCAGAGGGAAGCAAAGTCGTCTGCAAGAGGAAACGTAAAGAAAAATGTTTAATTGTGTGTTAATTTAAAATAAACATAAAAATATAAGGTGTCTCTGCAGATGGAACAGTTACTGGTCGATGATTTAAAATCACATATTATTATTGATGATGGAATATCCTCACACAAACACACACACACACATACATGCACATTATACAAAAAAGGAAATAGCGGTTGAACCAAGAACGGGGTAAACATTTCTGATTGTAAACAACTACCTCTGCAATGCAATTGCACACACCTGCTGCTATATGTATTATTAGCGATTTTACCTGTTTAATATTATCTTATTGTTAGGGATGTTTTTTGTTATTGTTGTGCATCTGCACTTTATGCTAATGTCGACGCATGGGACAGTGTGAAACGTAATTTCAATTCCTTGTATGGCAAGCACATTCGAAGAAATTGACAAATAAAGTATTCTTTTCTATTCTGTTCTAATATTTTACTGTCTGCAGTGACATCGACCTGGTCGTCTTTGGGAAGTGGGAGACACTTCCTCTCTGGACGCTGGAAGAAGCTCTCCGAAAGAGGAACATCGCAGATGAAAATTCCATCAAAGTCTTGGATAAAGCAACGGTAAGCTCAGCCGTATAGTTGGTGTACTCCTATATAGATCTAGGAGTTTTATCCACATTTCTCAGGGTAACAGGTTGGGTTAACCAGTTGCATTTTTAACAACCCTGACTTCCTGGTTGCCCCTTTCTGCTAATTCGTAAATCACATTTAAATAACAGAGCGTCATGGATACATGTACTTTTTGTTTTTTCAGGTTCCCATCATCAAACTGACCGACTCCTTCACCGAAGTCAAAGTGGACATCAGCTTCAACGTGCAAAGTGGAGTCAAAGCCGCTCGGCTCATCAAGGAGTTCAAGGAGGTGAGCTGCTGCGCCGGGGTGCTGTTGTACAAGCACCATCATGGGAGCTCCAGACCGTCCTCTCCCCGGCCACCTCCACCAGCTCCTCCGGCAGGACCCCAAGGCGTTCCCGGACCAGATTGGAGATGTAACCTCTCCAACGTGTCCTGGGTCGACCTGGGGGCCACTTGCCGGCAGGACATGCCCGAAACACCTCCCCAGGGAGGCGTCCAGGAGGCATCCTGACCAGATGCCCAAACCACCTCAACTGACTCCTTTCGATCCGGAGGAGCAGCGGTTCTACTCCGAGTCCCTCCCGAATGTCCGAGCTCCTAACCCTATCTCTAAGGCTGAGCCCGGCCACCCTACGGAGGAAACTCATTTCGGCCGCTTGTATCCGCGATCTCGTTCTTTCGGTCATTACCCAAAGCTCATGACCATAGGTGAGGATTGGGACGTAGATCGACCGGTAAATCGAGAGCCTGGCTTTCTGGCTCAGCTCCCTCTTCACCACGACAGATCGGCCCAGCGTCCGCATCACTGCAGACGCCGAACCAATCCACCTGTCGACCTCCCGATCCCTCCTACCCTCACTCGTGAACAAGACCTCGAGATACTTAAACTCCTCCACTTGAGGTAGGACCTCTCCCCCGACCCGGAGGTGGCAAGCCACCCTTTTCCGGTCGAGAACCATGGTCTCAGATTTGGAGGTGCTGATCCTCATCCCAGCCGCTTCACACTCGGCCGCAAACCTACCCAGCAAGAGCTGAAGGTCAGAGCTGGATGACGCTAGGAGGACCACATCATCCGCAAAAAGCAGAGACGAGATTCTTCTGCCACCAAACTCGACACACTCCACACCACTGCTGCGTCTAGAAATTCTGTCCATAAAAGTGATGAACAGAACCGGTGACAAAGGGCAGCCCTGGCGGAGTCCAACCCTCACTGGGAACAGGTCCGACTTACTACCGGCTATGCGGACCAAACTCACGCTCCTCTGGTAAAGGGACTGAATGGCCCTTAACAGAAAGCCACCCACCCCATACTCCTGGAGCGTCCCCCACAGGGTGCCCCTGGGGACACGGTCATAAGCCTTCTCCAAATCCACAGAACACATGTGGATTGGTTGGGCAAACTCCCATGCCCCCTCCATCACCCTTGCAAGGGTATAGAGCTGGTCCACAGTTCCACGGCCAGGGCGAAAACCACATTGCTCCTCCTCAATCTGAGATTCAACTATCGACCGGACCCTCCTCTCCAGTACCTTGGAGTAGACCTTTCCAGGGAGGCTGAGGAGTGTGATCCCCCTATAGTTGGAACACACCCTCAGGTCACCCTTCTTAAAGATGGGGACCACAACCCCGGTCTGCCACTCCACAGGAACTGCCCCCGATGACCACGCAATGTTGCAAAGATGTGCCAACCACCACAGCCCTACAACATCCATAGCCTTGAGATACCCAGGACGAATCTCATCCGCCCCCGGGGCTCCGCCGCTGTGTAGTTGTTTGACTACCTCAGCAACTGCTGCCCCCGAGATTGGACAGTCCATCTCCAGGTCTCCCAGCTCTGGTTCCTCCTCAGAATGCACATAGTTGGGATTGAGGAACTCTTCAAAGTATTCCTTCCACCGTCCGACTATAGCCCCAGTTGACGTCAGCAGCTCCCCATCCCCACTGTAAACAGTGTGAGCGAGTTGCTGCCTTCCTCTCCTGAGGCGCCGGACAGTTTGCCAGAACCTCTTTGGAGCCGATCGATAGTCTTTCTCCATGGCCTCACTAAACTCCTCCCACGCCCGAGATTTAGCCTCAGCAACTGCCACTGCTGCACCACGCTTGGCTATCCGGTACCTGTCTGCTGCCTCCGGTGACCCACAGACCAGCCACGCCCTGTAGGCCTCCTTCTTCAGCCTGACGGCTCCCCGAACCTCTGGTGTCCACCAGCGGGTACGGGGGTTGCCACCACGACTGGCACCGGCCACCTTGCGACCACAGCTAGCAACAGCCGCCTCGACAATCGCAGAGTGGAACAAGGCCCACTCGGGAGTCAATGTCCCCCACTGGTCTCAGGACGCGGTCAAAGCTCTGCCGGAGGTGGGAGTTGAAGACCGTCCTGACAGGTTCTTCTGCCAGGCGTTCCCAGCAGACCCTCACTATGCGTATGGGTCTGCCAGGTCTATGCGGCATCTTCCCCTACCATCTGATCCAACTCACCACCAGTTGGTGATCAGTTGACAGCTCCGCTCCTCTCTTCACTCGGGTGTCCAAAACATACGGCCGCAGGTCAGATGATACGACTACAAAGTCTATCATCGACCTGCGACCTAGGCTGCCCTGGTACCAAGTGTACCGATGGGCATCCTTATGTTCGAACATGGTGTTCGTTATGGCCGAACTGCGGCTTGCACAGCAGTCCAATAACGAAACCCCACTCGAGTTCAGATCAGGCTCCTCCCAATTAGAAAGAAGCGGCTGCGCATAGAAAACAACTGAATTAGCTCAGAGCTTCGGGGAAACGCAACAAACCACACATGTAGAATCCGGCCTTAAAATAACCACTCAACAGCAGGTTATCTGTTACAGGGTTCATATTTTTTCATGTGTGTAATTCTTAACCTCACCTGTAGAAATACCCCGTGTTGCCTTACCTGGTCCTGGTGCTGAAGCAGTTCCTCCTGCAGAGAGACCTAAACGAGGTTTTCACTGGTGGAATTGGTTCCTACAGTCTCTTTCTCATGGCCGTGAGCTTCCTGCAGGTCTGTCTGTTTCTTTCTTGTTTAGAATAAGAAAAAAGTCGTTCCGATTTAAATTTCCGACAGAGCTGAGCTTTAATTCTCATCCACATTATGGAAATTTTATTTGCTTGAGTCCTTCTGTTCCTCAGCTTCACTACAGGGAGGACGTGTCCAGTCCCAACATCAACTACGGAGTTCTGCTGATTGAGTTCTTCGAGCTCTACGGCCGGAACTTCAACTACCTGAAAACGGGCATCAGGATAAAAGATGGCGGCTCCTACGTCGCCAAAGACGAGGTTCAGAAAAGCATGATGGACGGATACAGGCCCTCCATGCTCTACATTGAGGACCCTCTGCAGCCCGGTATGAAGAGGGCGGGAGTCAGAATTCCCTCTAAAGGTGTCACGATTTCACTTTTTTTTACTGCCTTGTGTCGGATAGAAAACGATGTTGGCAGGAGCTCGTACGGCGCCATGCAGGTGAAGCAGGCGTTCGACTACGCCTACATGGTCCTCAGCCACGCAGTGTCACCCATGGCCAAGTACTACCCCAACAACGAGAACGAGAGGTAAGGAGCTGAACCTGTCGGAACAGCTGGGAAAGCTAATGAATTCATCTACAAATAAACATGTGAGTAACAGCCTTTCCTCTTCTGCTGAAGTATCCTCGGCCGGATAATCCGGGTGACTCAGGAAGTGGACGAGTACAGGGATTGGATCCGAAAGAACTGGGGGACCCCCTCTCAGAATGACTCACTTAACAGTATGTTCTTCTCTCTCTGAGCTACAGCTAAACACACACACACACACACACACACACACACACACACACACACACACACACACACACACACACACACACACACACACACACACACACACACACACACACACACACACACACACACACACACACACACACACACACACTCATCTTTCCTCTGCTCCCGCAGGGAACGACGTGACGTTATTCGGGTCTAAGCAGCTCGACGAGCGCAACAACAACGTTCCGGACAACGAGGATGTGGTGGTGGTTCATACGCCGGCTCCCCACAGCAAGTCTTCCTCAAACCTGTCCTCTCCTCCCCTCTCCCTGCCCTCCTCTCCCTCGTCTTCTCCTCTGACGCCGTCTTTTACGTCTTCCAGCGACGCGGTGAGTCCCTGCAGCTACGGACCGAGAATGTTAAAACACATTTAAATACAGAAATAATCTTCACGTACGTGTCGTTGCCTTCTTCCAGGACTCCGATGGAACGCCGTGTAAAACGGCTAAGCAGCAGTCAGGCCGAAGCTCCAGTTCTCACAGAGAGAAGCCTGCAGTGGTCGGGAATCATCGCACGCAGAACCACGCGGCCAGCACTCCGTCTGCAGGACCCAAAGGAGGAAAGGTACTGTCTGCTTCAGCATTGCTATGCAACAATCCTTATCAATTTCTATGTATTGTTTTTATTCTTTTGCTTTTGGTTTTAGTTTCCGACTAAAGCTGATGCAAGAATTACCTACAGTGGTGTGAAAAACTATTTGCCCCATCCTGATTTCTTGTTCTTTTGCATGTTTGTCACACAAAATGTTTCTGATGATCAAACACATTTAACCGTTAGTCAAAGATAACACAAGTAAACACAAAATGCAGTTTTGAAATGATGGATTTTATTATTTAGGGAGAGAACAAAATCCAAGCCTACATTGCCCTGTGTGAAAAAGTAATTGCCCCTCTTGTTCAAAAATAACCCAACTGTGGTGTTTCACACCTGAGTTCAATTTCTGTAGCCACCCCCAAGCCTGATTACTGCCACACCTGTTTCAATCAAGAAATCACTTAAATATGAGCTGCCTGACACAGAGAAGTAGACCAAAAACACCTCAAAAGCTAGACATCAGGCCAAGATCCAAAGAAATTCAAGAACAAATGAGAACAAAAGTAATTGAGATCTATCAGTCTGGTAAAGGTTATAAAGCCATTGCTAAAGCTTTGGGACTCCAGCGAACCACAGTGAGAGCCATTATCCACAAATGGCAACAACATGGAACAGTGGTGAACCTTCCCAGGAGTGGGCGGCCGACCAAAATTACCCCAAGATCGCAGAGGCAACTCATCCGAGAGGTCACAAAAGACCCCAGGACAACTGCAGGCCTCACTTGCCTCCATTAAGGTCAGTGTTCACGACTCCACCATAAGAAAGAGACTAGGCAAAAATGGCCTGCATGGCCGATTTCCAAGACGCAAACCACTGTTAAGCAAAAAGAACATTAGGGCTCGTCTCAGTTTAGCTAAGAAACATCTCAATGATTGCCAAGACTTGTGGGAAAATGCCTCGTGGACTGATGAGACAAAAGTTGAACTTTCTGGAAGGCAAATGTCCCGTTCCATCTGGCGTAGAAGTAACACAGCATTTCAGACAAAGAGCATCATACCAACAGTAAAATATGGTGGTGGTAGTGTGATGGTCTGGGGTTGTGTTGCTGCTTCAGGAACTGGAAGGCTTGCTGTTATAAATGGAACCATGAATTCTACTGTCTACCAAAACATCCTGAAGGAGAATGTCCGGCCATCTGTTGGTCAACTAAAGCTGAAGCCATCTTGGGTGCTGCAGCAGGACAAGGACCCAAAACACACCAGCAAATCCACCTCTGAATGGCTGAAGAACAACAAAATGAAGACGTTGGAGTGGCCTAGTCAATGTCCTGACCTGAATCCTACTGAGATGCTATGGCATGACCTTAAAAAGGCGGTTCATGCTAGAAAACCCTCAAATAAAGCTGAATTACAACAATTCTGCAAAGATGAGTGGGCCAAAATTCCTCCAGAGCGCTGTAAAAGACTCGTAGCAAGTTATCGCAAACGCTTGATTGCAGTTATTGCTGCTAAGGGAGGCCCAACCAGTTATTAGGTTCAGGGGGCAATTACTTTTTCACACAGGGCCATGTAGGTTTGTATTTTGTTCTCTCCCTAAATAATAAAATCCATCATTTCAAAACTGCATTTTGTGTTTACTTGTGTTATCTTTGACTAATGGTTACATGTGTTTGATGATCAGAAACATTTTGTGTGACAAACATGCAAAAGAACAAGAAATCAGGAAAGCGGCAAATAGTTTTTCACACCAGTGTAATTATAATAACGAATTTAGAAAGAAGAAACTGAAAGAGAATTTAAGTAACAGAAAACCAGAAAGGTCTGTGAAAATCACCTTTTTGGTGCTAAGAGACATTTTCTCTCAATCTTGTTCTGTTTGGCTCTTTTCTTACATGCAGCAACAAATGGGAACACATTGTGTGTTTTTGAGAGGCTGCTGCTAAAATAAAAATCATGATAAAAATAATTTGCTGTTTTGTAAAGATTTAATCACAGCCAGATGCTCGCATCTTGGAAAAATTATGTATTTTTGCTATTTTTTGTGTTATATTTTTATGATTATATTGGCCGCTCCTCATTCCAGTTTGCTGCTTCCGACGACCAGAATGAGCTGCAAATATCACAGAAGCTCAATACCTACATTCCATTATCTACCTTCAACAGTTTCTGATCAATGTGCCTGCTTCTGAGTGCTTTAAGATGGTTTCATGTCTGTTTTGATCAGTCCTTTATCTTTATGTCCAACTGTTTAATCCTATTTTTGCCTCATGAATCTATTTTTCTTTGGTGTAAAGCTAACTATGTGTCTGTTGCTGCTGCCTCTTGGCCAGATCAACGTCGTGAATGAGAACGAGTTCTCAATAGACTCATCTGGTTAAATAAAGTTTAAATGAGTCTGAAATGGGAAAACATTTAGCCTTTTCCTGGTTTGTTTTCCCAAAAATAAAAAATAGTTTTCTAAAATGAAATTGTTCAAATATATAGATTGATTTGCATTAGCTCCAAATAATGGCTAACACTTTATTATAAGGTACGCGAAATTGTGCTTTGTTACTAAAGAACGACTTAAGGGGAAATGAGTAATGACGCAGGGAAGAAAGCTAACCAGTAGTTACTGGTGAAAATGCTCAGCAGTCTTATTCAGGGTCTAATAGGTAGTTAAGCAGTACTTACTGGTCTTATTCAGGGTCTAATAGGTAGTTAAGCAGTACTTACTGGTCTTATTCAGGGTCTAATAGGTAGTTAAGCAATAGTTACTGGTGAAAATGCTCAGCAGTCTTATTCAGGGTCTAATAGGTAGTTAAGCAGTACTTACTGGTCTTATTCAGGGACTAATAGGTAGTTAAGCAGTACTTACTGGTCTTATTCAGGGACTAATAGGTAGTTAAGCAGTACTTACTGGTCTTATTCAGGGACTAATAGGTAGTTAAGCAGTACTTACTGGTCTTATTCAGGGTCTAATAGGTAGTTAAGCAATAGTTACTGGTGAAAATGCTCAGCAGTCTTATTCAGGGTCTAATAGGTAGTTAAGCAGTACTTACTGGTCTTATTCAGGGACTAATAGGTAGTTAAGCAGTACTTACTGGTCTTATTCAGGGACTAATAGGTAGTTAAGCAGTACTTACTGGTCTTATTCAGGGACTAATAGGTAGTTAAGCAGTACTTACTGGTCTTATTCAGGGTCTAATAGGTAGTTATCTATGAACGGAATAAGGAACGAATCCCAGATGAATGAGGTGCCTGTGGACTCTCTTGTAAACTTCATGAAGGATGCAGATAATTTGCAGCATCACAGTGATTTAACATCCCTGTTTCATCTTGATTTCACTCGTCTGCCACTTTGTCGTCCATCGTCGGCATCCATCCATCTCGAGATGATGGAAAGTGAAGCCTCCTCCCAAGTACTTACTCAGGAACTAATCTGTACTTACCCAATACTTAACCATTATATGTTTTTACACGGCCATTTGCCATAAAGACATTGAGCTCATTCACACATCATTTTCTTTCATCTTGTGTGTGGTCATATTCCAGAGATGGGTGACCAAAATCCTGCAGGTTACGGTGGTACCTGGCTCAAATCAATCACTAACAACATGCTCAATGTTTAGGGTACTTTTTAAGTAATGAGAAAAGTACACAAAAATTAACTTTTACATTTTTAAACTTTGAAATCAACATGTAAAAACACTAAACTACCTATTCTTCCCTGCTTCATTACTCAGTGCCCTTTAGGTCGTTCCCTAGTAACAAAGCACACATATGGGCCATTCCCATCTGTACCGGGTCGGCCCGGGCCGGGTAACGTAGGTTGTTTACATATCTGGGTGGCCTGGTATTTTTCCGGGCCAACCAAGGCTCATTCTCAGCCCTCTTCTCGAGGGGGTCTGCTTCAGGCCGACCAGGGCCAACACACCCACTGCTGACAGCAAATTCACACCTTCCATTAGAGCAAGCCTCTGATTGGTGGGTAGAATCAGCCCACGTGGGCTTAAGACAAGGATGTGTGGAATTAACTGGGCCAGGCTGGGGCCGACTGGGGCTACCCGGCCCGGGCCGACCCGGTACAGATGGGAATGGCCCAATAGATAACTACCTATTGGTCCCTGAATAAGACTGCTGGGTGTTTACCAGTAACTACTGGTTAACTACCTATTCTTTCCTGCTTCATTAACCCCCAAGTTGTTCCCTAGTAATGAAGCATAATTTTGCGTACCTTTAGTTGCTTTGAATTGTGTCAGGATTTTAAACATCTCGTTATAATGAAGAAAAAAGCCTTGATTAAGAGTCTTTGCTCCCATTTATCAGGATTTGTTTCCAAAATGTTTATTTTATCTTAAGAAAAACAAAAAATCAAGTCTAAAGCACATTTTCTGTAAATTTTAGAAAATTTTTATCACAAGCATAAAAAAAAAAAAACCTCAAACTGCCTGAAAAATCTTGTAAAATATCAGAGTTTTAGAGTGGACCTAGTTCCCGGGTCAGTAACGAGTCCAATTAAAGCAAATAAAAAGCGGCCCAAAGAAAAAGGCTTGAAGAAACTTCAGAGAGATTAAATAACTTAGATATTCCAATTCTGTTTCCATGGAAACAAAATAAGATTGGGCCCGACCGATGTGCTTTTTTTGGGACCGATATAAAACTTAACAAAGGCCGATAGCCGATATTTCTCAATCACACACCAAAGAACTGCCTCCATAACTCGCCAGGGTTTCCAAGTAATGCAAATGAGATTTATTTAGCAGATCTCAAAAACAACAGAACACACAAACTCAGTCGCAGCATAAATCTAACATTCAAGTTTTTTCGTGTAAACTGTGGTTTCCACAAATACATTTTAACTTAAAGGAATATTCCACCGCTCAGTAAAGTTGTGTCTTGTGAAGATTCCCCAGAGTTGGACAAGTCAGGAAAACCATTTTATAACCAGCCCAATATGATCTGGCAGCAGTTGGTTTTCTTAGTTCAGCATAAAACGACGTAAGTGAAATCACATTCACTGTAGTGCTTTTTATGTAGGTGAATTCAAGCCTTCCCTTCCACTGCTTTATGCTAAAACTGGTTACAACATGTTTTTTCTGACTTGGCTAACTCTGGGGAATCTAACAACACACACACACGTTTAGGGACAGAAGATCCCTGTAAGAATATTAAAATAATAAAAATGCAGCAATAAATAAAACGCAATCCTTGTGCTTTGTAACAGAGTGACACTCTGTGGAAGTTAACTTGGTGAATGTATTCACCCTGGACAGGAAATAACTGCACATAAGGAACATAAATAAGAATAAATTTTAAAAAAAGTTCCAAAACGATAATTTGTGTTCAAAGTTCAAAGGAGCGGAGCCACAAAACATGAGTTCATAAAGCTGGCGCCATCTGCTGGATAGGTTGCGCAATATCGGCCGTCTTTTTGGCCGATAGTCGATACTGTTAATGACCCCAATATTGGCCGGCCGATATATCGGTCGGGCCCTAGTTCTGAACGTTGTTGTGGCGCTTCGCAAACTTTATTTATCGCCAGAGTAATATCCGCATATTCCTGATGTTGCGCTTTCCTGTCGTTTCTGGTGATTAAATGCTAAAAGAAGTCTTGTTGCTTTGTGCTCCGCCTGCAGGGCCGGATGTCTCGTCCCAACAAGAGCGGACACCACGGGCAGCAGAACTCCTTCAGCTCCAAAAGTCACCCGAGCAACAAGCCCAACCACCGGGGCAACAGCAAGAGGAGGAAAAACGTACGAGAGCCCACACAAGAGGATCTCTGCAGATAGGGGTGACATCGGTACCCTGCCTCCCCCCCGTCTCCCCCGTCCTCACCCGTAACTGACTCAATCTGCTGTCCAAACTCTGCTGCCACTCAAGAGCCTCGGAGGACTGTTAGCAGAGTCCGTCTCCCTTTTTTAAGGTGACAAACATTTTCTAACAGAAACGGGAACGATTAAGCGGTCTTGTTGGAATTAGGATAAATTACATGGACCTGAATGGAATTACAAACTAAAACCATTCATTTGCTTCCGGACGGCTTCCTTTACGGAGCGGTTTTATCTTCCCACAGCCAACAGCCTCTTGTGCCTCCTGCTGTACAGGATTGGACCGCTTGGGTGTCTGGAACCAACTCTGGAGCAATATCGTGAACTGCTGGCTCAAAAAAAAAAAAAAAAAAATCAAAGCTATTTAAAAAAAATATTCAAATAAGAAGAAAATTGCAAAAAATGTTCTAAAAAAATGCTACGTTGAACAACAAATGTACCCCTTTTTAAAAGACGGTCACTTCCAAAAGCAATCGGTTAGAGAGGGACGTGACTTGTGCATGAAGTCTTTTGTTGAGTGACTCTGTTTTACGTCTGAACAGGTAACAGTTTGTAACAAAAACCAACAAACCAAAAAAGTTCAAGCGCTAGTAAAAAAAAACGTTTGTTTCATATGACCTTTATACAAGATGGCTGTCTTGTGTCCGGCTGCTGTTCTCCCAAAATCCAAGAGGAGTTTTGGTCCCGTTGCCAACAGAAATCATCAGCATCTACTTTTACTCCCGACTGCTCCAAGTGTGCAGCGGCGCCGCCGTTTGGTGCAGAGCGACTCCAAGCTCACGTCACGTCCCGTAGATGAGCGTCGTCTCACTCCGTAGCGCCGCCCGCCGGAGAGGCTTTAAGACACCTTTGAGTATATATTTGTGGTGATAATGGTTTTATTGAAAATCCTTAACTTGAAATGTGTCAACGATCAAACTGTGGGGATAATCTGTTTATTTGGAAATGACCTTCTACAGAATCATTTGTATTTGTTAAATGTATTTATTTTTTTATTAATTATATGAGCATAGTATGGTTATATGTAACATTAACATTAGAGCCCCCATCTGACTCCTTTATTTGAAATAGAACGTGGTGGCAAAGAAATTCAGGTAAATCAGAAGTTTTTCCACTGACAGTCGAGTGACCAAGTTACTTTTGGAAGCGCAGGAGAGCGTAAGTGGTCATTTTGTTTTAATATGTGGCTGGTCTACCGACAAACAGTTCCAGCAACAATCACTTTTTGAATCATTTCCCTTCTATCGTTGCAGTACAACAACTAACCTGTAGATGGGGTAGTTGCTCCAAGTCTTAATCAACACAGAGTTTGGGCTTGTATACTGCATTTGAGTGTTTTGTTATTGTCTCATTAATGTCCTCATATCTCAGCTGGACGGGCATCTGCACAGTAGAAAAAGTGAGGATGAGTGCGAGTACCACGCTAAGGCACAGTTGAACCTTTCACTCTAAAGTCATCTATGGAAAATGTCAAAAAAGACCCATCTTTTACTTCTAATACCCACAGTGGCATCCAAAGGTGCAGAGTGTTGTGTTAAGAAAAACAAAGCCAAGATGAGACGTGCAGCTTCTTCTAAGTGGACTTTAAATATTGGACAACTCCCCCCGTTTTGCAGTGAAAATGCAGTATAGAAGTGCAGATTTTGTGATGGACAGAAAGGAGACACTTGTGTGAAGTTAGCTGTACCATTTGAATGTCCAGTTACCACTTTTCTCTTCAGAATGTCTGGGATCCACTTGTACTTCTCTCACACTTGGTTCCTGCAGCTGTTAGAATCAGAATTCAAATTGATGCAATAAAAACTTTACCTTTCACCGAGTCTCCAGACTTGTTCTTCAGAAACGTGCTTCTGCTGGAGTTATTTAATCTAAAACCCCCCAAAAAAGATGCTTCATGGTGAAACTGAATTAACTCACAGTAGTTAGGATGTCAGGTATGGCAAGCCTTTAATGTATTAATGTGATCTTCTTGACTGATGTCATTTTTGCTTTACTAGTTGGACACTGGTTTTATGTGAGGCTTCACTTGATAACTACTAGAACCTTTATCCTGCTGAAGTTGTGCTAGTACTAGTTGATAAACTACTTGATCAAACTAGTTGTTGACCGCATAAACTTAGTTATACTCAAACACTGATTTTTTTTAAATGGCCAACACAAATTCTACCAACATCAGCTATGCTGACTAGTCAGCTAGTAACTACTACAATAGTGCAATCAAATGTCAGCAGGTGAATCCCCAAAGGCTCACTAGTCAATGAGGTAACATTTGTAGACATTACTAGGTAATGCAAGTAAATGGTACACTAGTTGACTAGTGCTCCTAAAAGGTCAGTAGGGCAGAATGAATCAGTCAACTAGTGTGTTTGATCTCGGGCTCAATTAGTAGCATAGAAAGCTCTAAATGTTAACTAGTTATTTACCAGTGGGCTTGTTTAGTCAGCACCTTAGACACACTGGTTAAATGGGAAGATAATAAGAGAGCCAACTACTGAGCACTTCAGACTTCATTAAAGAGCAAGTCACTCCAAATCAACATTTTTTTGCTGACAAACTATATGAATGAGTGTCTGATCGTGCTGTAGACACGTGTAGTCAATAATTCGGCATTTTAGTTCATCTTAGTTAAAATTTAAATATTCTGCCTAAAACTGTCAGTGATGCACCGTCGTCAGGTAAAACACCAGCACTGCATTTGAATTTAAATCTGCCATCGCTATTGGCTAAGAGATACACTATGATGTTAGATGGTACATTATGATGTCACAATGTCGTGAGTGTGTGTATTTGTTAGAGGCTCCACCCTCTCGGTCTGCTAGGCAACAGCATTTGTTGCATTTTTCAAACAGGAAGTGGGAGTTGAGTAAGAATCTGGTAGGGGGTGACTTGCTCTTTAAAGAGCCGCTAACAAATACACACACACAGGCTCACGACAGCATTGTGACATCATAATGTACCAGTTTACATCATAGCATACCTCTTAGCCAATAGCGGTGGCAGATTTAAATTAAAATACAGTGCAGAGTTTTTACCTGACAATGGCACAACACTGCCAGTTTTAGGCAGAAAATTTAAATTTTAACTAAGATGCACTGAAGTACCAAATTATTGACCACACATGTCTGCAGCACAATTAAACACTTGTTTATTTAGTTTATCAGCAAAAAAAAGTTTATTTGGGGGTGACTTGCTCTTTAAGTAGTCACACTACAAAGTCACTAGTCCACATCACAATCTACTAGTTATGTCGACTGGTTCACTAGTGTAAAACAGCTGACTAGTTGTAGCGCGTTTGTTGGGGTTAATGGCGTTTTAACAAAACTAGTGCAAAATGTGAAACAAGTGATTTCTAGTTGTGAACTGGTTGCGCAGCAAAGCGGTTCCCTGACAGCGCGCGGGATAAATACACAAACGGCTTTCCGTACTCGGTTTCCGCTGGTTCGGATCAGCTCGCGCGCCGACTTGAGGACGAGCGCGAGGACAGAAACACGCTCCGGTCATTAACGCAGACCTGGTCCCCCGGGACGACGCGGCCAGGTAAGATGCTGAACTTATCACGAATTAAAGTTGAGGTGTTTCCGCGCGGCGCGCGCTCTGTGTGACCTCCAGCCGTTAGTTCTTCTTCTCTGGGTTTAATTCTGGCTTCAGCTGAAAAAGACAAAAGTAAAGTCGGTTCCTCGCCGAAAACTCCACAGCTGACTCCACGCTTTGATGATTATGACACAACAGCCAAACGCACCTCCGGATTAATTTGGACAATATCCACCTTTTCCTTTCCCCCCTTTCTCCTCTCTGGCATCTTTTTTACCTGGCTGGTGGATTTGACGAGCTAGCCAAAATACACCGCCGGTTACGGTTCACCTGGTGTTAGCCTCGGCGCGCGAACTGATGAGCACGGATGTGAAGCAGCCGAGTTAATTATCAGTGTTTAAATTCTGTCTCAACTTGTCTTCCAGCAAGTTGTAAACGTGTTCCCACCCTAAAACCAGTTCTCACGCATCTGTTAGCTGGAGACCGTATCCCTGAGGAACAACGCATTCTAAAGACGGAATCACCATTTCTATTTATTTACACAAATAAAAAGCTCCGTGCTTAAGTGGGTTAAGATGGCCGAATATGGAAAGTTCATGCATCTCCAACAGAGTGCAGTTTTATCTCGACTGAGTTTTATTTGTCTAACTCGGCTCGTGCAGTGACGTAATCTTCAGTTCTTCTCTGCATACCTGTACATATCTCAGTGGTTGATGCTGTTTAAAGGTACATTCATGAAGAGATATTTAAAACTGGGTGACTTATTTTAATGAGCTATCCGCGTCAGGTAGGCCAACTCTTAAAATGTTGCATCCGTTTGCAGAAACCCTGCAAATGCACGTTATACATACACAGAAGCGAAGATTAGATTGTTAAAAAGGTGCATTCTTTTGTTTGTTTACTTGTAAACACTCATTATCTTTAGTAGGCTTGCAGGGAGCTGGAGTCTGTCCAGCAGTCATCGGGCGAGAGGCAGGGGATAGTCTGGACAGATCTCTAGTCCATCATAGGGACAAGACAAGGCAAACGACCAATCATACCCTCAAACCTAGAAAGTCTCCAACTATCCTAACAGATGTTTTTGGTCTGAGTGAGAAGATGCTGCAACCTTCAAGCCAACAGTTGAGCCAGTGGTTCTACCAGCTGTGCCACCATGCAGGCCGACTTGCAAGTCTTAGTTTCCTTGAAGTATGACATAAACTTGCCTTCAACTAGGAACTCCTTTATGTGTGTGTTACAAGTTGGACCATTTGGAAATGTGCGTGTCGGTGCATTTCAGGGTTGGGCAGTATTGTTTTTTTATGTCAGACTTTCCTCTGAATAGAAGTGAACACTCTCCACAGAGAAATACCTGTTAACCCAATTAGCCAGTCAGATGGCAGGAACCTAGAGCATCGAGACATTGTTGAAGTTGGATATTTCAGCAACTGCTGATCTGGGATTTTCACCCACAACCGTCTCTAGGGTCAGGGGTCGGACTGGTTCTAGAAGAGCAGTCCAGATCAGCGCTGGTTCCACCACATCCCAGAATGGATCCATCTCATCATGGATGGAGCTGATGCTGTCATGTCAGGCTGGACCAGAACCTGTGAGGAACGTTTCCTACCACGTTGGTGGATCTATGATATGAAGAACTGAGTCAGTTTTAAAGGTAAAAGTAACCATTAGGCTCTGACGTTAACAGGTTAAACACCAGAATGACTCAGATTAACGCTCTCAGGGTTTAGTGCTGATGTTCAAAGTGATGCTGATGCTATTTGTACCGACTGAGGCTGGTTTTAGGTGGGGATGGAGGGATGCATGTAGAAGTTGCACAAGTCACTTTTACAATGTCACCATGCTGTCATACACTGACTAACTTCTCAGTCCCCAAAGTTGCAACACGACTTGTGGTCTAAAGAAGAAAGAAGGAACTGAAGCACTTTTATTTGACCTTGATGGGAAACGTTTTGTCGAACTGATTTGAAAGAATGATAAAACCTTTGGAACAGGTAACGAAGCAGGAAGTCTTGGTGCAGCGTTGGAGTGTCGAGACCCCTTATCATGGCTACAACGCAAACGCCGTTTGAAAAGATCATTCTGGGAAAAAAAACTTTTTGGGGGTCTAAATAGTTGAAACTGTAATTGAAAGGGTGGGGATTTGCACAAAACATAATGTAGACTTGTGCGTCTTTGAATTGGAGACACTTATTGCTTTTGTCATTGATGTGCAGCCATGATGCTGTAACCATTCTCAGTTTAACACAAAGGGATCCCTGTTGTGATTGTGCACAATATTAGATAAATTTTACAGTTTGCTGGATCCAGACAGGGACCATCTATTCAGAGCTGACCGGTGCACAAACTCACACAAAGAGGAGCCCGGGGACAGATCCGCACTGTTCAGCGTGACGACAGCGTCTGCTGTCCTCCGCCTTGTTTTCAGACAAATCCTTTAATAACCAGCGGTGGAGGTGTGGTGTTTTTCCTGCTCCTCCATCAGGTTGCGTGAACTGTCCAAGTAGGCACTGAAGAAAACCTTTCTCAGTCGGGTTTTAGCTTTTATTTCAGACTCTTCTAGTGTAGGTGAAGCTGTGTGGTTTGAAAGTGAATAAAAGGAAATGACGGATCTTTTGGGGACTGCATTTATTTATGGCAACACCAACCCGTGTCCTTTAAAGTCTTCCTCAGCAGGTTGAGGGTTTCTTCACGGCTAGATGAAAAATGTACAAATAATGAATGCTTTCAACCCTAAACTGGAGACGTAAAATATCTGCTGACGATCTTAAGCGTGCTAACGTGCATACTTTAAGATCGTGCTGCAGGCTCGCTTTGATCTCTACCTTATACTGAACGCCACTCTGACAGGAAGTACGGGGAACCTCCACAGGAAATTCATATGAAACTTCTTGCAGGTTTTCTTTAGAGTTAGGGTTGACACCATCTGTGGAGCCACAATTTTAGCTAGCTCAGCCCCCACTAAGTAACACTTAAAAAAACACTTTCATTTAGCCGTGTGTTTTGCTGTCATTTTAAACATGTATGATTGGTTTGGTGCAGCTATTTGGAGACAGAAAATTGAATAAATTAGCAAAAGTTCACTTAAAAAGCTTGAATCACCTTTTTCCTTGGTGCTCTTTTTGATTATTTAGCAGGATACATTAGCAACTATGTATCCAAATTATTAATAATCTTCTCATTAAAATGCCTCAGAAAAATAAAATGACCTTTTATTACGGTTCATGCACACATTTAATATAACTTTATGTGGAAAATCACACAAATTATGTGCTTTTTGGTGTTTTTTACACATTAAAGGATGACGTTGGCTTTCATTGTTCCCATGGCCAGTTGGAGAATAAAGTCCTGTATTTAGAGTAACTGATTAATAGAAATTAGAGGCCCATGCACTTTAAAAAACGTTTTAAGTCAGTGTGGCAAGGTGGAGTAACGAGGGCCCGGGTGGGATTCGATCCCCAGACTCCCGGGTGAGGGTCACGCTCGCTAACCAGTCAGCCAAAGGGACATCCCCTTGGCCAAGTAGCCAGGGCGCATGCACACGTTCAGCTGCTGTTTCTCACCAGTATCAGCTGATGGAGGGCTCTGGTTTTGTTGCGCCGTTCGTGTCAGCAGACACGGTAGGGTAGGGTCGGGGGGCACGACGCTTAGCCTGGCGGGCCGCCAGGCTTATAAAGCGCTAGGGGAAACCCTAGAGTGATTAATATTGCGATGACGATATTACGTGCGATAAATAAAAACTTAACTCGGGAACAAAAATAATCAAAAACAAAGACATGAAAAAAAAAAGACAAATCATAAAAATGAGAAAAGCAAAAATGTGAGGAAATGGAAAAAGAAAATGAACAAGAAATGGCGATCAGTGGATCCCGGGAAAAGCATAATCGGCATAAAGAGCAGAACAAAGCTAACTCGTGTGTTTGCTAACCATCAAAATTAAGTGCTGTCCGCCTCGGGGGCGGGACTCTGACCTATGAGAACCCACCCAATTGGCCAAATGGGTGAAGAGCTCTATTTGATTTGTTAAAAATACATCATGCTTCTGTTTGACTGACAGAATGCGTTTTGTGTAGCAAACATTTGAGCTGACCATTCATTACAATATTTATCTGTTCTATGCGATATGCATATTACACATGCTGATGTTAACGATATATTTGCAATATATTGTGCAGCCCTATTCAAAAAGTGATTTAATCACATTTCCATTCATCCACAAATCCTCCAAAAGTTTTCTAACACGTTCCGACTCTCAGAAGCTCCACATAGAGGGATCTAGACCTGTTGATTTTAGGGAATTAGTTGTTTTTTAAGCTCGTTTAAAAGCCCAGAGACGCAAAGCGAGGTGGTGCCAACCACCAGAGAAACTCAAACCTTTATGAACACTTCAAGCTGTGCTGGGAGCGGCTCATCCCAGAGAGTCGAGCTAGAGAGTGTTTAGTGGATATGTAACAGGATAACTGTGCTTTTCCTTTTTTACTGCTAATTCCTTACTTTCTCCTAATGTCTTTATAGAAAAGCCCACTTTGTGTTGTCCTCCCTAAATGCTCTCTCACACGTAGACTCACATAATAGGCACTTTCTGTTATTATTGGGCCTCATTATGCTTTCCAAATGCTTCTAGCCACTTACAATGCCAATGATTTCTCCCCTTTCCAATCCACTCTCAGTGTCTCATTATTTATATTCACTTCATTTCATCCCCCTTTTAGCAGGCTCTCTACTCGCTCTCCCCCTTCAGGCTCTAAAGGAGAAGGGTGCTAATCCCTGAACACACACCAAGGACTAATCGAACTCATTAAATCAGACTCTGGTGCCTCCAGGTAGAGGGCTATGCTTACCCACAACCTTGAAGACACGAATCCCTGCCCCTTGGAGTCGTGTTTGTCTTGAGCTGTTTCATAATTATCATTTTAAATGAATCCGTGCAGTAAAACAACACTTAATCCAGATAAGTTGTAGTTCTTCAGTAAAGTAGTCTGTTTTTAGCCTCTAACGTGATCTCTAAATTGGTTCTGACACAATGTGTTTCTTCTACACGTTAACAACAGGTATCCTGAGGTTTCTATTCATGGATCCAAACACAAACACACGATCATTGGATCTTCTGTGAGTGAATCGGGACACTTAAGTTCACTAGATCCACCGAACAGATGTTTTCACTCGACCCAGGCCAGTTTTATATGTTTTAAATTAACCCAACATCAGTTTGGATTTGCTCTAAGGACAGAGGACGACCTTCTCCAGGTGATGCTTCTTTTCATAGTTAATTCTCAGAATTTGAAATTGATGCAGGTGTTTGTTTTTTTTTCCAGTGTAGAGAAATAAAAAAGATGAGCAGGATACCGTTGGGACTCAGTCCAAACTCTCTTAAGGTTCAACATCTCTGGTATTGGCGTCATCAACTCTGCAGGAGACTCGACCCATCTGCGGAAGCTATCCAATTCTGTTTTCCTTTATTGCTTTTCCCTGAATCTCCCTAACCCCAAAGCGTATAGAGAGACTGCAAACTGAGTTCATCCTGCTCTCATCACCAAGAGGGGCCTGGTTCTGTTGGGATTCAGGTGTAAAGGAGGGATTTCTACTCTTTTTGCACCGCCTCACATTAGCTCTAAGGTTTAACCCTCCCACTGTCTTTATGGGTGACCCCGTGAGGAAAGTTGACCATTGAGCAGGATTGATGGTGTATCCCTTGAGGTCCACGTGGCAGGGGTGAGGAGTGAGCACTACCTCACCCCTGCCACTCCCATTAGGACAGTGGGAGGGTTAAGACTGATGCTAATGGTGGTTTTGATGAGTCGGTGATTATTATAGTATTCAAACGATTGCCAACTCCGGGTCGAGGGAGAGGTCGTACCCCAAGTGGAGGAGTTTAAGTATCTCTGGGTCTTGTTCATGAGTGAGGGTAGGAGGGATCGGGAGATCGACAGGTGGATTAGTCCGGCGTCTGCAGCGATGCGGACGCTGAGCCGATCTGTCGTGGTGAAGAGGGAGCTGAGCCAGAAAGCCAGACTCTCGATTTACCGGTCGATCTACGTCCCAATCCTCACCTATGGTCATGAGCTTTGGGTAATGACGGAAAGAACGAGATCGCGGATGCAAGCGGCCAAAATGAGTTTCCTCCGTAGGGTGGCCGGGCTCAGCCTTAGAGATAGGGTGAGGAGCTCGGACGTTCGGGAGGGACTCGGAGTAGAGCCGCTGCTCCTCCGGATCGAAAGGAGCCAGTTGAGGGGGTTTGGGCATCTGGTCAGGGTGCCTCCTGGACGCCTCCCTGGGGAGGTGTTTCGGGCATGTCCTGCTGGCAGGAGGCCCCCGGGTCGACCCAGGACACGTTGGAGAGGTTACATCTCCAATCTGGTCCGGGAACGCCTTGGGGTCCTGCCGGAGGAGCTGGTGGAGGTGGCCGGGGAGAGGACGGTCTGGAGCTCCCTAGTTGGGATGCTGCCCCCGCGACCCGGACCCGGATAAGCGGAGGAAGACGACGACGACAGTCAAACGATGCAACTACTCCATAATATAAACATTACAGAACAAACAAACCGTAACTTCACCAAAACGTAGAGCTGAAGAGGCGCTGCACAATCGATGCAGGATGATTGTGTTCCAGATGTTCGTGCAGTGCTGCTGTGGGAAGAAAACTCTTTCAGTTCAGCTTGTTTTTCAGTGAAGTGCAGAAACACTCTCAAGCCTCATCTTCTGTCCGAATTGCCATTTCACCCAGTTTGTGTCCATTCTACGTTCTTCTTTGATGAGACCGTGTGCAGTTCTTGTCAAACGATAATAAGCGATACTGATCCCAGAGATCATGTAATAAATTCATAACAAACTAAACAGTTGACTTCATAGCAAATGTGGAAAAAAGATCTCGCATGATTAGTTAGCACTCGGAGTGCGTGTTGAATATGATTTTAGACTAAAAGAGTTCACCAAGCTGAAACCATCTCTGTGGTGATAAACTCTAATGCCCATGAAGCATTTTATTAATAAACGTATTTAATCTGATTAAGTGACGTAATCCGTAACCACAAATCTCCGAGAACCAGTAAAGATGTGGTTGTTTAAACCTAATATCATGTTGATGTTTGTGTTGTTATCCAGTAAAGGTGATTTTTCTACTGAGACAAAACCAAGTGTTAATATTTTCTCCTCTGAGGTTAAGTCTTGTTTGCTGGTGTGTTTGGTTTATATGTGACACCTTTATTAATATTTGTACAGTTATCAGGGTGCGTCCTGTTGGCCTGGTATGAATGATGGCCAACAACTGGTGCCTTGCCTAAATCTTCTGTGTGTGGCATTTGTTCTCTTGCATGTTCATCACGTGTTTGTGACCATGCAGACATAGAGTTCTATCAGTCTCTGTTCAGGTCACATAGCACTCCACACTGGCGGAGTCATTTCAAACTGAGCGTCGCCCACCTTTGTGATGCAGGATCGTAATCCCAGTGGGCACTGCTTAGTAAAAAACAGCAATGCAGTAATTCTCACTGTTGAACTTCAAGCCTGATTTATAAACTAAATATGGAACTGGTACAAAATCCCATAAATTTTCTTTCCATACCACGGTATTTAATATTCCTATCTCTGCAGCTTCTCTGCACATAGCTGGCACAATTCCCGTCCGTCCGTCCATTTTTGGCCGCTTATTTGGGGTCGGTTTGCGGGGGCAGCAGCCTAAGCAAGGAGGCTCAGACTTCCCTCTCCCCAGCCACTTGGGCCAGCTCCTCTGTGGGAATCCTAAGGTGTTCCCAGGCAATCTGAGAGACATAGTCCCTCCAGCATGTCCTGGGTCTTTCTTTAGGTCTTCTGCTGGTTGGACGTGCCTGGAAAACCTCACCAGGGAGGCATCCAGGAGGCATCCTGACCAGATGCCCGAGCCACCTCAACTGGCTCCTCTCGATGTGGAGGAACAGCGGGTCTACTCCGAGCCCCTCCCAGATGACCGAGCTTCTCACCCTATCTCTAGGGGAGAGCCCAGACACCCTACGGAGAAAACTAATTTTGGCCGCTTGTATCCGTGATCTCGTTCTTTCGGTCACTACCCAAAGCTCGTGACCATAGGTGAGGGTAGGAACGTAGATCGACCGGTAAATCGAGAGCTTCGCCTTCTGGCTCAGCTCTCTCTTCACCACAACAGATCGGAACATTGCAGCACCAATCCGCTTGTCGATTTCATGCCCCATCTTTCCTTCACTCGTGAACAAGACCCTGAGATACTTGAACTCCTCCACTTGGGGCAGGACCTCGTCCCTGACCTGAAGAAGGCATTCTACCCTTTTCCGACTCAAGACCATGGTTTCAGATTTAGAGGAGCTGATTCTCATCCCATCTGCTTCACACTAAATGAAATACCCAACATCCATTGAACACTTGCAGCCTTTCAGGATAGATCATTAAACTAAGAATATTTGGTATTGAGAACTGATCTGTAAATCTACTTAATGAAGGGTATTTCTGGGTTTGCCAATACATCAAACTGGACGTTTGAGTAATATTTACTTCATGAAAGTTTCATCAAAACCTGTAAAGTGGTTTCTTAGACCAACAGATTAAAGCAGAACTTTGAAGTTTAAAGCTAAGATTTTAGTTTTTGGAGTTTTTACTGATGACACGTAACTGGTGTCCTGTTAAATTTCAGCTCCATACCTGTGAAAGTGACCTGGTTTGAACTACTTTTGGTTTTCTGATCTCTATTAGCTGCGGTGGCCATCTTGACTCCAATAGTAGTAGAAGACTTTCTCAGAGTTTGGTTAAAATCCATCCAGTGGTTTAGGAGATTTAAAAATGGACAGACACAGGCAGAAACATTATCGTCTGCTCCTGAAAGAGGCCACCACTGTATTTTTATCAAAATTGGAGAAACGTGTTTTTAATTCTTCAAAGATAATTAAATCCAAGGTTAAATATCTTTGAAATATAAAATCACTGTTTTTAAGCCTTTAATTCTGTAGAATATACACTTTTCTGCAACATGTTTTATTTGTTTGGCCTCTGGTTCTGATTTTCTGGGTCCACACAGGGACGTACTCATGCTGTTGTTGTTTGGAGAGCATCAGTAGGACTGTGGAAGGCTTTGGAGTGTGGAATGGAGCCATTAGAGAAATCCTTCTTCACCCTATTTCTGAAACTGTTCAATTTCCTGGGCAACTTCCCCACCCACATTCTCTTTGTGTGTAAACACTCCTAAGGGTCTTCCAGCAGCATTTTGGGAGGAGACTTGTCTGGATGTTCAGGGTGAATCCTTCATTCAGACCCCTAAACATGCAGAATTATGTGCTGCTCTACGTCTGTCTGATGCATCTGCGTGAGGTAACGTGTTGCTGATAAAACGCTCCGAGTCAAACAGATGCACACGAAGTGACCTTGTGTGTCCAACTTCTTGATCAGCTGCCATGTTGAAACACCCTGCAGCCCTCGTGAGCCAATCGCTTCTTCCTGTGAGCGTTTGAGTGCGGATGGTGCAAACGAGTGGGCGTCTTGCTCTCTCTTTCTCCCCTTTTCATTTTCTGTGTATTGTGTTCGCTGTCGTTCAAGGACATTATGTAACGCTTATGAGAGCACCCCATCTGGAGAAGTGCCATTGAATCCAAGAGTTTGCAGGACGCGCCGCTGAAATGTAAAAACATACCTGTGAAAGACATCAGGAAGGGAGGACATGGAGTTGTACGAGGACCTTGTTGTGCAGATGGTCAACAGTTTTCAGGCACGACTCTTTTTACATCTGTTTTACTACATTTTAGGAGGTTTGAGTAGAAATTTGTGTAGGGAATAATTTTCATTTTAGCAACTTGTTATGTTGTGTGTGTGTGTGTGTGTGTGTGTGTGTGTGTGTGTGTGTGTGTGTGTGTGTGTGTGTGTGGTTGAGCATTCTTCCTTTCAGAAATGTGCAGTGTTTGCATGCCACAAACAGCCTTACAGCACTTTGCTGCCTCAACAAGCCATTCATTGTGCTTGGCTGGTTAATAAGTTATTAGTAGGGTTGTCTCGCTTTAGAAGAGATGCTAGAAAATCAAATGAACAGCTGAGGAACCCAGGATCAGACGGGGGAACACGGCTAGATCCACCCAGCTTCTATTCATGACCCTGAACTCAAACAATCCACCTAGTAATAGTTATCTACATGACAAATATGTAAACAACCCACTTGGCACATCGTGTCACGTCGCTCATTAGTTTTCCAGATGGATCTAAGGCACAGACAGCTTAGCAAGCAGATGGAGCTTCAGCAGCCGTAACCCTCTGTTTCTATGATGCAGATTACCTGCAAATTTTTGGCTTCTTACACTCAAGAGGGACTCTTTTGTTTACCTTTTGCACTTTTCAGTTTGTAAAGCTTGGTTTAATTTACATTGTGATGGTCACGTTCTGTAATATTTAAAGTGACAATGTGTAGTTTTTACCATTAATCCTTCAAAATGTTGTTGAAAATGAATAAAATGGTGCCTAGTTGTTAAAAAATTTTGGCAGTTTCATATCATAACTATAAAAGTCCTAAAATACATGGGAGCGGGTTAAAGTCTCTGGGTGACGCCATATTCGATGCCATGTTTACTTTTATGGGAGCCTGTGAGGACCCAAAGCATTTACTGATTTGTGACAAAAGGTTACAAAACTTTCACCATTAATAAATGTTGTTTTACACGTTTACCTTGTCGCTTGCTGCCACTGATGAAAGGGAGTCTGATGTCTGGAGGTTGCCAGGGATTTTTGACCCTACTGGCCATCCGTTGGTAACGTCCTACTTGAACACGAAAATACCGCTTGCTTGCAATAGCGATGGGTACCGAATTCGGTATGTTTTAAGGTACTGACCGAATTCCACAGTATCGACTGAGCACCGATTCACGTCATTTGAAACGGTGCCTCGTTTCGGTACCCGTCCTTCATAACAAGAACTTGCCTAGACAGCTGCGCATGCGCAAGAGCATTATGTTGTCGGTCGCTGCGAGCGAGTTGTAAACAGAGCATCATGGTAGAAAGAACGCACGCTAAAGCTTGGGTCCACTTCACTAAATGTGATGGGTAACTGGGTGATGATGAAACCAGCGACAACGATCTAAGTGAGACATCCTCATCTTAATCTGCTCCAGTAGGTAAATGAAGTGTTTAAGATAACGTTAGCTTGATTTGTCAGATTCCGTTCCGCTAATGGTGCGTTCGCTTTCTCCTCGGAACTCAGAATTTCCGACTAGAAGAACATGAACGCGCTCTAAAGTTTGGCTTCACTTTACTAAATGCGACGGGTGATTGCGTGAAGATGAAACCAGCGACAACGATCTAAGTTTGAGGCATCATCGTTTTAATCTGCTCCAGCAGCTAAATAAACTGTTTAAGATAACGTTAGCTTGATATTTTAGCTTCCATTGCCACCATTGTTATCAGCTAATGGTGCGTTCGCTTTCTCCTCGGAAATTCTAACTTCCCAGTAGGAAAAATTAAATAAAAAGGACGGTAAAAGGAATGAGGATACACAGTAAATTTAGTTCACAGTAAAGATGTTTGCTTCAGTTTAATTATCAGCTTATAAAACTACAAGGACGATGTTAAAATACAAACTGTTGTATGTTATTTATCGTGATATTTATTAAATATGGTTATAAATTGAGAAAAATATATATTTAATTATAAAACAGAATTAAAATATTAAACACTCAAAAGTATCTAAAATTGGTACCGCTAAGTACTGGTATCGATTCCTAGGTACCGGGAATTAGTACAGAATCGATTCAAATGTCAAAGGTACCCATCCCTAGCTTGCAATGATTTAAGTATTCACTGCCCCATATCGCCAGGGAAAATACACAATATTCAGATCTTAAAGGATGAAATTATGAAAAATAAAATCTGGAAATGTTTCAATATATTTGATTAGAAGGGTTTAGATACCTAAACAATAAAACTGCATTTAGAATTCAAAAGTAGTTAATAATGCAGTTATTTATTAGGCTGTTAACCCTTTTATGATCCATTTACACAAATTAGAAAAAAAGACATATAGACCTGGTTCTAGCTATAGCAAACATGTCCATTCTCACAGTTTACCTGTCACAGGTGTTAGTGACAAACACCATGATATGTACAGCAAATAAACGTCTAAATGAGAGGTAAAGGAAGCCGATTAATTCATAAAAGTACAGTTGCTGATCTAGCCAAACAGATCCTACAACCATGTCTTATAAAGGATTATTACTGCCTAGCAAAATGTTTAGTAGTAAAGCATTTCTAATGGTCGTTAGTGACGTGGAACCCACATTTACGAGTTTCACTCATATAATTTATTGTGATACGGAGAAAACATCAGGATGACGTTTGACGCATTTGAGCAGAAGAGAAAGTTCACAAAAACAGACACACAACCTGCTGATGAACACTTTCTGACAACACCTGCTGTCAACATGCCTTATCTTTCTAATCTGATCTCTAATCTGTCTAGATTATGAACATTTAGTAAAATGCTGCAACAACCGTTAACCAAATTTGCCTATGGCTTGAAGGCCATCATTTCTGTTTTAGTTTATTTTTAGTTCTCAGTCCTTTCAACTATCAGATTATTAAGGTTGTTTTCTCAGGAACGATCATAAGGACCTCCTTTTCCCAGAGCTGGAACCAGGAAGTAACCCTAGTAGAGAAGGCACGAGATGGGCAGATATTGTATGAAGGGTGGTGCTGAATATTTTATGTTCTGCTCTGTGTGGCCAAACATTGAGGTAGAGATGCTGTTTGCTGACTCGACCACAACATGTAAACAAAACGCTCGCCAGGTGGAACAACAGAAAAACGCAAACTGTCTTAGATTATGTCAAAGGTCAGGATACATTCAGTATTTATGAATTTATGTGTAAATCATCTATGTGGTAAAACAGGCTTGAAATTATGAAAATGCTTTTGCTGCTATAGGAGTAAAATAAAGCAGATTTAAAGCAGGATGAACACTTTATAAAGGTCATCTACTAGGAATGTGGTCATAACTTGATTTAGACCAGTTCAAAGACACGCTTGCATGACGTCAGTGCATTGGTAGAGCATCCATTAACAGATGCTGGATGTATCTGTTCTATCTTTCCATTGATCCAATAGTTACGTTTTAGTCTGAACGCGACTCCTCTTCCATCACCATTCCTGCTGCGTAACTATGCTAATTTCTCAGCAGCGACCCCTACAGCTGTAATCTGATTTCATCTGTGCTGAACTGTTCCTCTAACAATAACAAGCAGATTGATGTTTGCTTGCAGCAGCTTGTGAATGTCAAGAGGAGGTTTTATTGTTCCATTTGTAAGCAGTTATGAAAGGCCCTTTTGTGAGAGGTTAACTTATGTTTTATTGTTCATAATGTAGAAAACCATTTTGCTGCTCATTTGCTGAGTTACTGTAGGAGTGTTCGTCACATCTGCTGTCTGCCAGGTTTTTCATGTTTTGTTATGCATCTACTTTTAACAAATGCAGTGAACGTGTACTGAAAATTTAAAAGACGGGTCGTTTTTTATTGGGTGGTAAATTTCTGATAAACAGGACTGGATTATTTCTCTGCTTCCTTGTAGGTGCGCCTCCAGAAAATTTTGATAGGGGTGGCCAGATGGGGCAAAAGAAATTTTTGGGGTGGCGCACCAAACTGGTCCTTGTGGTAACTCTGGGAGAATTTAGTCTGTGGCAATGTGCTGCATTGCACCTTTATTTGTTTTTATTAAAATAACAGTACATATCCAAAACACTTAAATTTTACAAACGCAAACATTTTAGAAAAATACATGCCAGTTATTAGGCCCGAGCAGCGAAAGCGCTGCGAAGGCCTCTTGTTTTTGCTCTGTTTATTAGGCCCGAGCAGCGAAAGCGCTGCGAAGGCCTCTTGTTTTTGCTCCGTTTATTATTATTTTTTTTATTTATTATTCCGGTGCCGCTTTGAATGGCTTTTTGGGGATCTTAACATACCCCAAAACTCACAATATTTTGCACACTTGTCAGGCCTGGTGAAAAATTTGATATTTTAAAGGTCCCAAAAAAATCGCAAAGAAAATGGCTGAACAGCGCCCCCTACAATGTGAAAAAAACCCCTCTCCATAAAGCTTAGTTTATCGTACAGTTATGAAATTTGGTACACTTGTAGTACTCAACAGTCCGCACAGAAAAGTCTCTTGCAAGCATGGTCAATATCAAACAGGAAGTCGGCCATTTTGGGTTGAAATGGCAATTTTTTGCAGTTTTGGCCGTTTTTAGGGTCCGTTTCTGATTGGATTGCTCGATCATTTTTTGCACGATCATCTCAAAAATTGTGTAAAATTGCTCAGAAGAGATGGGCGAACAAAATGAGACAATAAAATTGACTTTTCGTAAATACTGAAGGGGCGGGGCCAGGCCTCGAAGTTTGACTACTCGCCAAAATTTTTTAAATTGCTATAACTTCATAACTGAATGGAATAGAGTTACCAAACTTTCTGTGGTCATTCGTCATCACCTCACAAAGTAAATTGAATGGTCGCATGATGACATCACACAAGCCCCGCCCCCTCAGGACCAAAAAGGTTAAGTTTTACTGTGAAAGGTCCCAAATTGCCCCATTTCACTAAATCACCACAAATTTGTAGCTGGTAACTCAAGACAAGTGGGGGTTGCTTGGCGTCACATTATGTGAGTTTTCGGCAGAGGGCGGGGCTGTGGCGGCACGGCGAAGTCAGGCGTACCGCCGTGGCCTTACGTTTGCCTCCCATTTCGTCATTTCTAAAGATATCATCACGAAACTTCTTGTGAGTGATCCTAGTCTGGCCCCCCAAAAGATCTGATGTGAACATCCGGTGGGCGTGGCCTATTTTCTGAAATAGCGCCCCCTAGGACCATTAAAACTGTCAGCCCCAAGCCATGCTTTGACTGAGGATTACGAAATTTGGTACACTAATGTGGTGTCTCAGGACCTACACAAAAGTCTCTTGGACCCAAGTGCAAAGTCGCACAGGAAGTCGGCCATTTTGGTCCAAGTACGCGATTTACTGGTTTTCGCACACCTTGTTTGGAGAGTGATGCTCCGTCGCCCTTTTCACCAATCTCCTTGAAACGTCTGCTATATACTCTTAAGACAAAGAGGAAAAAATTCAACCGTCAGATTTTTCAAAAGTTTAACGGTGTGGGCGTGGCTAAGCCTCAAACTTTCACCTGTCGCCACGCCACTCATTTTTTCACAGCTCCCTACTGGACTCCTTTTACCCAATCAGCAGGAATCTCTGGCAAACAGCAGTAGACAACTTGAGGTCACTTGGTATCCAGTACTGGCAGGTTTCAAAAAAAGGCGGGGCTTCAGGAGTATGGCGAAAATCGCCATCACGCCATGGAAGTATGTTTGCCTCTCATTTCTTCAGTTATCGTGATATCGCTACGAAACTTCTGGTGCGTGATCCTAGTCTGACCCCCAAGCGACATAGACATCTGAAATTTGTGGGCGTGGCCTATTTTCTTAAATAGCGCCCCCTAGGACCATTTAAACTAATAGCCCCAAGCTATGCTTTGACTGAGGATTACGAAATTTGGTACACTAATGTGGTGTCTCAGGACCTACAAAAAAGTCTCTTGGAGCCAAGCGCAAAGTCGCACAGGAAGTCGGCCATTTTGGTCCAAGTACGCAATTTAGTGGTTTTCGCACACGTTGTTTGGAGAGTGATGCTCCGTTGCTCTTTTCACCAATCACTTTCACACTTCTGCTATATACTCTTGAGACGAAGGGGAAAAAATTCAACCGTCGGATTTTTCAAAAGTTGAAAGGTGTGGGCGTGGCTAAGCCTCAAACTTTGACCTTTCGCCACGCCACTCTTTTTTTCACATCTCCCTATTGGACTCCTTTTACCCAATCAATAGGAATCTCAAGTTGAGGTCACTTGGTATCCAGTACAGTTAGGTTTCGAAAAAAGGCGGGGCTTTGGGAGCATGGCGAAAATCGCCATCACGCCAAGGAAATACGTTTGCCTCTCATTTCTTCAGTTTTCGTGATATCGCTACGAAACTTCTGGTGAGTGATCCTAGTCTGAGCCCCAAGAGAAATAGACAGCTGAAGTTTGTGGGCGTGGCCTATTTTCTTAAATAGCGCCCCCTAGAGCCATTAAAACTGTCAGCCCCAAGCCATGCTTTGACTGAGGATTACGAAATTTGGTACACTAATGTGGTGTCTCAGGACCTACAAAAAAGTCTCTTGGAGCCAAGAACAAAGTCGCACAGGAAGTCAGCCATTTTGGTCCAAGTACTCGAATTAGTGGTTTTCGCACACGTTGTTTGGAGAGTGATGCTCCGTCGCCCTTTTCACCAATCGCCTTCAAACTTCTGCCATGTACTCTTAAGACGTAGGGGAAAAAATTCAACCGTCGGATTTTTCAAAAGTTGAAAGGTGTGGGCGTGGCTAAGCCTCAAACTTTGACCTTTCGCCACGCCACTCTTTTTTTCCACAGCTTCCTATTGGACTCCTTTTACCCAATCACCCATAATCTCTGGCAAATAGCAGTAGACAACTTGAGGTCACTTGGTATCCAGTACTGGCAGGTTTCGAGTAAAGGCGGGGCTTTGGCAGCATGGCGAAAATCGCCATCACGCCATGGAAATACGTTTGCCTCTCATTTCTTCAGTTATTGTGATAGCGCTACGAAACTTCTTGTAAGTGATCCTAGCCTGAGCCCCAAGAGATATCCATAGCTGAAGTTTGTGGGCGTGGCCTATTGTCTTAAATAGCGCCTCTAGGACCATTTAAACTATCAGCCCCAAGCCATGCTTTGACTGAGGATTACGAAATTTGGTACACTAATGTGGTGTCTCAGGACCTACAAAAAAGTCTCTTGGAGCCAAGCACAACATTGCACAGGAAGTCGGCCATTTTGGTCCAAGTACGCGATTTAGTGGTTTTCGCACACGTTGTTTGGAGAGTGATGCTCCGTCGCCCTTTTCACCAATCGCCTTCAAACTTCTGCTATATACTCTTAAGACATAGGGGAAAAAATTCAACCGTCGGATTTTTCAAAAGTTGAAAGATGTGGGCGTGGCTAAGCCTCAAACTTTGACCTTTCGCCATTACTTTACTTGACTTAATAACTCCCATGTGCATGATCAGATCTTTTTCGAACTTTGTCTGTGTGATCATTGACCATATCTGTAAACAATGACAATGTGGACAGCTGACATCACCTAAGCCCCGCCCCCTGACTACAGGAAGCCTATTGTTTTATGGTGAACTGCCCATATTTGTCCCCTCTAATTTAGTCAACATGAAACAAAGGTCATGCACTGTCTTCATGATGCTGTAATGACCATTCAGATCTGATAGCTTTTCAGAAAGGGAGGGGCTTTGATGCCATGGCGAATTCTGGCGTAACGCCGTAATCTTAATATTCAATTTAATGGTGAGCTCAGAGGGGATGCTGAGTCAGGGTGAGGTGCGGACTAGGAGGCCATTCGCGGTTTCTGGTGTCGGGGTGGTTGACGTTTCTGTTCTGTCAGACGTGCACTGGTGCCCCGGGCCTCCGTCCAGACCGGAGCGGCGCGGAGCTGCGAGGGCCGAACGACGCTGCTTGCAGCTTTAATTATTAGGCCCGAGCAGCGAAGCGCTGCGAAGGCCTATTGTATCTGCTCCGTTTCTTTTTTAGGCCCGAGCAGTGAAGCTGCGAAGGCCTATTGTATCTGCTCCGTTTATTCTTTCTTTCTTTCTTTCTTTCTTTTTTCTTCCGCGTCTTTGAATGGCCTTTAGGGGGTCTTAGCATATTCAAAAAGTCACCAAATTCTGGCTCAATATAGAAAGTGCGTGAAATTTACGTATTTCACTGGCGATGTGAAAGTTCGTAAAAAAGTGGCTGGACAGCGCCCCCTAGAAAGTGAAAAATACCCCTCTCCATAAAGCTTAGTTTATCGTACGGTTATGAAATTTGGTATACTTGTAGTACTCCACAGTCCGCACAGAAAAGTCTCTTGCAACCATGGTCAATATCAAACAGGAAGTCGGCCATTTTGGGTTGAAATGGCGAATTTTAGCCATTTTGGCCATTTCTAGGGTCTATATTTGGTTGAACAGTTTGGTCATTTTTCGCACGATCGTCTCAAAAATAGTGTGCAATCGAACAGAAGCGATGGACGATTCAAATGAGAAAATAAAATTGACTTTTCGTAAATACTGAAGGGGCGGGGCCAGGCCTCAAAGTTCGAGCACTCGCCAAAAAAATTCAAATTGCTATAATTTCATAAATGAAAGAATTACAGTTAAAGTAACTTTCTGTGGACAATCGTCATCGCCCCCCGAAGACAAATGAATGGTCGATTGATGATGTCACATAAGCCCCGCCCCCTCAGGACTTAAAAGGTCAAGTTTTACTGGGAAATTTTCTAAAATTCGCCCTTTCAAATAATCATCCCAAATTTGTACCAGTTAACTGAAGACAAGTTGGGGTTGCTTGGCGTCACTTTATGGGAGTTTTCTGCAGAAGGCGGGGCTGTGGCGGCACGGCGAAGTCAGGCGTACCACTTAGGCCTTACGTTTGCCTCCCATTTCGTCATTTCTAAAGATATCGCCACGAAACTTCTTGGGAGTGATCCTAGTCCTGCCCCCCAAAAAATGTGATGTGAAAATCCGGTGGGCGTGGCCTATTTTCTGAAATAGCGCCCCCTAGGAGCATTAAAACTGTCAGCCCCAAGCCATGCTTTGACTGAGGATTACGAAATTTGGTACACTAATGTGGTGTCTCAGGACCTACAAAAAAGTCTCTTGGAGCCAAGAACCAAGTCGCACAGGAAGTCGGCCATTTTGGTCCAAGTACTCGATTTAGTGGTTTTCGCACACGTTGTTTGGAGAGTGTTGCACCATCGCCCTTTTCACCAATCACCTTCAAACTTCTGCTATAGACTCTTAAGACAAAGGGGAAAAAATTCAACCTACGGATTTTAAATAAGTATAAAGGTGTGGGCGTGGCTAAGCCTCAAACTTTGACCTGTCGCCACGCCACTCTTTTTTTTCACCGCTCCCTATTGGACTCCTTTTAACCAATCACCACCATTCACTGGCAAATAGCAGCAGACAAGTTGAGGTCACTTGGTCTATAGTACTGGCAGGTTTCGAATAAAGGCGGGGCTTTGGGATCATGGCGAAATTCACCATCACGCCATGGAAATACGTTTGTGTCTCATTTCTTCAATCATTGTGACATCACCACACAATTTCTGATGAGTGATCTTACTCTGACCCCTAATAGAATTGGACAGCTGAAGTTTGTGGGCGTGGCCTATTTTCTGAAATAGCGCCCCCTAGGACCATTAAAACTATCAGCCCCAAGCCATGCTTTGACTGAGGATCACGAAATTTGGCACACTAATGTAGTGTCTCAGGACCTACAAAAAAGTCTCTTGGAGCCAAGTACAATGTCGCACAGGAGGTCGGCCATTTTGGTCCAAGTACTCGATTTAGTGGTTTTTGCACACGTTATTAGGAGAATGATGTCTTGTCGTCCTTTCCACCGATCACCTTCAAACTCCTTCTATATACTCTTAAGACATAGAGGAAAAAATTCAACCGTCGGATTTTAAATAAGTATAAAGGTGTGGGCGTGGCTAAGCCTCAAACTTTGACCAGTCGCCATTACGTTACATGACTTAATAACTCCCATGTGCATGATCAGATCAATGTCAAACTTTGTCTGTGTGATCACTGACCACATGTGAAGACAGTGACAATGTGGACAGCTGACATCACCTAAGCCCCGCCCCCTGACTACAGGAAGTCTACTGTTTTATGGTGAAATGCCCATATTTGTCCCCTCTAATTAAGTCAACATGACACTAAGGTCATGCACTGTCTTCATGATGTTGTAATGACCATTCAGATCTGATAGCTTTTCAGAAAGGGAGGGGCTTTGATGCCATGGCGATTTCTGGCGTGACGCTGTGACCTTACGTTTGACTGTAACTTCCACAAACAGCCTCCGATTTGCCCGAGACTGAACATCACATCACCAGTGTGGTAAAGATAGAGTATCTCCTAGTGGTGAGACGTGTAATGGTGGGCTCAGAGGGGATGCTGAGTCAGGGTGAGGTGTGGACGAGGAGGCCGTTCACGGTTTCTGGTGTCGGGGTGGTTGACTTTCTGTTCTGCCAGACGTGCCCTGGTGCCCCCGGCTGCCGGCCAGGACGGAGAAGCGCGGAGCTGGGTTTGGAGAGCGTAGGGGATGGAGCGGAGGGGGTGCGGAAGGAGGGCGAGCAGCTTCGCTGCGAGGGCCGAACGACGCTGCTTGCAGCTTTAATTAGGCCCGAGCAGTGAAGCTGCGAAGGCCTATTGTATCTGCTCCGTTTATTATTATTTTTTTTTCTTTCTTTCTTTCTTTCTTTTTTTTTCTTCCGCGTCTTTGGATGGCCTTTAGGGGGTCTTAGCATATCCAAAAAGTCACCAAATTCTGGCCCAATATAGAAAGTGCGTGAAATTTACGTATTTCACTGGCAACCTGAAAGTTGGTAAAAAAATGTTTCAACAGCGCCCCCTGGAAAATTAAAAATACCCCTCCGCTTTGACCTTTTTTCATAGTAGAGTGATGAAATTTGGTACACTTGTAGAACTCAACAATACGCACAGAAAAGCCTCTTGCACCCATGGTCAATATCAAACAGGAAGTCGGCCATTTTGGACTAAAGTGGCCATTTTGACCCCGTTTTGGCCATTTCTAGGGTCTATATTTGGTTTAACAGTTTGGTCATTTTTCGCACGATCGTCTCAAAAATAGTGTGCGATCGAACAGAAGCGATGGACGATTAAAATGAGACAATAAAATTGACTTTTCGTAAATACTGAAGGGGCGGGACCAGGCCTCAAAGTTCGAGCACTCGCCAAAAAAATTCAAATTGCTATAGATTCATAAATGAAAGAATTACAGTTAAAGAAATGTTCTAAGGACAATCGTCGTCGCCCTCCGAAGACAAATGAATGGTCGATTGATGATGTCACATAAGCCCCGCCCCCTCAGGACTTAAAAGGTCAAGATTTACTGGGAAATTTTCCAAAATTCGCCCTTTCCAATAATCACCCCAAATTTTTAGCGGGTAACTGAAGACAAGTTGGGGTTGCTTGGCGTCACTTTATGGGAGTTTTCTCCAGAAGGCGGGGCTGTGGCGGCGCGGCGAAGTCAGGCGTACCGCTTAGGCCTTACGTTTGCCTCCCATTTCGTCATTTCTAGAGATATCGCCACAAAACCTCTTGGGAGTGATCCTAGTTCAGCCCCCCACAAAATGTGATGTGAACATCCGGTGGGCGTGGCCTATTTTCTGAAATAGCGCCCCCTAGGACCATTAAAACTGTCAGCCCCAAGTCATGCTTTGACTGAGGATTATGAAATTTGGCACACTAATGTGGTGTCTCAGGACCTACAAAAAAGTCTCTTGGAGCCAAGTGCAAAGTCGCACAGGAAGTCGGCCATTTTGGTCCAAGTACTCGATTTAGTGGTTTTCGCACACGTTGTTTGGAGAGTGATGCTCCATCGCCCTTTTCACCAATCGCCTTCAAACTTCTGCTATAGACTCTTAAGACATAAAGGAAAAAATTCAACCGTCGGATTTTAAATAAGTATAAAGGTGTGGGCGTGGCTAAGCCTCAAACTTTGACCTGTCACCACGCCACTCTTTTTTTCACAGCTACCTATTGGACTCCTTTTACCCAATCGCCAGCAATCTCTGGCGAATAGCAGCTGACAAGTTGAGGTCACTTAGTCTCCAGTACTGGCAGGTTTTGAAAAAAGGCGGGGCTTTGGGAGCATGGCAAAATTCACCATCACGCCATGGCAATACGTTTGCCTCTCATTTCTTCAATTATCGTGCCATCACCACAAAATGTCTGGTGAGTGATCCTAGTCTGACCCCCAATAGATTTGGACAGCTGTAGTTTGTGGGCGTGGCCTATTTTCTGAAATGGCGCCCTCTAGGACCATTAAAACTGTCAGCCCCTAGCCATGCTTTGACTGAGGAGTACGAAATCTGGTACACTAATGTGGTGTCTCCGGTCCTACAAAAAAGTCTCTTGGAGCCAAGTGCAAAGTCGCACAGGAAGTCGGCCATTTTGGTCCAAGTAGTCGATTTAGTGGTTTTCGCACACGTTGTTTGGAGAGTGTTACACCATTGCCCTTTTAACCAATCACCTTCAAACTTCTGCTATAGACTCTTAAGACAAAGGGGAAAAAATTCAACCTACGGATTTTAAATAAGTATAAAGGTGTGGGCGTGGCTAAGCCTCAAACTTTGACCTGTCGCCACGCCACTCTTTTTTTCACAGCTCCCTATTGGACTCCTTTTAACCAATCACCAGCAATCACTGGCAAATAGCAGCAGACAAGTTGAGGTCACTTGGTCTATAGTACTGGCAGGTTTCGAATAAAGTCGGGGCTTTGGGAGCATGGCGAAATTCGCCATCACGCCATGGAAATACGTTTGTCTCTCATTTCTTCAATCATTGTGACATCGCCACACAATTTCTGATGAGTGATCCTACTCTGACCCCTAATAGAATTGGACAGCTGAAGTTTGTGGGCGTGGCCTATTTTCTGAAATAGCGCCCCCTAGGACCATTAAAACTGTCAGCCCCAAGCCGTGCTTTGACTGAGGATCACGAAATTTGGCACACTAATGTAGTGTCTCAGGACCTACAAAAAAGTCTCTTGGAGCCAAGCGCAATGTCGCACAGGAGGTCGGCCATTTTGGTCCAAGTACTCGATTTAGTGGTTTTCGCACACGTTATTAGGAGAATGATGTCTCGTCGCCCTTTCCACCGATCACCTTCAAACTCTTGCTATATACTCTTAAGACATAGAGGAAAAGATTAAACCGTCGGATTTTAAATAAGTATAAAGGTGTGGGCGTGGCTAAGCCTCAAACTTTGACCAGTCGCCATTACGTTACTTGACTCAATAACTCCCTTGTGCATGATCAGATCAATTTCAAACTTTGTCCGTGTGATCACTGACCACATCTGAAGACAGTGACAATGTGGACAGCTGGCATCACCTAAGCCCCGCCCCCTGACTACAGGAAGTCTTCTGTTTTATGGTGAAATGCCCATATTTGTCCCCTCTAATTTAGTCAACATGACACTAAGGTCATGCACTGTCTTCATGATGTTGTAATGACTATTCAGATCTGATAGCTTTTCAGAAAGGGAGGAGCTTTGATGCCATGGCGATTTCTGGCGTGACGCTGTGACCTTACGTTTGACTGTAACTTCCACAAACAGCCTCCGATTTGCCAGAGACTGAACATCACATCACCAGTGTGGTAAAGATAGAGTATCTCCTAGTGGTGAGACGTGTAATGCTGGGCTCAGAGGGGATGCTGAATCAGGGTGAGGTGTGGACGAGGAGGCCGTTCACGGTTTCTGGTGTCGGGGTGGTTGACTTTCTGTTCTGCCAGACGTGCCCTGGTGCCCCCGGCTGCCGGCCAGGATGGACAAGCGCGGAGCTGGGTTTGGAGAGCGTCGGGGATGGAGCGGAGGGGGTGCGGAAGGAGGGCGAGCAGCTTCGCTGCGAGGGCCGAACGACGCTGCTTGCAGCTTTAATTTTCTTTCTTTCTTCTTTTTTTTTCTTTTTTTTTCTTCCGCGTCTTTGGACGGCCTTTAGGGGGTCTTAGCATATCCAAAAACTCACCAAATTCTGGCCCAATATAGAAAGTGCGTGAAATTTACGTATTTCACTGGCAATGTGAAAGTTGGTATAAAAGTGTTTCAACAGCTCCCCCTGGAAAATTAAAAATACCCCTCCGCTTTGACCTTTTTTCATAGTAGAGTGATAAAATTTGGTACACCTGTAGAATTCAACAATACGCACAGAAAAGCCTCTTGCACCCATGGTCAATATCAAACAGGAAGTCGGCCATTTTGGACTAAAGTGGCCATTTTTACCCCATTTTGGCCATTTCTAGGCTCTATATTTGGTTAAACAGTTTGGTCATTTTTCGCACGATTGTCTCAAAAATAATGTGCGATCGAACAGAAGCGATGGACGAATCAAATGAGAAAATAAAACTGACTTTTCGTAAATACTGAAGAGGCGGGGCCAGGCCTCAAAGTTCGAGCACTCGCCAAAAAAATTCAAATTGCTATAATTTCATAAATGAAAGAATTACAGTTAAAGTAATTTTCTATGGACAATCGTCATCGCCCCCCGAAGACAAATGAATGGTTGATTGATGATGTCACATAAGCCCCGCCCCCTCACGCCTTAAAAGGTCAAGTTTTACTGGGAAATTGTCCAAAATTCGCCCTTTCAACTAATCACCCCATATTTCTAGCAGGAAACTGAAGACAAGTTGGGGTTGCTTGGCGTCACTTTATGGGAGTTTTCTCCAGAAGGCGGGGCTGTGGCGGCGCGGCGAAGTCAGGCGTACCGACGTGGCCTTACGTTTGCCTACCATTTCGTCATTTCTAGAGATATCGCCACAAAACCTCTTGTGAGTGATCCTAGTCCAGCCTCCAAAAAAATTTGATGTGAACATCCGGTGGGCGTGGCCTATTTTCTGAAATAGCGCCCCCTAGGACCATTAAAACTGTCAGCCCCAAGCCATGCTTTGACTGAGGATTTCGAAATTTGGTACACTAATGTGGTGTCTCAGGACCTACAAAAAAGTCTCTTGGAGCCAAGTGCAAAGTTGCACAGGAAGTCAGCCATTTTGGTCCAAGTACTCGATTTACTGGTTTTCGCACACGTTGTTTGGAGAGTGATGCTCCATCGCCCTTTTCACCAATCGCCTTCAAGCTTCTGCTATATACTCTTAAGACATAAAGGAAAATTTTCAACCGTCGGATTTTAAATAAGTATAAAGGTGTGGGCGTGGCTAAGCCTCAAACTTTGACCTGTCGCCACGCCACTCTTTTTTTCACAGCTCCCTATTGGATTCCTTTTACCCAATCAACAGCAATCTCTGGCAAATAGCAGCTGACAAGTTGAGGTCACTTGGTCTGCAGTACTGGCAGGTTTCGAAAAAAGGCAGGGCTTTGGGAGCATGGCGAAATTTGCCATCACGCCATGGCAATACGTTTGCCTCTCATTTCTTCAATTATCGTAACATCGCCACAAAATGTCTGGTGAGTGATCTGAGTCTGACCCCCAATAGAACTGGACAGCTGAAGTTTGTGGGCGTGGCCTATTTTCTGAAATAGCGCCCCCTAGGACCATTAAAACTGTCAGCCCCAAGCCAAGCTTTGACTGAGGATCACGAAATTTGGTACACTAATGTAGTGTCTCAGGACCTACAAAAAAGTCTCTTGGAGCCAAGTGCAAAGTCGCACAGGAGGTCGGCCATTTTGGTCCAAGTACTTGATTTAGTGGTTTTCGCACATGTTGTTTGGACCTTGATGCCCCGTCGCCCTTTTCACCGATCACCTTCAAACATCTGCTATGTGCTCTTAAGACAAAGGGGAAAAAATTCAACCGTCGGATTTTAAATAAGTATCAAGCTGTGGGCGTGGCTAAGCCTCAAACTTTGACCTTTCGCCATTACATTACTTGACTTAACTCCCATGTGCATGATCAGATCGTATATCAAACGTTGTCTGTGTGATCACTGACCACATCTGAAGACAATGATAATGTGGACAGCTGACATCACCTATGCCCCGCCCCCTGACTATTGGAAGTCTAGTTTTATGGTGAAATGCCCATATTTGTCCCCTCTAATTTAGTCAACATGACACTAAGGTCATGCACTGTCTTCATGATGTTGTAATGACCATTCAGATCTGCTAGCTTTTCAGAAAGGGAGGGGCTTTGATGCCATGGCGAATTCTGGCATGACGCCGTGACCTTACAATTCAATTTAATGGTGAGCTCAGAGGGGATGCTGAGTCAGGGTGAGGTGCGGACTAGGAGGCCATTTGCGGTTTCTGGTGTCGGGGTGGTTGACGTTTCTGTTCTGCCAGACGTGCCCTGGTGCCCCGGGCTGCCGGCCAGGCCGGAGCGGCGCGGAGCTGCGAGGGCCGAACGACGCTGCTTGCAGCTTTAATTAGGCCCGAGCAGCGAAAGCGCTGCGAAGGCCTCTTGTTTTTGCTCTGATTATTAGGCCCGAGCAGCGAAAGCGCTGCGAAGGCCTCTTGTTTTTGCTCTGTTTATTATTATTAGGCCCGAGCAGCGAAAGCGCTGCGAAGGCCTCTTGTTTTTGCTCTGTTTATTCTTTTTTATTTATTATTCTTAGCCCGCTTTGAATGGCCTTTTGGGGACCTTATCATTCCCCAAAACTCACAATATTTTGCAAACATGTCAGGCCTGGTGAAAAATTTGATATTTTAAAGGTCCCAAAAAAATCGCACAGGAAATGACTGAACAGCGCCCCCTAGAAAGTGAAAAAAAAACCTCCCCATAAAGCTTAGTTTATCGTACAGTTATGAAATTTGGTACACTTGTAGTACTCAACAGTCCGCACAGAAAAGTCTCTTGCAAGCATGGTCAATATCAAACAGGAAGTCGGCCATTTTGGGTTGAAATGGCGATTTTTTTGCAGTTTTGGCCGTTTTTAGGGTCCGTTTCTGACTGGATTGCTCGATCACTTTTCGCACAATCGTCTCAAAAGTGGTGTAAAATTGCTCAGAAGAGATGGGCGAAAAAAATGAGACAAGGATTCTGAGTTTTCGTATATGTTGAAGGGGCGGGGCCAGGCCTCAAAGTTTGACTACTCGCCAATTTTTTTTAAATTGCTATAACTTCATAACTGAATGGAATAGAGTTACCAAACTTTCTGTGGTCATTCGTCATCCACCCACAAAGTAAAATAAATGGTCGGATGATGACATCACACAAGCCCCGCCCCCTCAGGACCAAAAAGGTCAAGTTTTACTTTGAAAGGTCCCAAATTGCCCCATTTCACTTAATCACCAAATATTTGTAGCTGGTAACTCAAGACAAGTGGAGGTTGCTTGGCGTCACTTTATGGGAGTTTTCGGCAGAGGGCGGGGCTGTGGCGGCGCGGCGAAGTCAGGCGTACCGCTGTGGCCTTACGTTTGCCTCCCATTTCGTCATTTCTAAAGATATCGTCATGAAACTTCTTGTGAGTGATCCTAGTCCAGCCCCCCAAAAGATCTGATGTGAACATCCGGTGGGCGTGGCCTATTTTCTGAAATAGCGCCCCCTAGGACCATTAAAACTGTCAGCCCCAAGCCATGCTTTGACTGAGGATTACGAAATTTGGTACACTAATGTGGTGTCTCAGGCCCTACAAAAAAGTCTCTTGGAGCCAAGTGCAAAGTCGCACAGGATGTCGGCCATTTTGGTCCAAGTACGCGATTTAGTGGTTTTCGCACACGTTGTTTGGAGAGTGATGCTCCGTCGCCCTTTTCACCAATCGCCTTCAAACTTCTGCCATATACTCTTAAGTCATAGGGGAAAAAATTCAACCGTCGGATTTTTCAAAAGTTGAAAGGTGTGGGCGTGGCTAAGCCTCAAACTTTGACCTGTCGCCACGCCACTCTTTTTTTCACAGCTCCCTACTGGACTCCTTTTACCCAATCAGCAGGAATCTCTGACAAATAGCAGTAGACAACTTGAGGTCACTTGGTATCCAGCACTGGCAGGTTTCAGAAAAAGGCGGGGCTTTGGGAGCATGGCGAAAATCGCCATCATGCCATGGAAATACGTTTGCCTCTCATTTCTTCAGTTATCGTGATATTGCTACGAAACTTATGGGGAGTGATCCTAGTCTGACTCTCAAGAGACATAGACATCTGAATTTTGTGGGCGTGGCCTATGTTTTGAAATAGCGCCCCCTAGGACCATTTAAACTATTAGCCCCAAGCCATGCTTTGACTGAGGATTACGAAATTTGGTACACTAATGTGGTGTCTCAGGACCTACAAAAAAGTCTCTTGGAGTCAAGTTCAAAGTCGCACAGGAAGTCGGCCATTTTGGATCAAGTACGCGATTTAGTGGTTTTCGCACACGTTGTTTGGAGAGTGATGCTCCGTCGCCCTTTTCACCAATCTCCTTCAAACTTCTGCTATATACCCTTAAGACATAGGGGGAAAAATTCAACCGTCGGATTTTTCAAAAGTTGAAAGGTGTGGGCGTGGCTAAGCCTCAAACTTTGACCTGTCGCCACGCTACTCTTTTTTTCACAGCTCCCTACTGGACTCCTTTTACCCAATCACCAGGATTCTGTGGCAAACAGCAGTAGACAAGTTGAGGTTACTTGGTCTCCAGTACTGGCAGGTTTTGAAAAAAGGCGGGGCTTTGGGACCATGGCGAAAATCGCCATCACGCCATGGAAATACGTTTGTCTCTCATTTCTTCAGTTATCGTGATATTGCTACGAAACTTCTGGTGAGTGATCCTAGTCTGAGCTCCAAGAGAAATAGACAGCTGAATTTTGTGGGCGTGGCCTATGTTTTGAAATAGCGCCCCCTAGGACCATTTAAACTATTAGCCCCAAGCCATGCTTTGACTGAGGATTACGAAATTTGGTACACTAATGTGGTGTCTCAGGACCTACAAAAAAGTCTCTTGGAGTCAAGTTCAAAGTCGCACAGGAAGTCGGCCATTTTGGATCAAGTACGCGATTTAGTGGTTTTCGCACACGTTGTTTGGAGAGTGATGCTCCGTCGCCCTTTTCACCAATCTCCTTCAAACTTCTGCTATATACCCTTAAGACATTGGGGAAAAAATTTAACCGTCGGATTTTTCAAAAGTTGAAAGGTGTGGGCGTGGCTAAGCCTCAAACTTTGACCTGTCGCCACGCTACTCTTTTTTTCACAGCTCCCTACTGGACTCCTTTTACCCAATCACCAGGATTCTGTGGCAAACAGCAGTAGACAAGTTGAGGTTACTTGGTCTCCAGTACTGGCAGATTTTGAAAAAAGGCGGGGCTTTGGGACCATGGCGAAAATCGCCATCACGCCATGGAAATACGTTTGTCTCATTTCTTCAGTTATCGTGATATTGCTACGAAACTTCTGGTAAGTGATCCTAGTCTGAGCTCCAAGAGAAATAGACAGCTGAAGTTTGTGGGCGTGGCCTATATTCTTAAATAGCGCCCCCTAGAGCCATTAAAACTGTCAGCCCCAAGCCATGCTTTGACTGAGGATTACGAAATTTGGTACACTAATGTGGGGTCTCAGGACCTACAAAAAAGTCTCTTGGAGCCAAGCGTAAAGTCGCACAGGAAGTCGGCCATTTTGGTGCAAGTACGTGATTTAGTGGTTTTCGCACACATTGTTTGGAGAGTGATGCTCCGTCGCCCTTTTCACCAATCACCTTCAAACTTCTGCAATACACTCTTAAGACGTAGGGGAAAAAATTCAACCGTCGGATTTTTCAAAAGTTGAAAGGTGTGGGCGTGGCTAAGCCTCAAACGTTGACCTTTCGCCATTACTTTACTTGACTTAATAACTCCCATGTGCATGATCAGATCTTTTTCGAACTTTGTCTGTGTGATCATTGACCATATCTGTAAACAATGACAATGTGGACAGCTGACATCACCTAAGCCCCGCCCACTGACTACAGGAATTTATTTTTTATGCTGAAATGCCCATATTTGTCCCCTCTAATTTAGTCAACATGACCCTAAGGTCATGCACTGTCTTCATGATGCTGTAATGACCATTCAGATCTGATAGCTTTCCAGAAAGGGAGGGGCTTTGATGCCATGGCGAGTTCTGGCGTAACGCCGAAACCTTACAATTCAATTTAATGGTGAGCTCAGAGGGGATGCTAAGTCAGGGTGAGGTGCGGACTAGGAGGCCATTTGCGGTTTCTGGTGTCGGGGTGGTTGACGTTTCTGTTCTGCAAGACATGCCCTGGTGCCCCGGGCTGCCAGCCAGGCCGGAGCGGCGCGGAGCTGCGAGGGCCGAACGACGCTGCTTGCAGCTTTAATTAGGCCCGAGCAGCGAAAGCGCTGCGAAGGCCTCTTGTTTTTGCTCTGATTATTATTATTTTTTGTTATTCCGTGCCCCCTTTGAACGGCTTTTTGGGGACCTTAACATACCCCAAAACTCACAATATTTTGCAAACTTCTCAGGCCTGGTGAAAAATTTGATATTTTAAAGGTCCCAAAAAAATCGCAAAGAAAATGGCTGAACAGCGCCCCCTACAAAGTGAAAAAAAACCCTCTCCATAAAGCTTAGTTTATCGTACAGTTATGAAATTTGGTACACTTGTAGAACTCAACAGTCCGCACAGAAAAGTCTCTTGCAAGCATGGTCAATATCAAACAGGAAGTCGGCCATTTTGGGTTGAAATGGCGATTTTTAGCCGTTTTTGCCGTTTTTAGGGTCCGTTTCTGATTGGATTGCTCGATCATTTTTCGCACGATCGTCTCAAAACTTGTGTAAAATTGCTCAGAAGGAATGGGCGAACAAAATGAGACAAGGATTCTGAGTTTTCGTATATGTTGAAGGGGCGGGGCCAGGCCTCGAAGTTTGACTACTCGCCAAAAAATTTAAAATTGCTATAACTTAATAACTGAAAGGAATAGAATTACCAAACTTTCTGTGGTCATTCGTCATCCAGCCACAAAGTAAATTGAATGGTCGGATGATGACATCACACAAGCCCCGCCCCCTCAGGACCAAAAAGGTCAAGTTTTACTGTGAAAGGTCCCAAATTGCCCCATTTCACTTAATCACCACAAACTTGTAGCTGGTAACTCAAGACAAGTGGAGGTTGCTTGGCGTCACTTTATGGGAGTTTTCGGCAGAAGGCGGGGCTGTGGCGGCGCGGCGAAGTCAGGCGTACCGCCATGGCCTTACGTTTGCCTTCCATTTCGTCATTTCTAAAGATATCGTCACGAAACTTGTTGTGAGTGATCCTAGTCCGGCCCCTCAAAAGATCTGATGTGAACATCCGGTGGGCGTGGCCTATTTTCTGAAATAGGGCCCCCTAGGACCATTAAAACTGTCAGCCCCAAGCCATGCTTTGACTGAGGAGTACGAAATTTGGTACACTAATGTGGTGTCTCAGGACCTACAAAAAAGTCTCTTGGAGCCAAGTGCAAAGTTGCACAGGAAGTCGGCCATTTAGGTCCAAGTACGCAATTTAGTGGTTTTCGCACACGTTGTTTGGAGAGTGATGCTCCGTCGCCATTTTCACCAATCTGCTTCAAACTTCTGCCATCTGCTCTTAAGACATAGAGGAAAAAATTCAACCGTCGGATTTTTCAAAAGTTGAAAGGTGTGGGCGTGGCTAAGCCTCAAACTTTGACCTGTCGCCGCACCACTCTTTTTTTCACAGCTCCCTACTGGACTCCTTTTACCCAATCAGCAGGAGTCTCTGGCAAATAGCAGTAGACAACTTGAGGTCACTTGGTATCCAGTACTGGAAGGTTTCAAAAAAAGGCAGGGCTTTGGGAGCATGGCGAAAATCGCCATCACGCCATGGAAATACGTTTGCCTCTCATTTCTTCATTTATCGTGATATCGTTACGAAACTTCTGGTGAGTGATCCTAGTCTGACCACAAAGAGACATAGACAGCTGAAATATGTGGGCGTGGCCTAATTTCTGAAATAGCGCCCCCTAGGACCATTTAAACTAATAGCCCCAAGCCATGCTTTGACTGAGGATTACGAAATTTGGTACACTAATGTGGTGTCCCAGGACCTACAAAAAAGTCTCTTGGAGCCAATCACAAAATTGCACAGGAAGTCGGCCATTTTGGTCCAAGTACGCGATTTAGTGGTTTTCGCACACGTTGTTTGGAGAGTGATGCTCCGTCGCCCTTTTCACCAATCGCCTTCAAACTTCTGCTGTATACTCTTAAGGCATAGGGGAAAAAATTCAACCGTCGGATTTTTCAAAAGTTGAAAGGTGTGGGCGTGGCTAAGCCTCAAACTTTGACCTGTCGCCGCGCCACTCTTTTTTTCACAGCTCCCTACTGGACTCCTTTTACCCAATCACCAGGATTCTGTGGGAAACAGCAGTAGACAACTTGAGGTTACTTAGTCTCCAGTACTGGCAGGTTTTGAAAAAAGGCGGGGCTTTGGGAGCATGGCGAAAATCGCCATCACGCCATGGAAATACGTTTGCCTCTCATTTCTTCAGTTATCGTGATATCGCTACGAAACTTCTGGTGAGTGATCCTAGTCTGACCCCCAAGAGAAATAGACAGCTGAAGTTTGTGGGCGTGGCCTATTCTCTTAAATAGCGCCCCCTAGGACCATTTAAACTAATAGCCCCAAGCCATGCTTTGACTGAGGATTACGAAATTTGGTACACTAATGTGGTGTCTCAGGACCTACAAAAAAGTCTCTTGGAGCCAAGGACAAAGTCGCACAGGAAGTCGGCCATTTTGGTCCAAGTACGCGATTTAGTGGTTTTCGCACACGTTGTTTGGAGAGTGATGCTCCGTCGCCCTTTTCACCAATCACTTTCAAACTTCTGCTGTATACTCTTACGACGTAGGGGAAAAAATTCAACCGTCGGATTTTTCAAAAGTTGAAAGGTGTGGGCGTGGCTAAGCCTCAAACTTTGACCTGTCGCCACGCCACTCTTTTTTTCACAGCTCCCTACTGGACTCCTTTTACCCAATCACCAGGATTCTGTGGGAAACAGCAGTAGACAACTTGAGGTTACTTAGTCTCCAGTACTGGCAGGTTTTGAAAAAAGGCGGGGCTTTGGGAGCATGGCGAAAATCGCCATCACGCCATGGAAATACGTTTGCCTCTCATTTCTTCAGTTATCGTGATATCGCTACGAAACTTCTGGTGAGTGATCCTAGTCTGACCCCCAAGAGAAATAGACAGCTGAAGTTTGTGGGCGTGGCCTATTCTCTTAAATAGCGCCCCCTAGGACCATTTAAACTAATAGCCCCAAGCCATGCTTTGACTGAGGATTACGAAATTTGGTACACTAATGTGGTGTCTCAGGACCTACAAAAAAGTCTCTTGGAGCCAAGGACAAAGTCGCACAGGAAGTCGGCCATTTTGGTCCAAGTACGCGATTTAGTGGTTTTCGCACACGTTGTTTGGAGAGTGATGCTCCGTCGCCCTTTTCACCAATCACTTTCAAACTTCTGCTGTATACTCTTACGACGTAGGGGAAAAAATTCAACCGTCGGATTTTTCAAAAGTTGAAAGGTGTGGGCGTGGCTAAGCCTCAAACTTTGACCTTTCGCCATTACTTTACTTGACTTAATAACTCCCATGTGCATGATCAGATCTTTTTCAAACTTTGTCTGTGTGATCATTGACCATATCTGTAAAAAATGACAATGTGGACAGCTGACATCACCTAAGCCCCGCCCCCTGACTACAGGAAGTCTATTTTTTATGCTGAAATACCCATATTTGTCCCCTCTAATTTAGTGAACATGACACTAAGGTCATACACTGTCTTCATGATGTTGTAATGACCATTCAGATCTGATAGCTTTCCAGAAAGGGAGGGGCTTTTATGCCATGGCGAATTCTGGCGTAACGCCGTAACCTTACAATTCAATTTAATGGTGAGCTCAGAGGGGATGCTGAGTCAGGGTGAGGTGCGGACTAGGAGGCCATTTGCGGATTCTGGCGTCGGGGTGGTTGACGATTCTGTTCTGCCAGACGTGCCCCGGTGCCCCGGGCTGCTGGCCAGGCCGGAGCGGCGCAGAGCTGCGAGGGCCGAACGACGCTGCTTGCAGCTTTAATTTTTATTTATTATTCCGGTGCCGCTTTGAATGGCTTTTTGGGGACCTTAACATACCCCAAAACTCACAATATTTTGCATACTTGTCAGGCCTGGTGAAAAATTTGATATTTTAAAGGTCCCAAAAAAATCGCAAAGAAATTGGCTGAACAGCGCCCCCTAGAAAATGAAAAAAAACCCTCTCCATAAAGCTTAGTTTATCGTACCGTTATGAAATTTGGTACACTTATAGTACTCAATAGTCCGCACAGAAAAGTCTCTTGCAAGCATGGTCAATATCAAACAGGAAGTCGGCCATTTTGGGTTGAAATGGCGATTTTTTGCCGTTTTGGCCGTTTTTAGGGTCCGTTTCTGATTGGATTGCTCGATCATTTTTTGCACGATCATCTCAAAAATTCTGTAAAATTGCTCAGAAGAGATGGGCGAACAAAATGAGACAATAAAATTGACTTTTCGTAAATACTGAAGGGGCGGGGCCAGGCCTCGAAGTTTGACTACTCGCCAAAATTTTTTAAATTGCTATAACTTCATAACTGAATGGAATAGAGTTACCAAACTTTCTGTGGTCATTCGTCATCACCTCACAAAGTAAATTGAATGGTCGCATGATGACATCACACAAGCCCCGCCCCCTCAGGACCAAAAAGGTTAAGTTTTACTGTGAAAGGTCCCAAATTGCCCCATTTCACTAAATCACCACAAATTTGTAGCTGGTAACTCAAGACAAGTGGGGGTTGCTTGGTGTCACATTATGTGAGTTTTCGGCAGAGGGCGGGGCTGTGGCGGCGCGGCGAAGTCAGGCGTACCGCCGTGGCCTTACGTTTGCCTCCCATTTCGTCATTTCTAAAGATATCATCACGAAACTTCTTGTGAGTGATCCTAGTCTGGCCCCCCAAAAGATCTGATGTGAACATCCGGTGGGCGTGGCCTATTTTCTGAAATAGCGCCCCCTAGGACCATTAAAACTGTCAGCCCCAAGCCATGCTTTGACTGAAGATTACGAAATTTGGTACACTAATGTGGTGTCTCAGGACCTACAAAAAAGTCTCTTGGACCCAAGTGCAAAGTCGCACAGGAAGTCGGCCATTTTGGTCCAAGTACGCGATTTACTGGTTTTCGCACACCTTGTTTGGAGAGTGATGCTCCGTCGCCCTTTTCACCAATCTCCTTGAAACGTCTGCTATATACTCTTAAGACAAAGAGGAAAAAATTCAACCGTCGGATTTTTCAAAAGTTTAACGGTGTGGGCGTGGCTAAGCCTCAAACTTTGACCTGTCGCCACGCCACTCATTTTTTCACAGCTCCCTACTGGACTCCTTTTACCCAATCAGCAGGAATCTCTGGCAAACAGCAGTAGACAACTTGAGGTCACTTGGTATCCAGTACTGGCAGGTTTCAAAAAAAGGCGGGGCTTCAGGAGCATGGCGAAAATCGCCATCACGCCGTGGAAGTATGTTTGCCTCTCATTTCTTCAGTTATCGTGATATTGCTACGAAACTTCTGGTGCGTGATCCTAGTCTGACCCCCAAGCGACATAGATATCTGAATTTAGTGGGCGTGGCCTATTTTCTTAAATAGCGCCCCCTAGGACCATTTAAACTAATAGCCCCAAGCTATGCTTTGACTGAGGATTACGAAATTTGGTACACTAATGTGGTGTCTCAGGACCTACAAAAAAGTCTCTTGGAGCCAAGCGCAAAGTCGCACAGGAAGTCGGCCATTTTGGTCCAAGTGCGCGATTTAGTGGTTTTCGCACACGTTGTTTGGAGAGTGATGCTCCGTCGCCCTTTTCACCAATCTCCTTCAAACTTCTGCTATATACTCTTAAGACATAGGGGAAAAAATTCAACCGTCGGATTTTTCAAAAGTTGAAAGATGTGGGCGTGGCTAAGCCTCAAACTTTGACCTGTCGCCACGCCACTCTTTTTTTCACAGCTCCCTACTGGACTCCTTTTACCCAAACACCAGGATTCTGTGGCAAACAGCAGTAGACAAGTTGAGGTTACTTTGTCTTCAGTACTGGAAGGTTTTGAAAAAAGGCGGGGCTTTGGGAGCATGGCGAAAATCGCCATCACGCCATGGAAATACGTTTGCCTCTCATTTCTTAAGTTATCGAGATATCACCTCGAAATTTGTTGTGAGTGATCCTAGTCTGACCCCCAATAGAAATGGACAGCTAAAATTTGTGGGCGTGGCCATTTTTCTGAAATAGCGCCCCCTAGGACCATTAAAACTGTCAGCCCCTAGCCATTCTTTGACTGAGGATTACGAAATTTGGTACACTAATGAGGTGTCTCCGGACCTACAAAAAAGTCTCTTGGAGCCAAGTGCAAAGTCGCACAGGAAGTCGGGCATTTTGGTCCAAGTACGCGATTTAGTTGTTTTGGCACACGTTGTTTGGAGAGTGATGCTCCGTTGCCCTTTTCACCAATCGCCTTCAAACTTCTGCTATTTACTCTTAAGACATAGGAGAAAAAATTCAACCGTCGGATTTTTCAAAAGTTGAAAGGTGTGGGCGTGGCTAAGTCTCAAACTTTGACCTTTCACCATTACTTTACTTGACTTAATAACTCCCATGTGCATGATCAGATCTTTTTCGAACTTTGTCTGTGTGATCATTGACCATATCTTTAAACAATGACAATGTGGACAGCTGACATCACCTAAGCCCCGCCCCCTGAATACAGGAAGTCTATTGTTTTATGCTGAAATGCCCATATTTGTCCCCTCTAATTTAGTCAACATGACACTAAGGTCATGCACGGTCTTCATGATGCTGTAATGACCATTCAGATCTGATAGCTTTCCAGATAGGGAGGGGCTTTGATGCCATGGCGAATTCTGGCGTAACGCCGTAACCTTACAATTCAATTTAATGGTGAGCTCAGAGGGGATGCTGAGTCAGGGTGAGGTGCGGACGAGGAGGCCATTTGCGGTTTCTGGTGTCGGGGTGGTTGACGTTTCTGTTCTGCCAGACGTGCCCTGGTGCCCCGGGCTGCCGGCCAGGCCGGAGCGGCGCGGAGCTGCGAGGGCCGAACGACGCTGCTTGCAGCTTTAATTAGGCCCGAGCAGCGAAGCGCTGCGAAGGCCTATTGTATCTGCTCCGTTTATTATTATTACGCTTTCTTTTTTCTTCCGCGTCTTTGGGTGGCCTTTAGGGGGTCTTAGCATATCCAAAAAGTCACCAAATTCTGGCCCAATATAGAAAGTGCGTGAAATTTACGTATTTCACTGGCGATGTGAAAGTTGATAAAAAAGTGGCTCGACAGCGCCCCCTAAAGAGTGAAAAATACCCCTCTCCATAAAGCTTAGTTTATCGTACAGTTATGAAATTTGGTATACTGGTACTACTCAACAGTCCGCACAAAAAAGCCTCTTGCAACCATGGTCAATATAAAACAGGAAGTCGGCCATTTTGGGTTGAAATGGCGATTTTTAGCCGTTTTGGCCATTTCTAGGGTCTATATTTGGTTGAACAGTTTCGTCATTTTTCGTACCATAGTCTCAAAAATAGTGTGCCATCGAACAGAAGCGATGGACGCTTCAAATGAGAAAATAAAATTGACTTTTCGTAAATACTGAAGGGGCGGGGCCAGGCCTCAAAGTTCGAGCACTCGCCAAAAAAATTCAAATTGCTATAATTTCACAAATGAAAGAATTACAGTTAAAGTAACTTTCTATGGATAATCGTCATCGCCCCCCGAAGACAAATGAATGGTCGCTGGATGATGTCACACAAGCCCCGCCCCCTCAGGACTTAAAACGTCAAGTTTTACTGGGAAATTTTCCAAAATTCGCCCTGTCGAATAATCAGCCCGAATTTGTAGCAGGTAACTGAAGAGAAGTTGGCGTTGCTTGACGTCACTTTATGGGTGTTTTCTGCAGAAGGCGGGGCTGTGGCGACGCGGCGAAGTCAGGCGTACCGCCGTGACCATACATGTGCCTCCCATGTCGTCATTTCTATAGATACAGTCACGAAACGTCTTGTGAGTGATCCTAGTCCGGCCCCCCAAAAGATCTCATGTGAACATCAAATGGGCGTGGCCTATTTTCTGAAATAGCGCCCCCTAGGTCCATTAAAACTGTCAGCCCCAAGCCATGCTTTGACTGAGGAGTACGAAATTTGGTACACTAATGTGGGGTCTCAGGACCTACAAAAAAGTCTCTTTGAGCCAAGTGCAAAGTGGCACAGGAAGTCGGCCATTTTGGTCCAATTACTCGATTTAGTGGTTTTCACACACGTTATTAGGAGAATGATGTCTCGTCGTCCTTTCCACCTATCACCTTCAAACTCCTGCTATATAATCTTAAGACATAGAGGAAAAAATTCAACCGTCGGATTTTATACAAGTATAAAGGTGTGGGCGTGGCTAAGCCTCAAACTTTGACCTTTCGCCATTACATTACTTGACTTAACAACTCCCATGTGCATGATCAGATCTATATCAAACTCCGTCTGTGTGATCATTGACCACATCTCAAGACAATGACAATGTGGACAGCTGACATCACCTATGCCCCGCCCCCTGACTACAGGAAGTCTATTTTTTAATGGTGAAATGCCCATATTTGTCCCCTCTACTTTAGTCAACATGACACTAAGGTCATGCACTGTCTTCATGATGTTGTAATGACCATTCAGATCTGATAGCTTTTCAGAAAGGGAAGGGCTTTGATGCCACGGCGAATTCTGGCGTGACGCCGTGACCTTACGTTTGACTGTAACTTCCACTAACAACCTCCGATCTGCCCGAGACTGAACATGGCAATCAACAATCATGCCCTTTATTCAACGAGGCACACACCGTTGGTGAAAGTTGTGTAATGTCACCACAGCGCCCCCTACACACCATTAAAACTGTAATAACTCCTACAGACGAGGTCGTAACTGCACCAAACTTGCTATGTGTACTCACACAATGGCACCCACCACAGTCCTGTGGTAAGTTGTTGATATTGCTTTAGCTCCGCCCCCTGACAGATATTAGGCCCTTAATAACACATGCATGATGCAATTCACACCAAACTGCACACAAATGACTGTCATCAACCTACAAACTTCTTCATGGAATAATTCTTAAATTTGGGACAGCGCCCCCTAGATACAAAAAACCTTTGTAACTTCTGCAAAAAAGTTCCAAACTACATCAAACATTGTGGGAGTCATCACACATCTGCAATCAACACATGTATGTGATCACTTGTTCAATTCACTTTAACTCCACCCACTTACAGCTTTTTGTCTCTAGATGACCCATGCAACGTTTGATTGATTCCAAATTAACAGAAAACCATCTTTGATGACCAAAGATGACCTCTATGGCATTTACTTGTAAATGGTCACAACGCCCCCTAGATGGGTTCAAACTTTATTAACTTCTAAAGTCAAAGTCAGAATGGCATTATACTTGGCTTGTGACATCACGTGACTGCACCAAACACATTGATGTGGTTGTTGATTCAAATCCCTGTAGCTCCGCCCCTTTCAGCTCACTGGCTTTAGATAACACACACAACGTCCGTTTGATGCCAAAATAACAGAAAACTGTCCTTGTCAACCAAAGCTGACCTCAATGGGATTTTTCTGTAATTGATCACAGCGCCCCCTAGATAACTTTAACTTTCGAAAACTTTAATAAATATGGGCAAAAAAGCACTAAAGTTGGTCTGTGTCATCACACCAACAGTGTGCTAAAGATAAAGTATGCCCTAGTGGTGAAACATGTAATATAATGGTAGGCTCGGAGGGGATGCTGATTCAGGGTGAGGTGTGGATGAGGTGACTGTTAGCTTTTCTTGGTGTCAGGGTGGTGGACGTTTCAGTCCGTGGACGTGCCCTGGTGCCCCGTGCTGCCGGCCAGGACGGAGCGGCGGGGAGTTGGGTTTGGAGAGCATCGGGGATGGAGCGGAGGGGGTGCGGAAGGAGGGTGAGCATCTTCGCTGCGAGGGCCGAACGACGCTGCTTGCAGCTTTAATTAGGCCCGAGCAGTGAAGCTGCGAAGGCCTATTGTATCTGCTCCGTTTCTTCTTCTTATTAGGCCCGAGCAGCGAAGCGCTGCGAAGGCCTATTGTATCTGCTCCGTTTATTAGGCCCGAGCAGTGAAGCTGCGAAGGCCTATTGTATCTGCTCCGTTTATTATTATTATTTATTATTATTATTATTATTTTTTTTCTTCCGCGTCTTTGGGTGGCCTTTAGGGGGTCTTAGCATATCCAAAAAGTCACCAAATTCTGGCCCAATATAGAAAGTGCGTGAAATTTACGTATTTCACTGGCGATGTGAAAGTTCATAAAAAAGTGGCTGAACAGCGCCCTCTAGAAAGTGAAAAATACCCCTCTCCATAAAGCTTAGTTTATCGTACAGTTATGAAATTTGGTTTACTTGTAGTACTCAACAGTCCGCACAGAAAAGTCTCTTGCAACCATGGTCAATATCAAACAGGAAGTCGGCCATTTTGGGTTGAAATGGAGATTTTTAGCCGTTTTGGCCATTTCTAGGGTCTACATTTGGTTGAACAGTTTGGTCATTTTTCGCACGATTGTCTCAAAATTAGTGTACTATCGAACAGAAGCGATGGACGGTTCAAATGAGAAAATAAAATTGACTTTTCGTAAATACTGAAGGGGCGGGACCAGACCTCAAAGTTCGAGCACTCGCCAAAAAAATTCAAATTGCTATAATTTCATAAATGAAAGAATTAGAGTTAAAGTAACTTTCTATGGATAATTGTCATCACCCCCCGAAGACAAATGAATGGTCGATTGATGATGTCACACAAGCCCCGCCCCCTCAGGACTTAAAAGGTCAAGTTTTACTGGGAAATTTTCCAAAATTTGCCCTTTCGAATAATAAGCCCAAATTTGTATCAGTTAACTGAAGAGAAGGTGGCGTTGCTTGGCGTCACTTTATGGGTGTTTTCTGCAGAAGGCGGGGCAGTGGCGGCGCGGCGAAGTCAGGCGTACCACTTAGGCCTTACGTTTGCCTCCCATTTCGTCATTTCTAGAGATATCGCCACGACACTTCTTGGGAGTGATCCTAGTCCGGCCCCCAAAAGAATCTGATGTGAACATCTGGTGGGCGTGGCCAATTTTCTGAAATAGCGCCCCCTAGGACCATTAAAACTGTCAGCCCCAAGCCATGCTTTGACTGAGGAGTATGAGATTTGGTACACTAATGTGGTGTCTCAGGACCTACAAAAAAGTCTTTTGGAGCCAAGTGCAAAGTCGCACAGGAAGTCGGCCATTTTGGTCCAAGTACTCGATTTAGTGGTTTTCGCACACGTTGTTTGGAGAGTGATGCTCCATCACCCTTTTCACCAATCACCTTCAAACTCCTGCTATACACTCTTAAGACATAGAAGAAAAAATTCAACCGTCGGATTTTAAATAAGTATAAAGGTGTGGGCGTGGCTAAGCCTCAAACTTTGACTTGTCGCCACGCCACTCTTTTTTTCACAGCTCCCTATTGGACTTCTTTTACTCAATCACCAGCAGTCACTGGCACATAGCAGCAGACATGTTGAGGTCACTTGGTGTATAGTACTGGCAGGTTTCGAATAAAGGCGGGGCTTTGGGAGCATGGCGAAATTCGCCATCACGCCATGGAAATACGTTTGTCTCTCATTTCTTCAATCATTGTGACATCGCCACACAATTTCTGATGAGTGATCCTACTCTGACCCCTAATAGAAAAGGACAGCTGAAGTTTGTGGGCGTGGCCTATTTTCTGAAATAGCGCCCCCTAGGACCATTAAAACTGTCAGCCCCAAGCCATGCTTTGACTGAGGAACACGAAATTTGGCACACTAATGTGGTGTTTCAGGACCTACAAAAAAGTCTCTTGGAGCTAAGTGCAAAGTCGCACAGGAAGTCGGCCATTTTGGTCCAAGTACTCGATTTAGTGGTTTTCGCACACGTTGTTTGGAGAGTGTTGCACCATCGCCCTTTTCACCAATCGCCTTCAAACTTCTGCTACATACTCTTAAGACAAAGGGGGGAAAATTCAACCATCGGATTTCAAATAAGTATAAAGGTGTGGGCGTGGCTAAGCCTCAAACTTTGACCTTTCGCCATTACATTCCTTGACTTAACAACTCCCATGAGCATGATCAGATCTATATCAAACTGTGTCTGTGTGATCATTGACCACATCTCAAGACAATGACAATGTGGACTGCTGACATCACCTAAGCCCCGCCCCCTGACTACAGGAAGTCGATTTTTTCATGATGAAATGCACATATTTGTCCCCTCTAATTTAGTGAACATGACACTAAGGTCATGCACTGTCTTCATGATGTTTTAATGACCATTCAGATCTGCTAGCTTTTCAGAAAGGGAGGGGATTTGATGCCATGGCGAATTCTGGCGTGACGCTGTGACCTTACGTTTGACTGTAACTTCCACAAACAGCCTCCGATTTGCCCGAGACTGAACATCACATCACCAGTGTGGTAAAGATAGAGTATCTCCTAGTGGTGAGACGTGTAATGGCGGGCTCAGAGGGGATGCTGAGTCAGGGTGAGGTGTGGACGAGGAGGCCGTTCACGGTTTCTGGTGTCGGGGTGGTTGACTTTCTGTTCTGCCAGACGTGCCCTGGTGCCCCCGGCTGCCGGACAGGATGGAGAAGCGCGAAGCTGGGTTTGGAGAGGGTCGGGGATGGAGCGGAGGGGGTGCGGAAGGAGGGTGAGCAGCTTCGCTGCGAGGGCCGAACGACGCTGCTTGCAGCTTTAATTATTATTACGCTTTCTTTTTTCTTCCGCGTCTTTGGGTGGCCTTTAGGGGGTCTTAGCATATCCAAAAAGTCACCAAATTCTGGCCCAATATAGAAAGTGCGTGAAATTTACGTATTTCACTGGCGATGTGAAAGTTGATAAAAAAGTGGCTCGACAGCGCCCCCTAAAGAGTGAAAAATACCCCTCTCCATAAAGCTTAGTTTATCGTACAGTTATGAAATTTGGTATACTGGTACTACTCAACAGTCCGCACAAAAAAGCCTCTTGCAACCATGGTCAATATAAAACAGGAAGTCGGCCATTTTGGGTTGAAATGGCGATTTTTAGCCGTTTTGGCCATTTCTAGGGTCTATATTTGGTTGAACAGTTTCGTCATTTTTCGTACCATAGTCTCAAAAATAGTGTGCCATCGAACAGAAGCGATGGACGCTTCAAATGAGAAAATAAAATTGACTTTTCGTAAATACTGAAGGGGCGGGGCCAGGCCTCAAAGTTCGAGCACTCGCCAAAAAAATTCAAATTGCTATAATTTCACAAATGAAAGAATTACAGTTAAAGTAACTTTCTATGGATAATCGTCATCGCCCCCCGAAGACAAATGAATGGTCGCTGGATGATGTCACACAAGCCCCGCCCCCTCAGGACTTAAAACGTCAAGTTTTACTGGGAAATTTTCCAAAATTCGCCCTGTCGAATAATCAGCCCGAATTTGTAGCAGGTAACTGAAGAGAAGTTGGCGTTGCTTGACGTCACTTTATGGGTGTTTTCTGCAGAAGGCGGGGCTGTGGCGACGCGGCGAAGTCAGGCGTACCGCCGTGACCATACATGTGCCTCCCATGTCGTCATTTCTATAGATACAGTCACGAAACGTCTTGTGAGTGATCCTAGTCCGGCCCCCCAAAAGATCTCATGTGAACATCAAATGGGCGTGGCCTATTTTCTGAAATAGCGCCCCCTAGGTCCATTAAAACTGTCAGCCCCAAGCCATGCTTTGACTGAGGAGTACGAAATTTGGTACACTAATGTGGGGTCTCAGGACCTACAAAAAAGTCTCTTTGAGCCAAGTGCAAAGTCGCACAGGAAGTCGGCCATTTTGGTCCAATTACTCGATTTAGTGGTTTTCACACACGTTATTAGGAGAATGATGTCTCGTCGTCCTTTCCACCTATCACCTTCAAACTCCTGCTATATAATCTTAAGACATAGAGGAAAAAATTCAACCGTCGGATTTTATACAAGTATAAAGGTGTGGGCGTGGCTAAGCCTCAAACTTTGACCTTTCGCCATTACATTACTTGACTTAACAACTCCCATGTGCATGATCAGATCTATATCAAACTCCGTCTGTGTGATCATTGACCACATCTCAAGACAATGACAATGTGGACAGCTGACATCACCTATGCCCCGCCCCCTGACTACAGGAAGTCTATTTTTTAATGGTGAAATGCCCATATTTGTCCCCTCTACTTTAGTCAACATGACACTAAGGTCATGCACTGTCTTCATGATGTTGTAATGACCATTCAGATCTGATAGCTTTTCAGAAAGGGAAGGGCTTTGATGCCACGGCGAATTCTGGTGTGACGCCGTGACCTTACGTTTGACTGTAACTTCCACTAACAACCTCCGATCTGCCCGAGACTGAACATGGCAATCAACAATCATGCCCTTTATTCAACGAGGCACACACCGTTGGTGAAAGTTGTGTAATGTCACCACAGCGCCCCTACACACCATTAAAACTGTAATAACTCCTACAGACGAGGTCGTAACTGCACCAAACTTGCTATGTGTACTCACACAATGGCACCCACCACAGTCCTGTGGTAAGTTGTTGATATTGCTTTAGCTCCGCCCCCTGACAGATATTAGGCCCTTAATAACACATGCATGATGCAATTCACACCAAACTGCACACAAATGACTGTCATCAACCTACAAACTTCTTCATGGAATAATTCTTAAATTTGGGACAGCGCCCCCTAGATACAAAAAACCTTTGTAACTTCTGCAAAAAAGTTCCAAACTACATCAAACATTGTGGGAGTCATCACACATCTGCAATCAACACATGTATGTGATCACTTGTTCAATTCACTTTAACTCCACCCACTTACAGCTTTTTGTCTCTAGATGACCCATGCAACGTTTGATTGATTCCAAATTAACAGAAAACCATCTTTGATGACCAAAGATGACCTCTATGGCATTTACTTGTAAATGGTCACAACGCCCCCTAGATGGGTTCAAACTTTATTAACTTCTAAAGTCAAAGTCAGAATGGCATTATACTTGGCTTGTGACATCACGTGACTGCACCAAACACATTGATGTGGTTGTTGATTCAAATCCCTGTAGCTCCGCCCCTTTCAGCTCACTGGCTTTAGATAACACACACAACGTCCGTTTGATGCCAAAATAACAGAAAACTGTCCTTGTCAACCAAAGCTGACCTCAATGGGATTTTTCTGTAATTGATCACAGCGCCCCCTAGATAACTTTAACTTTCGAAAACTTTAATAAATATGGGCAATAAAGCACTAAAGTTGGTCTGTGTCATCACACCAACAGTGTGCTAAAGATAATGTATGCCCTAGTGGTGAGACATGTAATATAATGGTAGGCTCGGAGGGGATGCTCATTCAGGGTGAGGTGTGGATGAGGTGACTGTTAGCTTTTCTTGGTGTCAGGGTGGTGGACGTTTCAGTCCGTGGACGTGCCCTGGTGCCCCGTGCTGCCGGCCAGGACGGAGCGGCGGGGAGTTGGGTTTGGAGAGCATCGGGGATGGAGCGGAGGGGGTGCGGAAGGAGGGTGAGCATCTTCGCTGCGAGGGCCGAACGACGCTGCTTGCAGCTTTAATTAGGCCCGAGCAGTGAAGCTGCGAAGGCCTATTGTATCTGCTCCGTTTCTTCTTATTATTATTATTCTTTTTTCTTCCGCGTCTTTGAATGGCCTTTAGGGGGTCTTACCATATCCAAAAAGTCACCAAATTCTGGCCCAATATAGAAAGTGCGTGAAATTTACGTATTTCACTGGCGATGTGAAAGTTCGTCAAAAACTGACTGAACAGCGCCCCCTAGAAAGTGAAAAATACCCCTCTCCATAAAGCTTAGTTTATCGTACAGTTATGAAATTTGGTATACTTGTAGTACTCAACAGTCCGCACAGAAAAGTCTCTTGCAACCATGGTCAATATCAAACAGGAAGTCGGCCATTTTGGAGTAAAGTGGCCATTTTGACCCCGTTTTGGCCATTTCTAGGGTCTATATTTGGTTGAACAGTTTGGTCATTTTTCGCACCATCGTCTCAAAAATTGTGCGAGATCGAACAGAATCGATGGACGATTCAAATGAGACAATAAAATTGACTTTTCGTAAATACTGAAGGGGCGGGGCCAGGCCTCAAAGTTCGAACACTCGCCAAAAAAATTCAAATTGCTATAATTTCATAAATGAAAGAATTACAGTTAAAGAAATGTTCTGTGGACAATTGTCATCGCCCTCCGAAGACAAATGAATGGTCGATTGATGATGTCACATAAGCCCCGCCCCCTCAGGACTTAAAAGGTCAAGTTTTACTGGGAAATTTTCCAAAATTCGCCCTTTCCAATAATCACCCCAAATTTGTAGCGGGTAACTGAAGACAAGTTGGGGTTGCTTGGCTTCACTTTATGGGAGTTTTCTGCAGAAGGCGGGGCTGTGGCGGCGCGGCGAATTCAGGCGTACCACTTAGGCCTTACGTTTGCCTCCCATTTCGTCATTTCTAGAGATATCGCCACGAAGCTTCTTGTGAGTGATCCTAGTCTGGCCCCCCAAAAGATCTGATGTGAAATTCCGGTGGGCGTGGTCTATTTTCTGAAATAGCGCCCCCTAGGACCATTAAAACTGACAGCCCCAAGCCATGCTTTGACTGAGGATTACGAAATTTGGTACACTAATGTGGTGTCTCAGGACCTACAAAAAAGTCTCTTGGAGCCAAGTGCATTGTCGCACAGGAAGTCGGCCATTTTGGTCCAAGTGCGCAATTTAGTGGTTTTCGCACACGTTGTTTGGAGAGTGATGCTCCGTCGCCCTTTTCACCAATTGCCTTCACACTTCGGCTACATACTCTTAACACATAGATGAAAAAATTCAACCGTCGGATTTTAAATAAGTATAAAGGTGTGGGCGTGGCTAAGCCTCAAACTTTGACCTGTCGCCACGCCACTCTTTTTTTTTCACAGCTCCCTATTGGACTCCTTTTAACCAATCACCACCAAACAGTGGCGAATAGCAGCAGACAAGTTGAGGTCACTTGGTCTATAGTACTGGCAGGTTTCGAATAAAGGCGGGGCTTTGGAAGAATGGCGAAATTCGCCATCACGACATGGAAATACGTTTGTCTCTCATTTCTTCAGTCATTGTGACATCGCCATACAAGTTCTGATGAGTGATCCTACTCTGACCCCTAATAGAATTGGACAGCTGAAGTTTGTGGGCGTGGCCTATTTTCTGAAACAGCGCCCCCTAGGACCATTAAAACAGTCAGCCCCAAGCCATGCTTTGACTGAGGATCACAAAATTTGGCACACTAATGTAGTGTACCAGGACCTACAAAAAAGTCTCTTGGAGCCAAGCACAATGTCGCACAGGAGGTCGGCCATTTTGGTCCAAGTACTCAATTTAGTGGTTTTCGTACACGTTATTAGGAGAATGATATCTCCTCGCCCTTTCCACCGATCACCTTCAAACCTCTGCTATATACTCTTAAGACATAGAGGAAAAAATTCAACCGTCGGATTTTAAATAAGTATAAAGGTGTGGGCGTGGCTAAGCCTCAAACTTTGACCAGTCGCCATTACCTTATTTGACTTAACAACTCCCATGTGCATGATCAGATCAATTTCATACTTTGTCTGTGTGATCACTGACCACATCTGAAGACAGTGACAATGTGGACAGCTGACATCACCTAAGCCCCGCCCCCTGACTACAGGAAGTCAACTGTTTTATGGTGAAATGCCCATATTTGTTCCCTCTAATTTAGTCAAGATGACACTAAGGTCATGCACTGTCTTCATGATGTTGTAATGACTATTCAGATCTGATAGCTTTTCAGAAAGGCAGGGGCTTTGATGCCATGGCGATTTCTGACGTGACACTGTGACCTTACGTTTGACTGTAACTTCCACAAACAGCCTCCGACTTGCCCGAGACTGAACATCGCATCACCAGTGTGGTAAAGATAGAGTATCTCCTAGTGGTGAGACGTGTAATGGTGGGCTCAGAGGGGATGCTGAGTCAGGGTAAGGTGTGGACGAGGAGGCCGTTCACGGTTTCTGGTGTCGGGGTGGTTGACTTTCTGTTCCGCCAGACGTTCCCTGGTGCCCCCGGCTGCCGGCCAGGACGGAGAAGCGCGGAGCTGGGTTTGGAGAGCGTCGGGGATGGAGCGGAGGGGGTGCGGAAGGAGGGCGAGCAGCTTCGCTGCGAGGGCCGAACGACGCTGCTTGCAGCTTTAATTAGGCCCGAGCAGCGAAAGCGCTGCGAAGGCCTCTTGTTTTTGCTCTGATTATTATTAGGCCCGAGCAGCGAAAGCGCTGCGAAGGCCTCTTGTTTTTGCTCTGATTATTATTATTTTTTGTTATTCCGTGCCCCCTTTGAACAGCTTTTTGGGGACCTTAACATACCCCAAAACTCACAATATTTTGCACACTTGTCAGGCCTGGTGAAAAATTTGATATTTTAAAGGTCCCAAAAAAATCGCAAAGAAAATGGCTGAACAGCGCCCCCTACAAAGTGAAAAAAACCCCTCTCCATAAAGCTTAGTTTATCGTACAGTTATGAACTTTGGTACACTTGTAGTACTCAACAGTCCGCACAGAAAAGTCTCTTGCAACCATGGTCAATATCAAACAGGAAGTCGGCCATTTTGGGTTGAAATGGCGATTTTTTGCCGTTTTTGCCGTTTTTAGGGTCCGTTTCTGATTGGATTGCTCGATCATTTTTCGCACGATCGTCTCAAAAATTGTGTAAAATTGCTCAGAAGGGATGGGCGAACAAAATGAGATAAGGATTCTGAGTTTTCGTATATGTTGAAGGGGCGGAGCCAGGCCTCGAAGTTTGACTACTCGCCAAAAATATTTAAATTGCTATAACTTCATAACTGAATGGAATACAGTTACCAAACTTTCTGTGGTCATTCGTCATCCACCCACAAAGTAAATTGAATGGTCGGATGATGACATCACACAAGCCCCGCCCCCTCAGGACCAAAAAGATCAAGTTTTACTGTGAAAGGTCCCAAATTGCCCCATTTCACTTAATCACCACAAATTTGTAGCTGGTAACTCAAGACAAGTGGGGGTTGCTTGGCGTCACTTTATGGGAGTTTTCGGCAGAGGGCGGGGCTGTGGCGGCGCGGCGAATTCAGGCGTACCGCCTTGGCCTTACGTTTGCCTCCCATTTCGTCATTTCCAAAGATATCATCACGAAACTTCTTGTGAGTGATCCTAGTCCGGCCCCCCAAAAGATCTGATGTGAACATCTGGTGGGCGTGGCCTATTTTCTGAAATAGCGCCCCCTAGGACCATTAAAACTGTCAGCCCCAAGCCATGCTTTGACTGAGGATTACGAAATTTGGTACACTAATGTAGTGTCTCAGGACCTACAAAAAAGTCTCTTGAAGCCAAGTGCAAAGTCGCACAGGAAGTCGGCCATTTTGGTCCAAGTGCGCGATTTAGTGGTTTTCACACACGTTGTTTGGAGAGTGATACTCCGTCGCCCTTTTCACCAATCACTTTCAAACTTCTGCTATATAGTCTTAAGACATAGAGGAAAAAATTCAACCGTCGGATTTTAAATAAGTATAAAGGTGTGGGCGTGGCTAAGCCTCAAACTTTGACCTTTCGCCACGCCACTCTTTTTTTCACAGCTCCTTATTGGACTCCTTTTACCCAATCACCAGGAATCTCTGGTAAATAGCAGCAGGCAAGTTGAGGTCACTTGGTCTCCAGTACTGGAAGGTTTTGCAAAAAGGCGGGGCTTTGGGAGCATGGCGAAATTCGCCATCACGCCATGGAAATACGTTTGCCTCTCATTTCTTCATTTATCGTGATATCACCTCGACCATTGTTGTGAGTGATCCTAGTCTGACCCCCAATAGAAAAGGTCAGCTTAAGTTTGTGGGCGTGGCCTATTTTCTGTATTAGCGCCCCCTAGGACCATTAAAACTGTCAGCCCCAAGCCATGCTTTGACTGAGGATTACGAAATTTGGTACACTAATGTGGTGTCTCAGGACCTACAAAAAAGTCTCTTGGAGCCAAGTGCAAAGTCGCACAGGAAGTCGGCCATTTTGGTCCAAGTGCGCGATTTAGTGGTTTTCACACACGTTGTTTGGAGAGTGATGCTCCGTCGCCCTTTTCACCAATCGCCTTCGAGCTTCTGCTATATACTCTTAAGACATAGAGGAAAAAATTCAACCGTCGGATTTTAAATAAGTATAAAGGTGTGGGCGTGGCTAAGCCTCAAACTTTGACCTTTCGCCACGCCACTCTTTTTTTCACAGCTCCCTATTGGACTCCTTTTACCCAATCACCTGGAATCTCTGGTAAATAGCAGCTGACAAGTTGAGGTCACTTGGTCTACAGTACTGGCAGGTTTTGAAAAAAGGCGGGGCTTTGGGAGCATGGCGAAATTCGCCATCACGCCATGGCAATACGTTTGCCTCTCATTTCTTCAATTATCGTGACATCGCCACAAAATGTCTGGTGAGTGATCCTAGTCCGACCCCCAATAGAAATGGGCATCTGAGATTTGTGGGCGTGGCCTATATTCTGAAATAGCGCCCCCTAGGACCATTAAAACTGTCAGCCCCAAGACAAGGTTTGACTGAGGATTACGAAAATTGGTACACTCATGTAGGGTCTCTGGCCCTACAAAAAAGTCTCTTGGAGCCAAGCGCAATTTCGCACAGGAGGTCGGCCATTTTGGTCCAAGTACTCGATTTAGTGGTTTTCGCACACGTTGTTTGGACATTGATGGGCTGTTGCCCTTTACACCGATCACCTTCAAACTTATGCTATGTACTTTTAAGTCAAAGGGGAAAAAATTCAACCGTCGGATTTTAAATAAGTATAAAGGTGTGGGCGTGGCTAAGCCTCAAACTTTGACCTTTCGCCATGACATTACTTGACTTAATAACTCCCATGTGCATGATCAGATCTAATTCAAACTTTGTCTGTGTGACCACTGACCACATCTCAAGACAACGACAATGTGGACAGCTGACATCACCTAAGCCCCGCCCCCTGACAACAGGAAGTCTATTGTTTTATGGTGAAATGCCCATATTTGTCCCCTCTAATTTAATGAAAATGACACTCAGGTCATACAGTGTCTTCATGATGTTTTAAAGACCATTCAGATCTGATAGCTTTCCAGAAAGGGAGGGGCTTTGATGCCATGGTGAATGCTGGCGTGACGCCATGACCTTACATTTGACTGTAACTTCCACAAACGGCCTCCGATTTGCCCGAAACTGAATATGGCAATGAACAATCATGCCCTTTAGCCAATGAGGCACAAACGGTTGGTGAATGTTATATAATGTCACCAAAGCTGACCTCAGTGGGACTTTTCTGTAGTTGGTCACAGCGCCACCTAGATAACGTTATCCTTCGATAACTTTAAAAAACATGGTCAGAATAGCATTAAAGTTGGTCACTGTCATCACACCACCAGTGTGGTAAAGATAGAGGATTCCCTAGTGGTGAGACATAAAATATAATGGTGGGCTCAAAGGGGATGCTGAGTCAGGGTGAGTTGCGGACAAGGTGGCCGTTAGCAGTTTCTGGTGTTGGGGTGGTCGACGTTTGTGTTCTGCGGACGTGCCCTGGTGCCCCGGGCTGCCGGCCAGGCCGGAGCGGCGCGGAGCTGCGAGGGCCGAACGACGCTGCTTGCAGCTTTAATTATTTTTTGTTATTCCGTGCCCCCTTTGAACAGCTTTTTGGGGACCTTAACATACCCCAAAACTCACAATATTTTGCACACTAGTCAGGCCTGGTGAAAAATTTGATATTTTAAAGGTCCCAAAAAAATCGCAAAGAAAATGGCTGAACAGCGCCCCCTACAAAGTGAAAAAAAACCCTCTCCATAAAGCTTAGTTTATCGTACAGTTATGAAATTTGGTACACTCGTAGTACTCAACAGTCCGCACAGAAAAGTCTCTTGCAACCATGGTCAATATCAAACAGGAAGTCGGCCATTTTGGGTTGAAATGGCGATTTTTTGCCGTTTTTGCCGTTTTTAGGGTCCGTTTCTGATTGGATTGCTCGATCATTTTTCGCACGATCGTCTCAAAAATTGTGTAAAATTGCTCAGAAGGGATGGGCGAACAAAATGAGATAAGGATTCTGAGTTTTCGTATATGTTGAAGGGGCGGAGCCAGGCCTCGAAGTTTGACTACTCGCCAAAAATATTTAAATTGCTATAACTTCATAACTGAATGGAATAGAGTTACCAAACTTTCTGTGGTCATTCGTCATCCACCCACAAAGTAAATTGAATGGTCGGATGATGACATCACACAAGCCCCGCCCCCTCAGGACCAAAAAGATCAAGTTTTACTGTGAAAGGTCCCAAATTGCCCCATTTCACTTAATCACCACAAAATTGTAGCTGGTAACTCAAGACAAGTGGGGGTTGCTTGGCGTCACTTTATGGGAGTTTTCGGCAGAGGGCGGGGCTGTGGCGGCGCGGCGAATTCAGGCGTACCGCCTTGGCCTTACGTTTGCCTCCCATTTCGTCATTTCCAAAGATATCGTCACGAAACTTCTTGTGAGTGATCCTAGTCCGGCCCCCCAAAAGATCTGATGTGAACATCTGGTGGGCGTGGCCTATTTTCTGAAATAGCGCCCCCTAGGACCATTGAAACTGTCAGCCCCAAGCCATGCTTTGACTGAGGATTACGAAATTTGGTACACTAATGTGGTGTCTCAGGACCTACAAAAAAGTCTCTTGAAGCCAAGTGAAAAGTCGCACAGGAAGTCGGCCATTTTGGTCCAAGTGCGCGATTTAGTGGTTTTCACACACGTTGTTTGGAGAGTGATACTCCGTCGCCCTTTTCACCAATCACTTTCAAACTTCTGCTATATAGTCTTAAGACATAGAGGAAAAAATTCAACCGTCGGATTTTAAATAAGTATAAAGGTGTGGGCGTGGCTAAGCCTCAAACTTTGACCTTTCGCCACGCCACTCTTTTTTTCACAGCTCCTTATTGGACTCCTTTTACCCAATCACCAGGAATCTCTGGTAAATAGCAGCAGGCAAGTTGAGGTCACTTGGTCTCCAGTACTGGAAGGTTTTGCAAAAAGGCGGGGCTTTGGGACCATGGCGAAAATCGCCATCACGCCATGGAAATACGTTTGCCTCTCATTTCTTCATTTATCGTGATATCACCTCGACCATTGTTGTGAGTGATCCTAGTCTGACCCCCATTAGAAAAGGTCAGCTTAAGTTTGTGGGCGTGGCCTATTTTCTGTATTAGCGCCCCCTAGGACCATTAAAACTGTCAGCCCCAAGCCATGCTTTGACTGAGGATTACGAAATTTGGTACACTAATGTGGTGTCTCAGGACCTACAAAAAAGTCTCTTGGAGCCAAGTGCAAAGTCACACAGGAAGTCGGCCATTTTGGTCCAAGTGCGCGATTTAGTGGTTTTCACACACGTTGTTTGGAGAGTGATGCTCCGTCGCCCTTTTCACCAATCGCCTTCGAGCTTCTGCTATATACTCTTAAGACATAGAGGAAAAAATTCAACCGTCGGATTTTAAATAAGTATAAAGGTGTGGGCGTGGCTAAGCCTCAAACTTTGACCTTTCGCCACGCCACTCTTTTTTTCACAGCTCCCTATTGGACTCCTTTTACCCAATCACCTGGAATCTCTGGTAAATAGCAGCTGACAAGTTGAGGTCACTTGGTCTACAGTACTGGCAGGTTTTGAAAAAAGGCGGGGCTTTGGGAGCATGGCGAAATTCGCCATCACGCCATGGCAATACGTTTGCCTCTCATTTCTTCAATTATCGTGACATCACCACAAAATGTCTGGTGAGTGATCCTAGTCTGACCCCCAATAGAAATGGGCATCTGAGATTTGTGGGCGTGGCCTATATTCTGAAATAGCGCCCCCTAGGACTATTAAAACTGTCAGCCCCAAGACAAGGTTTGACTGAGGATTACGAAAATTGGTACACTCATGTAGGGTCTCTGGCCCTACAAAAAAGTCTCTTGGAGCCAAGCGCAATTTCGCACAGGAGGTCGGCCATTTTGGTCCAAGTACTCGATTTAGTGGTTTTCGCACACGTTGTTTGGACATTGATGGCCCGTTGCCCTTTACACCGATCACCTTCAAACTTATGCTATGTACTTTTAAGTCAAAGGGGAAAAAATTCAACCGTCGGATTTTAAATAAGTATAAAGGTGTGGGCGTGGCTAAGCCTCAAACTTTGACCTTTCGCCATGACATTACTTGACTTAATAACTCCCATGTGCATGATCAGATCTAATTCAAACTTTGTCTGTGTGATCACTGACCACATCTCAAGACAACGACAATGTGGACAGCTGACATCACCTAAGCCCCGCCCCCTGACAACAGGAAGTCTATTGTTTTATGGTGAAATGCCCATATTTGTCCCCTCTAATTTAATGAAAATGACACTCAGGTCATACAGTGTCTTCATGATGTTTTAAAGACCATTCAGATCTGATAGCTTTCCAGAAAGGGAGGGGCTTTGATGCCATGGTGAATGCTGGCGTGACGCCATGACCTTACATTTGACTGTAACTTCCACAAACGGCCTCCGATTTGCCCGAAACTGAATATGGCAATGAACAATCATGCCCTTTAGCCAATGAGGCACAAACGGTTGGTGAATGTTATATAATGTCACCAAAGCTGACCTCAATGGGACTTTTCTGTAGTTGGTCACAGCGCCACCTAGATAACATTATCCTTCGATAACTTTAAAAAACATGGTCAGAATAGCATTAAAGTTGGTCACTGTCATCACACCACCAGTGTGGTAAAGATAGAGGATTCCCTAGTGGTGAGACATAAAATATAATGGTGGGCTCAAAGGGGATGCTGAGTCAGGGTGAGTTGCGGACAAGGTGGCCGTTAGCAGTTTCTGGTGTTGGGGTGGTCGACGTTTGTGTTCTGCGGACGTGCCCTGGTGCCCCGGGCTGCCGGCCAGGCCGGAGCGGCGCGGAGCTGCGAGGGCCGAACGACGCTGCTTGCAGCTTTAATTATTATTATTTTTTGTTATTCCGTGCCCCCTTTGAACAGCTTTTTGGGGACCTTAACATACCCCAAAACTCACAATATTTTGCACACTTGTCAGGCCTGGTGAAAAATTTGATATTTTAAAGGTCCCGAAAAAATCGCAAAGAAAATGGCTGAACAGCGCCCCCTACAATGTGAAAAAAACCCCTCTCCATAAAGCTTAGTTTATCGTACAGTTATGAAATTTGGTACACTTGTAGTACTCAACAGTCCGCACAGAAAAGTCTCTTGCAACCATGGTCAATATCAAACAGGAAGTCGGCCATTTTGGGTTGAAATGGCGATTTTTTGCCGTTTTTGCCGTTTTTAGGGTCCGTTTCTGATTGGATTGCTCGATCATTTTTCGCACGATCGTCTCAAACATTGTGTAAAATTGCTCAGAAGGGATGGGCGAACAAAATGAGATAAGGATTCTGAGTTTTCGTATATGTTGAAGGGGCGGAGCCAGGCCTCGAAGTTTGACTACTCGCCAAAAATATTTAAATTGCTATAACTTCATAACTGAATGGAATAGAGTTACCAAACTTTCTGTGGTCATTCGTCATCCACCCACAAAGTAAATTGAATGGTCGGATGATGACATCACACAAGCCCCGCCCCCTCAGGACCAAAAAGATCAAGTTTTACTGTGAAAGGTCCCAAATTGCCCCATTTCACTTAATCACCACAAATTTGTAGCTGGTAACTCAAGACAAGTGGGGGTTGCTTGGCGTCACTTTATGGGAGTTTTCGGCAGAGGGCGGGGCTGTGGCGGTGCGGCGAATTCAGGCGTACCGCCTTGGCCTTACGTTTGCCTCCCATTTCGTCATTTCCAAAGATATCGTCACGAAACTTCTTGTGAGTGATCCTAGTCCGGCCCCCCAAAAGATCTGATGTGAACATCTGGTGGGCGTGGCCTATTTTCTGAAATAGCGCCCCCTAGGACCATTAAAACTGTCAGCCCCAAGCCATGCTTTGACTGAGGATTACGAAATTTGGTACACTAATGTGGTGTCTCAGGACCTACAAAAAAGTCTCTTGAAGCCAAGTGCAAAGTCGCACAGGAAGTCGGCCATTTTGGTCCAAGTGCGCGATTTAGTGGTTTTCACACACGTTGTTTGGAGAGTGATACTCCGTCGCCCTTTTCACCAATCACTTTCAAACTTCTGCTATATAGTCTTAAGACATAGAGGAAAAAATTCAACCGTCGGATTTTAAATAAGTATAAAAGTGTGGGCGTGGCTAAGCCTCAAACTTTGACCTTTCGCCACGCCACTCTTTTTTTCACAGCTCCTTATTGGACTCATTTTACCCAATCACCAGGAATCTCTGGTAAATAGCAGCAGGCAAGTTGAGGTCACTTGGTCTCCAGTACTGGAAGGTTTTGCAAAAAGGCGGGGCTTTGGGAGCATGGCGAAATTCGCCATCACGCCATGGAAATACGTTTGCCTCTCATTTCTTCATTTATCGTGATATCACCTCGACCATTGTTGTGAGTGATCCTAGTCTGACCCCCAATAGAAAAGGTCAGCTTAAGTTTGTGGGCGTGGCCTATTTTCTGTATTAGCGCCCCCTAGGACCATTAAACCTGTCAGCCCCAAGCCATGCTTTGACTGAGGATTACGAAATTTGGTACACTAATGTGGTGTCTCAGGACCTACAAAAAAGTCTCTTGGAGCCAAGTGCAAAGTCGCACAGGAAGTCGGCCATTTTGGTCCAAAAGCGCGATTTAGTGGTTTTCACACACGTTGTTTGGAGAGTGATGCTCCGTCGCCCTTTTCACCAATCGCCTTCGAGCTTCTGCTATATACTCTTAAGACATAGAGGAAAAAATTCAACCGTCGGATTTTAAATAAGTATAAAGGTGTGGGCGTGGCTAAGCCTCAAACTTTGACCTTTCGCCACGCCACTCTTTTTTTCACAGCTCCCTATTGGACTCCTTTTATCCAATAACCTGGAATCTCTGGTAAATAGCAGCTGACAAGTTGAGGTCACTTGGTCTACAGTACTGGCAGGTTTTGAAAAAAGGCGGGGCTTTGGGAGCATGGCGAAATTCGCCATCACGCCATGGCAATACGTTTGCCTCTCATTTCTTCAATTATCGTGACATCGCCACAAAATGTCTGGTGAGTGATCCTAGTCTGACCCCCAATAGAAATGGGCATCTGAGATTTGTGGGCGTGGCCTATATTCTGAAATAGCGCCCCCTAGGACCATTAAAACTGTCAGCCCCAAGACAAGGTTTGACTGAGGATTACGAAAATTGGTACACTCATGTAGGGTCTCTGGCCCTACAAAAAAGTCTCTTGGAGCCAAGCGCAATTTCGCACAGGAGGTCGGCCATTTTGGTCCAAGTACTCGATTTAGTGGTTTTCGCACACGTTGTTTGGACATTGATGGCCCGTTGCCCTTTACACCGATCACCTTCAAACTTATGCTATGTACTTTTAAGTCAAAGGGGAAAAAATTCAACCGTCGGATTTTAAATAAGTATAAAGGTGTGGGCGTGGCTAAGCCTCAAACTTTGACCTTTCGCCATGACATTACTTGACTTAATAACTCCCATGTGCATGATCAGATCTAATTCAAACTTTGTCTGTGTGATCACTGACCACATCTCAAGACAACGACAATGTGGACAGCTGACATCACCTAAGCCCCGCCCCCTGACAACAGGAAGTCTATTGTTTTATGGTGAAATGCCCATATTTGTCCCCTCTAATTTAATGAAAATGACACTCAGGTCATACAGTGTCTTCATGATGTTTTAAAGACCATTCAGATCTGATAGCTTTCCAGAAAGGGAGGGGCTTTGATGCCATGGTGAATGCTGGCGTGACGCCATGACCTTACATTTGACTGTAACTTCCACAAACGGCCTCCGATTTGCCCGAAACTGAATATGGCAATGAACAATCATGCCCTTTAGCCAATGAGGCACAAACGGTTGGTGAATGTTATATAATGTCACCAAAGCTGACCTCAATGGGACTTTTCTGTATTTGGTCACAGCGCCACCTAGATAACGTTATCCTTCGATAACTTTAAAAAACATGGTCAGAATAGCATTAAAGTTGGTCACTGTCATCACACCACCAGTGTGGTAAAGATAGAGGATTCCCTAGTGGTGAGACATAAAATATAATGGTGGGCTCAAAGGGGATGCTGAGTCAGGGTGAGTTGCGGACAAGGTGGCCGTTAGCAGTTTCTGGTGTTGGGGTGGTCGACGTTTGTGTTCTGCGGACGTGCCCTGGTGCCCCGGGCTGCCGGCCAGGCCGGAGCGGCGCGGAGCTGCGAGGGCCGAACGACGCTGCTTGCAGCTTTAATTAGGCCCGAGCAGCGAAAGCGCTGCGAAGGCCTCTTGTTTTTGCTCTGATTATTATTATTTTTTGTTATTCCGTGCCCCCTTTGAACAGCTTTTTGGGGACCTTAACATACCCCAAAACTCACAATATTTTGCACACTTGTCAGGCCTGGTGAAAAATTTGATATTTTAAAGGTCCCAAAAAAATCGCAAAGAAAATGGCTGAACAGCGCCCCCTACAAAGTGAAAAAAAACCCTCTCCATAAAGCTTAGTTTATCGTACAGTTATGAAATTTGGTACACTTGTAGTACTCAACAGTCCGCACAGAAAAGTCTCTTGCAACCATGGTCAATATCAAACAGGAAGTCGGCCATTTTGGGTTGAAATGGCAATTTTTTGCCGTTTTTGCCGTTTTTAGGGTCCGTCTCTGATTGGATTGCTCGATCATTTTTCGCACGATCGTCTCAAAAATTGTGTAAAATTGCTCAGAAGGGATGGGCGAACAAAATGAGATAAGGATTCTGAGTTTTCGTATATGTTGAAGGGGCGGAGCCAGGCCTCAAAGTTTGACTACTCGCCAAAAAAATTTAAATTGCTATAACTTCATAATTGAATGGAATAGAGTTACCAAACTTTCTGTGGTCATTTGTCATCGACCCACAAAGTAAATTGAATGGTCGGTTGATGACATCACACAAGCCCCGCCCCCTCAGGACCAAAAAGGTCAAGTTTTACTGTGAAAGATCCCAAATTGCCCCATTTCACTTAATCACCACAAATTTGGAGCTGGTAATTCAAGGCAAGTGGGGGTTGCTTGGCGTCACTTTATGGGAGTTTTCGGCAGAGGGCGGGGCTGTGGCGGCGCGGCGAAGTAAGGCGTACCGCCGTGGCCTTACGTTTGCCTCCCATTTCTTTATTTCTAAAGATGTCGTCACGAAACTTCTTGTGAGTGATCCTAGTCTGCCCCCCCAAAAAATCTGACGTGAACATCCGGTGGGCGTGGCCAATTTTCTGAAATAGCGCCCCCTAGGACCATTAAAACTGTCAGCCCCAAGCCATGCTTTGACTGAGGATTACGAAATTTGGTACACTAATGTGGTGTCTCAGGACCTACAAAAAAGTCTCTTGGAGCCAAGTGCAAAGTCGCACAGGAAGTCGGCCATTTTGGTCCAAGTGCGCGATTTAGTGGTTTTCACACACGTTGTTTGGAGAGTGATACTCCGTCGCCCTTTTCACCAATCACTTTCAAACTTCTGCTATATAGTCTTAAGACATAGAGGAAAAAATTCAACCGTCGGATTTTAAATAAGTATAAAGGTGTGGGCGTGGCTAAGCCTCAAACTTTGACCTTTCGCCACGCCACTCTTTTTTTCACAGCTCCTTATTGGACTCCTTTTACCCAATCACCAGGAATCTCTGGTAAATAGCAGCAGGCAAGTTGAGGTCACTTGGTCTCCAGTACTGGAAGGTTTTGAAAAAAGGCGGGGCTTTGGGAGCATGGCGAAATTCGCCATCACGCCATGGATATACGTTTGCCTCTCATTTCTTCATTTATCGTGATATCACCTCGACCATTGTTGTGAGTGATCCTAGTCTGACCCCCAATAGAAAAGGTCAGCTTAAGTTTGTGGGCGTGGCCTATTTTCTGTATTAGCGCCCCCTAGGACCATTAAAACTGTCAGCCCCAAGCCATGCTTTGACTGAGGATTACGAAATTTGGTACAATAATGTGGTGTCTCAGGACCTACAAAAAAGTCTCTTGGAGCCAAGTGCAAAGTCGCACAGGAAGTCGGCCATTTTGGTCCAAGTGCGCGATTTAGTGGTTTTCACACACGTTGTTTGGAGAGTGATGCTCCGTCGCCCTTTTCACCAATCGCCTTCGAGCTTCTGCTATATACTCTTAAGACATAGAGGAAAAAATTCAACCGTCGGATTTTAAATAAGTATAAAGGTGTGGGTGTGGCTAAGCCTCAAACTTTGACCTTTCGCCACGCCACTCTTTTTTTCACAGCTCCCTATTGGACTCCTTTTACCCAATCACCTGGAATCTCTGGTAAATAGCAGCTGACAAGTTGAGGTCACTTGGTCTACAGTACTGGCAGGTTTTGAAAAAAGGCGAGGCTTTGGGAGCATGGCGAAATTCGCCATCACGTCATGGCAATACGTTTGCCTCTCATTTCTTCAATTATCGTGACATCGCCACAAAATGTCTGGTGAGTGATCCTAGTCTAACCCCCAATAGAAATGGGCATCTGAGATTTGTGGGCGTGGCCTATATTCTGAAATAGCGCCCCCTAGGACCATTAAAACTGTCAGCCCCAAGACAAGGTTTGACTGAGGATTACGAAAATTGGTACACTCATGTAGGGTCTCTGGCCCTACAAAAAAGTCTCTTGGAGCCAAGCGCAATTTCGCACAGGAGGTCGGCCATTTTGGTCCAAGTACTCGATTTAGTGGTTTTCGCACACGTTGTTTGGACATTGATGGCCCGTTGCCCTTTACACCGATCACCTTCAAACTTATGCTATGTACTTTTAAGTCAAAGGGGAAAAAATTCAACCGTCGGATTTTAAATAAGTATAAAGGTGTGGGCGTGGCTAAGCCTCAAACTTTGACCTTTCGCCATGACATTACTTGACTTAATAACTCCCATGTGCATGATCAGATCTAATTCAAACTTTGTCTGTGTGATCACTGACCACATCTCAAGATAACGACAATGTGGACAGCTGACATCACCTAAGCCCCGCCCCCTGACAACAGGAAGTCTATTGTTTTATGGTGAAATGCCTATATTTGTCCCCTCTAATTTAATGAAAATGACACTCAGGTCATACAGTGTCTTCATGATGTTTTAAAGACCATTCAGATCTGATAGCTTTCCAGAAAGGGAGGGGCTTTGATGCCATGGTGAATGCTGGCGTGACGCCATGACCTTACATTTGACTGTAACTTCCACAAACGGCCTCCGATTTGCCCGAAACTGAATATGGCAATGAACAATCATGCCCTTTAGCCAATGAGGCACAAACGGTTGGTGAATGTTATATAATGTCACCAAAGCTGACCTCAATGGGACTTTTCTGTAGTTGGTCACAGCGCCACCTAGATAACGTTATCCTTCGATAACTTTAAAAAACATGGTCAGAATAGCATTAAAGTTGGTCACTGTCATCACACCACCAGTGTGGTAAAGATAGAGGATTCCCTAGTGGTGAGACATAAAATATAATGGTGGGCTCAAAGGGGATGCTGAGTCAGGGTGAGTTGCGGACAAGGTGGCCGTTAGCAGTTTCTGGTGTTGGGGTGGTCGACGTTTGTGTTCTGCGGACGTGCCCTGGTGCCCCGGGCTGCCGGCCAGGCCGGAGCGGCGCGGAGCTGCGAGGGCCGAACGACGCTGCTTGCAGCTTTAATTAGGCCCGAGCAGCGAAAGCGCTGCGAAGGCCTCTTGTTTTTGCTCTGATTATTATTATTTTTTGTTATTCCGTGCCCCCTTTGAACAGCTTTTTGGGGACCTTAACATACCCCAAAACTCACAATATTTTGCACACTTGTCAGGCCTGGTGAAAAATTTGATATTTTAAAGGTCCCAAAAAAATCGCAAAGAAAATGGCTGAACAGCGCCCCCTACAAAGTGAAAAAAACCCTTCTCCATAAAGCTTAGTTTATCGTACAGTTATGAAATTTGGTACACTTGTAGTACTCAACAGTCCGCACAGAAAAGTCTCTTGCAACCATGGTCAATATCAAACAGGAAGTCGGCCATTTTGGGTTGAAATGGCGATTTTTTGCCGTTTTTGCCGTTTTTAGGGTCCGTTTCTGATTGGATTGCTCGATCATTTTTCGCACGATCGTCTCAAAAATTGTGTAAAATTGCTCAGAAGGGATGGGCGAACAAAATGAGATAAGGATTCTGAGTTTTCGTATATGTTGAAGGGGCGGAGCCAGGCCTCGAAGTTTGACTACTCGCCAAAAATATTTAAATTGCTATAACTTCATAACTGAATGGAATAGAGTTACCAAACTTTCTGTGGTCATTCGTCATCCACCCACAAAGTAAATTGAATGGTCGGATGATGACATCACACAAGCCCCGCCCCCTCAGGACCAAAAAGATCAAGTTTTACTGTGAAAGGTCCCAAATTGCCCCATTTCACTTAATCACCACAAATTTGTAGCTGGTAACTCAAGACAAGTGGGGGTTGCTTGGCGTCACTTTATGGGAGTTTTCGGCAGAGGGCGGGGCTGTGGCGGCGCGGCGAATTCAGGCGTACCGCCTTGGCCTTACGTTTGCCTCCCATTTCGTCATTTCCAAAGATATCGTCACGAAACTTCTTGTGAGTGATCCTAGTCCGGCCCCCCAAAAGATCTGATGTGAACATCTGGTGGGCGTGGCCTATTTTCTGAAATAGCGCCCCCTAGGACCATTAAAACTGTCAGCCCCAAGCCATGCTTTGACTGAGGATTACGAAATTTGGTACACTAATGTGGTGTCTCAGGACCTACAAAAAAGTCTCTTGAAGCCAAGTGCAAAGTCGCACAGGAAGTCGGCCATTTTGGTCCAAGTGCGCGATTTAGTGGTTTTCACACACGTTGTTTGGAGAGTGATACTCCGTCGCCCTTTTCACCAATCACTTTCAAACTTCTGCTATATAGTCTTAAGACATAGAGGAAAAAATTCAACCGTCGGATTTTAAATAAGTATAAAGGTGTGGGCGTGGCTAAGCCTCAAACTTTGACCTTTCGCCACGCCACTCTTTTTTTCACAGCTCCTTATTGGACTCCTTTTACCCAATCACCAGGAATCTCTGGTAAATAGCAGCAGGCAAGTTGAGGTCACTTGGTCTCCAGTACTGGAAGGTTTTGCAAAAAGGCGGGGCTTTGGGAGCATGGCGAAATTCGCCATCACGCCATGGAAATACGTTTGCCTCTCATTTCTTCATTTATCGTGATATCACCTCGACCATTGTTGTGAGTGATCCTAGTCTGACCCCCAATAGAAAAGGTCAGCTTAAGTTTGTGGGCGTGGCCTATTTTCTGTATTAGCGCCCCCTAGGACCATTAAAACTGTCAGCCCCAAGCCATGCTTTGACTGAGGATTACGAAATTTGGTACACTAATGTGGTGTCTCAGGACCTACAAAAAAGTCTCTTGGAGCCAAGTGCAAAGTCGCACAGGAAGTCGGCCATTTTGGTCCAAGTGCGCGATTTAGTGGTTTTCACACACGTTGTTTGGAGAGTGATGCTCCGTCGCCCTTTTCACCAATCGCCTTCGAGCTTCTGCTATATACTCTTACGACATAGAGGAAAAAATTCAACCGTCGGATTTTAAATAAGTATAAAGGTGTGGGCGTGGCTAAGCCTCAAACTTTGACCTTTCGCCACGCCACTCTTTTTTTCACAGCTCCCTATTGGACTCCTTTTACCCAATCACCTGGAATCTCTGGTAAATAGCAGCTGACAAGTTGAGGTCACTTGGTCTACAGTACTGGCAGGTTTTGAAAAAAGGCGGGGCTTTGGGAGCATGGCGAAATTCGCCATCACGCCATGGCAATACGTTTGCCTCTCATTTCTTCAATTATCGTGACATCGCCACAAAATGTCTGGTGAGTGATCCTAGTCTGACCCCCAATAGAAATGGGCATCTGAGATTTGTGGGCGTGGCCTATATTCTGAAATAGCGCCCCCTAGGACCATTAAAACTGTCAGCCCAAAGACAAGGTTTGACTGAGGATTACGAAAATTGGTACACTCATGTAGGGTCTCTGGCCCTACAAAAAAGTCTCTTGGAGCCAAGCGCAATTTCGCACAGGAGGTCGGCCATTTTGGTCCAAGTACTCGATTTAGTGGTTTTCGCACACGTTGTTTGGACATTGATGGCCCGTTGCCCTTTACACCGATCACCTTCAAACTTATGCTATGTACTTTTAAGTCAAAGGGGAAAAAATTCAACCGTCGGATTTTAAATAAGTATAAAGGTGTGGGCGTGGCTAAGCCTCAAACTTTGACCTTTCGCCATGACATTACTTGACTTAATAACTCCCATGTGCATGATCAGATCTAATTCAAACTTTGTCTGTGTGATCACTGACCACATCTCAAGACAACGACAATGTGGACAGCTGACATCACCTAAGCCCCGCCCCCTGACAACAGGAAGTCTATTGTTTTATGGTGAAATGCCCATATTTGTCCCCTCTAATTTAATGAAAATGACACTCAGGTCATACAGTGTCTTCATGATGTTTTAAAGACCATTCAGATCTGATAGCTTTCCAGAAAGGGAGGGGCTTTGATGCCATGGTGAATGCTGGCGTGACGCCATGACCTTACATTTGACTGTAACTTCCACAAACGGCCTCCGATTTGCCCGAAACTGAATATGGCAATGAACAATCATGCCCTTTAGCCAATGAGGCACAAACGGTTGGTGAATGTTATATAATGTCACCAAAGCTGACCTCAATGGGACTTTTCTGTAGTTGGTCACAGCGCCACCTAGATAACGTTATCCTTCGATAACTTTAAAAAACATGGTCAGAATAGCATTAAAGTTGGTCACTGTCATCACACCACCAGTGTGGTAAAGATAGAGGATTCCCTAGTGGTGAGACATAAAATATAATGGTGGGCTCAAAGGGGATGCTGAGTCAGGGTGAGTTGCGGACAAGGTGGCCGTTAGCAGTTTCTGGTGTTGGGGTGGTCGACGTTTGTGTTCTGCGGACGTGCCCTGGTGCCCCGGGCTGCCGGCCAGGCCGGAGCGGCGCGGAGCTGCGAGGGCCGAACGACGCTGCTTGCAGCTTTAATTATTTTTTGTTATTCCGTGCCCCCTTTGAACGGCTTTTTGGGGACCTTAACATACCCCAAAACTCACAATATTTTGCAAACTTCTCAGGCCTGGTGAAAAATTTGATATTTTAAAGGTCCCAAAAAAATCGCAAAGAAAATGGCTGAACAGCGCCCCCTACAAAGTGAAAAAAAACCCTCTCCATAAAGCTTAGTTTATCGTACAGTTATGAAATTTGGTACACTTGTAGAACTCAACAGTCCGCACAGAAAAGTCTCTTGCAAGCATGGTCAATATCAAACAGGAAGTCGGCCATTTTGGGTTGAAATGGCGATTTTTAGCCGTTTTTGCCGTTTTTAGGGTCCGTTTCTGATTGGATTGCTCGATCATTTTTCGCACGATCGTCTCAAAACTTGTGTAAAATTGCTCAGAAGGAATGGGCGAACAAAATGAGACAAGGATTCTGAGTTTTCGTATATGTTGAAGGGGCGGGGCCAGGCCTCGAAGTTTGACTACTCGCCAAAAAATTTAAAATTGCTATAACTTAATAACTGAAAGGAATAGAATTACCAAACTTTCTGTGGTCATTCGTCATCCAGCCACAAAGTAAATTGAATGGTCGGATGATGACATCACACAAGCCCCGCCCCCTCAGGACCAAAAAGGTCAAGTTTTACTGTGAAAGGTCCCAAATTGCCCCATTTCACTTAATCACCACAAACTTGTAGCTGGTAACTCAAGACAAGTGGAGGTTGCTTGGCGTCACTTTATGGGAGTTTTCGGCAGAAGGCGGGGCTGTGGCGGCGCGGCGAAGTCAGGCGTACCGCCATGGCCTTACGTTTGCCTTCCATTTCGTCATTTCTAAAGATATCGTCACGAAACTTGTTGTGAGTGATCCTAGTCCGGCCCCTCAAAAGATCTGATGTGAACATCCGGTGGGCGTGGCCTATTTTCTGAAATAGGGCCCCCTAGGACCATTAAAACTGTCAGCCCCAAGCCATGCTTTGACTGAGGAGTACGAAATTTGGTACACTAATGTGGTGTCTCAGGACCTACAAAAAAGTCTCTTGGAGCCAAGTGCAAAGTTGCACAGGAAGTCGGCCATTTTGGTCCAAGTACGCAATTTAGTGGTTTTCGCACACGTTGTTTGGAGAGTGATGCTCCGTCGCCATTTTCACCAATCTGCTTCAAACTTCTGCCATCTGCTCTTAAGACATAGAGGAAAAAATTCAACCGTCGGATTTTTCAAAAGTTGAAAGGTGTGGGCGTGGCTAAGCCTCAAACTTTGACCTGTCGCCGCACCACTCTTTTTTTCACAGCTCCCTACTGGACTCCTTTTACCCAATCAGCAGGAGTCTCTGGCAAATAGCAGTAGACAACTTGAGGTCACTTGGTATCCAGTACTGGAAGGTTTCAAAAAAAGGCAGGGCTTTGGGAGCATGGCGAAAATCGCCATCACGCCATGGAAATACGTTTGCCTCTCATTTCTTCATTTATCGTGATATCGTTACGAAACTTCTGGTGAGTGATCCTAGTCTGACCACAAAGAGACATAGACAGCTGAAATATGTGGGCGTGGCCTAATTTCTGAAATAGCGCCCCCTAGGACCATTTAAACTAATAGCCCCAAGCCATGCTTTGACTGAGGATTACGAAATTTGGTACACTAATGTGGTGTCCCAGGACCTACAAAAAAGTCTCTTGGAGCCAATCACAAAATTGCACAGGAAGTCGGCCATTTTGGTCCAAGTACGCGATTTAGTGGTTTTCGCACACGTTGTTTGGAGAGTGATGCTCCGTCGCCCTTTTCACCAATCGCCTTCAAACTTCTGCTGTATACTCTTAAGGCATAGGGGAAAAAATTCAACCGTCGGATTTTTCAAAAGTTGAAAGGTGTGGGCGTGGCTAAGCCTCAAACTTTGACCTGTCGCCGCGCCACTCTTTTTTTCACAGCTCCCTACTGGACTCCTTTTACCCAATCGGCAGGAGTCTCTGGCAAATAGCAGTAGACAACTTGAGGTCACTTGGTATCCAGTACTGGAAGGTTTCAAAAAAAGGCGGGGCTTTGGGAGCATGTCGAAAATCGCCATCACGCCATGGAAATACGTTTGCCTCTCATTTCTTCATTTATCGTGATATTGTTACGAAACTTCTGGTGAGTGATCCTAGTCTGACCCCAAAGAGACATAGACACCTGAAATATGTGGGCGTGGCCTAATTTCTGAAATAGCGCCCCCTAGGACCATTTAATTTATTAGCCCCAAGCCATGCTTTCACTGAGGATTACGAAATTTGGTACACTAATGTGGTGTCCCAGGACCTACAAAAAAGTCTCTTGGAGCCAAGCACAAAATTGCACAGGAAGTCGGCCATTTTGGTCCAAGTACGCGATTTAGTGGTTTTCGCACACGTTGTTTGGAGAGTGATGCTCCTTCGCCCTTTTTACCAATCGCCTTCAAACTTCTGCTATATACTCTTAAGGCATAGGGGAAAAAAGTCAACCGTCGGATTTTTCAAAAGTTGAAAGGTGTAGGCGTGGCTAAGCCTCAAACTTTGACCTTTCGCCATTACTTGACTTAATAACTCCCATGTGCATGATCAGATCTTTTTCGAACTTTGTCTGTGTGATCATTGACCATATCTGTAAACAATGACAATGTGGACAGCTGACATCATCTAAGCCCCGCCCCCTGACTAAAGGAAGTTATTATTTTATGCTGAAATGCCCATATTTGTCCCCTCTAATTTAGTCAACATGACACCTAGGTCATGCACTGTCTTCATGATGCTGTAATGGCCATTCAAATCTGATAGCTTTCCAGAAAGGGAGGGGCTTTAATGCCATGGCGAATTCTGGCGTAACGCCGTAACCTTACAATTCAATTTAATGGTGAGCTCAGAGGGGATGCTTAGTCAGGGTGAGGTGCGGACTAGGAGGCCATTTGCTGTTTCCGGTGACGGGATGATTGACGTTTCTGTTCTGCCAGACATGCCCTGGTGCCCCGGGCTGCCGGCCAGGCCGGAGCGGCGCGGAGCTGCGAGGGCCGAACGATGCTGCTTGCAGCTTTAATTAGGCCCGAGCAGTGAAGCTGCGAAGGCCTATTGTATCTGCTCCGTTTATTATTACGCTTTCTTTCTTTCTTTTTTCTTCCGCGTCTTTGACTGGCCTTTAGGGGGTCTTAGCATATCCAAAAAGTCACCAAATTCTGGCCCAATATAGAAAGTGCGTGAAATTTACGTATTTCACTGGCGATGTGAAAGTTCATAAAAAAATGGCTGAACAGCGCCCCCTAGAAAGTGAAAAATACCCCTCTCCATAAAGCTTAGTTTATCGTACAGTTATGAAATTTGGTACACTTGTAGAACTCAACAATATGCACAGAAAAGCCTCTTGCATCCATGGTCAATATCAAACAGGAAGTCGGCCATTTTGGACTAAAGTGGCCATTTTGACCCTGTTTCGGCCATTTCTTGGGTCTATATTTGGTTGAACAGTTTGGTCATTTTTCGCACGATCGTCTCAAAAATAGTGTGCGATCGAACAGAAGCGACGGACGATTAAAATGAGACAATAAAATTGACTTTTCGTAAATACTGAAGGGGCGGGACCAGGCCTCAAAGTTCGAGCACTCGCCAAAAAAATTCAAATTGCTATAATTTCATAAATGAAAGAATTACAGATAAAGTAACTTTCTATGGACAATCATCATCGCCCCCCGAAGACAAATGAATGGTCGATTGATGATGTCACATAAGCCCCGCCCCTTCAGGACTTAAAAGGTCAAGTTTTACTAGGAAATTTTCCAAAATTCGCCCTTTCGAATAATCATCCTAAATTTGTATCAGGTAACTGAAGACAAGTTGGGGTTGCTTGGCGTCACTTTATGGGAGTTTTCTGGAGAAGGCGGGGCTGTGGCGGCGCGGCGAACTCAGGCGTACCGCTTAGGCCTTACGTTTGCCTCCCATTTCGTCATTTCTAGAGATATCGCCACGAAACTTCTTGTGAGTGATCCTAGTCCGGCCCCCAAAAAAATCTGATGTGAAATTCCGGTGGGCGTGGTCTATTTTCTGAAATAGCGCCCCCTAGGACCATTAAAACTGACAGCCCCAAGCCATGCTTTGACTGAGGATTACGAAATGTGGTACACTAATGTGGTGTCTCAGGACCTACAAAAAAGTCTCTTGGAGCCAAGTGCAAAGTCGCACAGGAAGTCGGCCATTTTGGTCCAAGTGCGCGATTTAGTGGTTTTCGCACACGTTGTTTGGAGAGTGATGCTCCATCGCCCTTTTCACCAATCGCCTTCACACTTCTGCTATATACTCTTAAGACATAGATGAAAAAATTCAACCGTCGGATTTTAAATAAGTATAGAGGTGTGGGCGTGGCTAAGCCTCAAACTCTGACCTGTCGCCACGCCACTCTTTTTTTCACAGCTCCCTATTGGACTCCTTTTATCCAATCACCACCAAACAGTGGCAAATAGCAGCAGACAAGTTAAGGTCACTTGGTCTATAGTACTGGCAGGTTTCGAATAAAGGCGGAGCTTTGGGAGCATGGCGAAATTCACCATCACGCCATGGAAATACGTTTGTCTCTCATTTCTTCAATCATTGTGACATTGCCACACAATTTCTGATGAGTGATCCTACTCTGACCCCTAATATAACTGGACAGCTGAAGTTTGTGGGCGTGGCCTATTTTCCGAAACAGTGCCCCCTAGGACCATTAAAACAGTCAGCCCCAAGCCATGCTTTGACTGAGGATCACAAAATTTGGCACACTAATGTAGTGTCTCAGGACCTACAAAAAAGTCTCTTGGAGCCAAGCGCAATGTCGCACAGGAGGTCGGCCATTTTGGTGCAATTACTCAATTTAGTGGTTTTCGCACACGTTATTAGGAGAATTATATCTCCTCGCCCTTTCCACCGATCACCTTCAAACTTCTGCTATATACTCTTAAGACATAGAGGAAAAAATTCAACCGTCGGATTTTAAATAAGTATAAAGGTATGGGCGTGGCTAAGCCTCAAACTTTGACCAGTCGCCATTACTTTATTTGACTTAACAACTCCCATGTGCATGATCAGATCAATTTCATACTTTGTCTGTGTGATCACTGACCACATCTGAAGACAGTGACAATGTGGACAGCTGACATCACCTAAGCCCCGCCCCCTGACTACAGGAAGTCTATTGTTTTATGGTGAACTTCCCATATTTGTCCCCTCTAATTTAGTCAAGATGACACTAAGGTCATGCACTGTCTTCATGATGTTGTAATGACCATTCAGATCTGATAGCTTTTCAGAAAGTGAGGGGCTTTGATGCCATGGCGATTTCTGGCGTGACGCTGTGACCTTACGTTTGACTGTAACTTCCACAAACAGCCTCCGATTTGCCCGAGACTGAACATCACATCACCAGTGTGGTAAAGATAGAGTATCTCCTAGGGGTGAGACATGTAATGGTGGGCTCAGAAGGGATGCTGAGTCAGGGTGAGGTGTGGACGAGGAGGCCTTTCACGGTTTCCGGTGTTGGGGTGGCTGACTTTCTGTTCCGCCAGGCATGCCCTGGTGCCCTCGGCTGCCGGCCAGGATGGAAAAGCGCGGAGCCGGGTTTGGAGAGCGTCGGGGATGGAGCGGAGGGGGTGCGGACAGAGGGCGAGCAGCTTCGCTGCGAGGGCCGAACGACGCTGCTTGCAGCTTTAATTAGGCCCGAGCAGCGAAAGCGCTGCGAAGGCCTCTTGTTTTTGCTCTGATTATTATTATTTTTTGTTATTCCGTGCCCCCTTTGAACAGCTTTTTGGGGACCTTAACATACCCCAAAACTCACAATATTTTGCACACTTGTCAGGCCTGGTGAAAAATTTGATATTTTAAAGGTCCCAAAAAAATCGCAAAGAAAATGGCTGAACAGCGCCCCCTACAAAGTGAAAAAAACCCCTCTCCATAAAGCTTAGTTTATCGTACAGTTATGAAATTTGGTACACTTGTAGTACTCAACAGTCCGCACAGAAAAGTCTCTTGCAACCATGGTCAATATCAAACAGGAAGTCGGCCATTTTGGGATGAAATGGCGATTTTTTGCCGTTTTTGCCGTTTTTAGGGTCCGTTTCTGATTGGATTGCTCGATCATTTTTCGCACGATCGTCTCAAAAATTGTGTAAAATTGCTCAGAAGGGATGGGCGAACAAAATGAGATAAGGATTCTGAGTTTTCGTATATGTTGAAGGGGCGGAGCCAGGCCTCGAAGTTTGACTACTCGCCAAAAATATTTAAATTCCTATAACTTCATAACTGAATGGAATAGAGTTACCAAACTTTCTGTGGTCATTCGTCATCCACCCACAAAGTAAATTGAATGGTCGGATGATGACATCACACAAGCCCCGCCCCCTCAGGACCAAAAAGATCAAGTTTTACTGTGAAAGGTCCCAAATTGCCCCATTTCACTTAATCACCACAAAATTGTAGCTGGTAACTCAAGGCAAGTGGGGGTTGCTTGGCGTCACTTTATGGGAGTTTTCGGCAGAGGGCGGGGCTGTGGCGGCGCGGCGAATTCAGGCGTACCGCCTTGGCCTTACGTTTGCCTCCCATTTCGTCATTTCCAAAGATATCGTCACGAAACTTCTTGTGAGTGATCCTAGTCCGGCCCCCCAAAAGATCTGATGTGAACATCTGGTGGGCGTGGCCTATTTTCTGAAATAGCGCCCCCTAGGACCATTGAAACTGTCAGCCCCAAGCCATGCTTTGACTGAGGATTACGAAATTTGGTACACTAATGTGGTGTCTCAGGACCTACAAAAAAGTCTCTTGAAGCCAAGTGCAAAGTCGCACAGGAAGTCGGCCATTTTGGTCCAAGTGCGCGATTTAGTGGTTTTCACACACGTTGTTTGGAGAGTGATACTCCGTCGCCCTTTTCACCAATCTCCTTCAAACTTCTGCTATATACTCTTAAGACGTAGGGGAAAAAATTCAACCGTCGGATTTTTCAAAAGTTGAAAGGTGTGGGCGTGGCTAAGCCTCAAACTTTGACCTTTCGCCATGCCACTCTTATTTTCACAGCTCCCTATTGGACTCCTTTTACCCAATCACCAGGAATCTCAGGCAAATAGCAGTAGACCACTTGAGATCACTTGGTATGCAGTACTGGCAGGTTTCGAAAAAAGGCGGGGCTTTGGGAGCATGGCGAAAATCGCCATCACGCCATGGCAATACGTTTGCCTCTCATTTCTTCAGTTATCGTGATATTGCTACTAAACTTCTGGTGAGTGATCCTATTCTGACCCCCAAGAGAAATTCACAGCTGTGTTTGTGGGCGTGGCCTATTTTCTCAAATAGCGCCCACTAGAGCCATTAAAACTGTCAGCCCCAAGCCAAGCTTTGACTGAGGTTTACGAAATTTGGTACACTAATGTGGTGTCTCAGGACCTACAAAAAAGTCTCCTGGAGTCAAGCGCAAAGTCGCACAGGAAGTCGGCCATTTTGGTCCAAATACTCGATTTAGTGGTTTTCTATCACATTGTATGGACAGTGATGCTCCATCGTCCTTTTCACCAATCTCCTTCAAATTTCTGCTATATACTCTTAAGACATAGAGGAAAAAATTCAACCGTCGGATTTTTCAAAAGTTGAAAGGTGTGGGCGTGGCTAAGCCTCAAACTTTAACCTTTCGCCATTACATTACATGACTTAATAACTCCCAAGTGCATGAACAGATCTATTTCAAACTTTGTCTGTGTGATCACTGACCACATCTCAAGACAACGACAATGTGGACAGCTGACATCACCTAAGCCACGCCCCCTGACAACAGGAAGTATATTGTTTTATGGTGAAATACCCATATTTGTCCCATCTAATTTAGTGAACATGACACTAAGGTCATACACTGTCTTCATGATGTTGTAATGACCATTCAGATCTGATAGCTTTCCAGAAAGGGAGGGGATTTGATGCCATGGTGAATGCTGGCATGACGCCATGACCGTATATTTGACTGTAACTTCCACAAACGGCCTCCGATTTGCCCGAGACTGAACATGGCAATGAACAATCATGCCCTTTAGCCAATGAGGCACAAACGGTTGGTGAATGTTATATAATGTCACCAAAGCTGACCTCAATGGGACTTTTCTGTAGTTGGTCACAGCGCCCCCTAGATAACGTTATCCTTCAAAAACTTTAAAAAACATGGTCAGAATAGCATTAAAGTTGGTCACTGTCATCACATCACCAGTGTGGTTAAGATAGAGGATTCCCTAGTGGTGAGACATAAAATATAATGGTGGGCTCAAAGGGGATGCTGAGTCAGGGTGAGGTGCGGACGAGGTGGCCGTTAGCAGTTTCGGGTGTCGGGGTGGTCGATGTTTCTGTTTCGCAGACGTAGCCTGGTGCCCCGGGCTGCCGGCCAGGCCGGAGCGGCGCGGAGCTGCGAGGGCCGAACGACGCTGCTTGCAGCTTTAATTAGGCCCGAGCAGCGAAAGCGCTGCGAAGGCCTCTTGTTTTTGCTCTGATTATTATTATTTTTTGTTATTCCGTGCCCCCTTTGAACAGCTTTTTGGGGACCTTAACATACCCCAAAACTCACAATATTTTGCACACTTGTCAGGCCTGGTGAAAAATTTGATATTTTAAAGGTCTCAAAAAAATCGCAAAGAAAATGGCTGAACAGCGCCCCCTACAAAGTGAAAAAAAACCCTCTCCATAAAGCTTAGTTTATCGTACAGTTATGAAATTTGGTACACTTGTAGTACTCAACAGTCCGCACAGAAAAGTCTCTTGCAACCATGGTCAATATCAAACAGGAAGTCGGCCATTTTGGGTTGAAATGGCAATTTTTTGCCGTTTTTGCCGTTTTTAGGGTCCGTCTCTGATTGGATTGCTCGATCATTTTTCGCACGATCGTCTCAAAAATTGTGTAAAATTGCTCAGAAGGGATGGGCGAACAAAATGAGATAAGGATTCTGAGTTTTCGTATATGTTGAAGGGGCGGAGCCAGGCCTCAAAGTTTGACTACTCGCCAAAAAAATTTAAATTGCTATAACTTCATAATTGAATGGAATAGAGTTACCAAACTTTCTGTGGTCATTTGTCATCGACCCACAAAGTAAATTGAATGGTCGGTTGATGACATCACACAAGCCCCGCCCCCTCAGGACCAAAAAGGTCAAGTTTTACTGTGAAAGATCCCAAATTGCCCCATTTCACTTAATCACCACAAATTTGGAGCTGGTAATTCAAGGCAAGTGGGGGTTGCTTGGCGTCACTTTATGGGAGTTTTCGGCAGAGGGCGGGGCTGTGGCGGCGCGGCGAAGTAAGGCGTACCGCCGTGGCCTTACGTTTGCCTCCCATTTCTTTATTTCTAAAGATGTCGTCACGAAACTTCTTGTGAGTGATCCTAGTCTGGCCCCCCAAAAAATCTGACGTGAACATCCGGTGGGCGTGGCCAATTTTCTGAAATAGCGCCCCCTAGGACCATTAAAACTGTCAGCCCCAAGCCATGCTTTGACTGAGGATTACGAAATTTGGTACACTAATGTGGTGTCTCAGGACCTACAAAAAAGTCTCCTGGAGCCAAGTGCAAAGTCGCACAGGAAGTCGGCCATTTTGGTCCAAGTGCGCGATTTAGTGGTTTTCACACACGTTGTTTGGAGAGTGATACTCCGTCGCCCTTTTCACCAATCACTTTCAAACTTCTGCTATATAGTCTTAAGACATAGAGGAAAAAATTCAACCGTCGGATTTTAAATAAGTATAAAGGTGTGGGCGTGGCTAAGCCTCAAACTTTGACCTTTCGCCACGCCACTCTTTTTTTCACAGCTCCTTATTGGACTCCTTTTACCCAATCACCAGGAATCTCTGGTAAATAGCAGCAGACAAGTTGAGGTCACTTGGTCTCCAGTACTGGAAGGTTTTGAAAAAAGGCGGGGCTTTGGGAGCATGGCGAAATTCGCCATCACGCCATGGATATACGTTTGCCTCTCATTTCTTCATTTATCGTGATATCACCTCGACCATTGTTGTGAGTGATCCTAGTCTGACCCCCAATAGAAAAGGTCAGCTTAAGTTTGTGGGCGTGGCCTATTTTCTGTATTAGCGCCCCCTAGGACCATTAAAACTGTCAGCCCCAAGCCATGCTTTGACTGAGGATTACGAAATTTGGTACAATAATGTGGTGTCTCAGGACCTACAAAAAAGTCTCTTGGAGCCAAGTGCAAAGTCGCACAGGAAGTCGGCCATTTTGGTCCAAGTGCGCGATTTAGTGGTTTTCACACACGTTGTTTGGAGAGTGATGCTCCGTCGCCCTTTTCACCAATCGCCTTCGAGCTTCTGCTATATACTCTTAAGACATAGAGGAAAAAATTCAACCGTCGGATTTTAAATAAGTATAAAGGTGTGGGTGTGGCTAAGCCTCAAACTTTGACCTTTCGCCACGCCACTCTTTTTTTCACAGCTCCCTATTGGACTCCTTTTACCCAATCACCTGGAATCTCTGGTAAATAGCAGCTGACAAGTTGAGGTCACTTGGTCTACAGTACTGGCAGGTTTTGAAAAAAGGCGAGGCTTTGGGAGCATGGCGAAATTCGCCATCACGTCATGGCATTACGTTTGCCTCTCATTTCTTCAATTATCGTGACATCGCCACAAAATGTCTGGTGAGTGATCCTAGTCTAACCCCCAATAGAAATGGGCATCTGAGATTTGTGGGCGTGGCCTATATTCTGAAATAGCGCCCCCTAGGACCATTAAAACTGTCAGCCCCAAGACAAGGTTTGACTGAGGATTACGAAAATTGGTACACTCATGTAGGGTCTCTGGCCCTACAAAAAAGTCTCTTGGAGCCAAGCGCAATTTCGCACAGGAGGTCGGCCATTTTGGTCCAAGTACTCGATTTAGTGGTTTTCGCACACGTTGTTTGGACATTGATGGCCCGTTGCCCTTTACACCGATCACCTTCAAACTTATGCTATGTACTTTTAAGTCAAAGGGGAAAAAATTCAACCGTCGGATTTTAAATAAGTATAAAGGTGTGGGCGTGGCTAAGCCTCAAACTTTGACCTTTCGCCATGACATTACTTGACTTAACTCCCATGTGCATGATCAGATCTAATTCAAACTTTGTCTGTGTGATCACTGACCACATCTCAAGATAACGACAATGTGGACAGCTGACATCACCTAAGCCCCGCCCCCTGACAACAGGAAGTCTATTGTTTTATGGTGAAATGCCTATATTTGTCCCCTCTAATTTAATGAAAATGACACTCAGGTCATACAGTGTCTTCATGATGTTTTAAAGACCATTCAGATCTGATAGCTTTCCAGAAAGGGAGGGGCTTTGATGCCATGGTGAATGCTGGCGTGACGCCATGACCTTACATTTGACTGTAACTTCCACAAACGGCCTCCGATTTGCCCGAAACTGAATATGGCAATGAACAATCATGCCCTTTAGCCAATGAGGCACAAACGGTTGGTGAATGTTATATAATGTCACCAAAGCTGACCTCAATGGGACTTTTCTGTAGTTGGTCACAGCGCCACCTAGATAACGTTATCCTTCGATAACTTTAAAAAACATGGTCAGAATAGCATTAAAGTTGGTCACTGTCATCACACCACCAGTGTGGTAAAGATAGAGGATTCCCTAGTGGTGAGACATAAAATATAATGGTGGAATCAAAGGGGATGCTGAGTCAGGGTGAGTTGCGGACAAGGTGGCCGTTAGCAGTTTCTGGTGTTGGGGTGGTCGACGTTTGTGTTCTGCGGACGTGCCCTGGTGCCCCGGGCTGCCGGCCAGGCCGGAGCGGCGCGGAGCTGCGAGGGCCGAACGACGCTGCTTGCAGCTTTAATTAGGCCCGAGCAGCGAAAGCGCTGCGAAGGCCTCTTGTTTTTGCTCTGATTATTATTATTTTTTGTTATTCCGTGCCCCCTTTGAACAGCTTTTTGGGGACCTTAACATACCCCAAAACTCACAATATTTTGCACACTTGTCAGGCCTGGTGAAAAATTTGATATTTTAAAGGTCCCAAAAAAATCGCAAAGAAAATGGCTGAACAGCGCCCCCTACAAAGTGAAAAAAAACCCTCTCCATAAAGCTTAGTTTATCGTACAGTTATGAAATTTGGTACACTTGTAGTACTCAACAGTCCGCACAGAAAAGTCTCTTGCAACCATGGTCAATATCAAACAGGAAGTCGGCCATTTTGGGTTGAAATGGCAATTTTTTGCCGTTTTTGCCGTTTTTAGGGTCCGTCTCTGATTGGATTGCTCGATCATTTTTCGCACGATCGTCTCAAAAATTGTGTAAAATTGCTCAGAAGGGATGGGCGAACAAAATGAGATAAGGATTCTGAGTTTTCGTATATGTTGAAGGGGCGGAGCCAGGCCTCAAAGTTTGACTACTCGCCAAAAAAATTTAAATTGCTATAACTTCATAATTGAATGGAATGGAGTTACCAAACTTTCTGTGGTCATTTGTCATCGACCCACAAAGTAAATTGAATGGTCGGTTGATGACATCACACAAGCCCCGCCCCCTCAGGACCAAAAAGGTCAAGTTTTACTGTGAAAGATCCCAAATTGCCCCATTTCACTTAATCACCACAAATTTGGAGCTGGTAATTCAAGGCAAGTGGGGGTTGCTTGGCGTCACTTTATGGGAGTTTTCGGCAGAGGGCGGGGCTGTGGCGGCGCGGCGAAGTAAGGCGTACCGCCGTGGCCTTACGTTTGCCTCCCATTTCTTTATTTCTAAAGATGTCGTCACGAAACTTCTTGTGAGTGATCCTAGTCTGGCCCCCCAAAAAATCTGACGTGAACATCCGGTGGGCGTGGCCAATTTTCTGAAATAGCGCCCCCTAGGACCATTAAAACTGTCAGCCCCAAGCCATGCTTTGACTGAGGATTACGAAATTTGGTACACTAATGTGGTGTCTCAGGACCTACAAAAAAGTCTCTTGGAGCCAAGTGCAAAGTCGCACAGGAAGTCGGCCATTTTGGTCCAAGTGCGCGATTTAGTGGTTTTCACACACGTTGTTTGGAGAGTGATACTCCGTCGCCCTTTTCACCAATCACTTTCAAACTTCTGCTATATAGTCTTAAGACATAGAGGAAAAAATTCAACCGTCGGATTTTAAATAAGTATAAAGGTGTGGGCGTGGCTAAGCCTCAAACTTTGACCTTTCGCCACGCCACTCTTTTTTTCACAGCTCCTTATTGGACTCCTTTTACCCAATCACCAGGAATCTCTGGTAAATAGCAGCAGGCAAGTTGAGGTCACTTGGTCTCCAGTACTGGAAGGTTTTGAAAAAAGGCGGGGCTTTGGGAGCATGGCGAAATTCGCCATCACGCCATGGATATACGTTTGCCTCTCATTTCTTCATTTATCGTGATATCACCTCGACCATTGTTGTGAGTGATCCTAGTCTGACCCCCAATAGAAAAGGTCAGCTTAAGTTTGTGGGCGTGGCCTATTTTCTGTATTAGCGCCCCCTAGGACCATTAAAACTGTCAGCCCCAAGCCATGCTTTGACTGAGGATTACGAAATTTGGTACAATAATGTGGTGTCTCAGGACCTACAAAAAAGTCTCTTGGAGCCAAGTGCAAAGTCGCACAGGAAGTCGGCCATTTTGGTCCAAGTGCGCGATTTAGAGGTTTTCACACACGTTGTTTGGAGAGTGATGCTCCGTCGCCCTTTTCACCAATCGCCTTCGAGCTTCTGCTATATACTCTTAAGACATAGAGGAAAAAATTCAACCGTCGGATTTTAAATAAGTATAAAGGTGTGGGTGTGGCTAAGCCTCAAACTTTGACCTTTCGCCACGCCACTCTTTTTTTCACAGCTCCTTATTGGACTCCTTTTACCCAATCACCTGGAATCTCTGGTAAATAGCAGCTGACAAGTTGAGGTCACTTGGTCTACAGTACTGGCAGGTTTTGAAAAAAGGCGAGGCTTTGGGAGCATGGCGAAATTCGCCATCACGTCATGGCAATACGTTTGCCTCTCATTTCTTCAATTATCGTGACATCGCCACAAAATGTCTGGTGAGTGATCCTAGTCTAACCCCCAATAGAAATGGGCATCTGAGATTTGTGGGCGTGGCCTATATTCTGAAATAGCGCCCCCTAGGACCATTAAAACTGTCAGCCCCAAGACAAGGTTTGACTGAGGATTACGAAAATTGGTACACTCATGTAGGGTCTCTGGCCCTACAAAAAAGTCTCTTGGAGCCAAGCGCAATTTCGCACAGGAGGTCGGCCATTTTGGTCCAAGTACTCGATTTAGTGGTTTTCGCACACGTTGTTTGGACATTGATGGCCCGTTGCCCTTTACACCGATCACCTTCAAACTTATGCTATGTACTTTTAAGTCAAAGGGGAAAAAATTCAACCGTCGGATTTTAAATAAGTATAAAGGTGTGGGCGTGGCTAAGCCTCAAACTTTGACCTTTCGCCATGACATTACTTGACTTAATAACTCCCATGTGCATGATCAGATCTAATTCAAACTTTGTCTGTGTGATCACTGACCACATCTCAAGATAACGACAATGTGGACAGCTGACATCACCTAAGCCCCGCCCCCTGACAACAGGAAGTCTATTGTTTTATGGTGAAATGCCTATATTTGTCCCCTCTAATTTAATGAAAATGACACTCAGGTCATACAGTGTCTTCATGATGTTTTAAAGACCATTCAGATCTGATAGCTTTCCAGAAAGGGAGGGGCTTTGATGCCATGGTGAATGCTGGCGTGACGCCATGACCTTACATTTGACTGTAACTTCCACAAACGGCCTCCGATTTGCCCGAAACTGAATATGGCAATGAACAATCATGCCCTTTAGCCAATGAGGCACAAACGGTTGGTGAATGTTATATAATGTCACCAAAGCTGACCTCAATGGGACTTTTCTGTAGTTGGTCACAGCGCCACCTAGATAACGTTATCCTTCGATAACTTTAAAAAACATGGTCAGAATAGCATTAAAGTTGGTCACTGTCATCACACCACCAGTGTGGTAAAGATAGAGGATTCCCTAGTGGTGAGACATAAAATATAATGGTGGGCTCAAAGGGGATGCTGAGTCAGGGTGAGTTGCGGACAAGGTGGCCGTTAGCAGTTTCTGGTGTTGGGGTGGTCGACGTTTGTGTTCTGCGGACGTGCCCTGGTGCCCCGGGCTGCCGGCCAGGCCGGAGCGGCGCGGAGCTGCGAGGGCCGAACGACGCTGCTTGCAGCTTTAATTAGGCCCGAGCAGTGAAGCTGCGAAGGCCTATTGTATCTGCTCCGTTTATTATTACGCTTTCTTTCTTTCTTTTTTCTTCCGCGTCTTTGACTGGCCTTTAGGGGGTCTTAGCATATCCAAAAAGTCACCAAATTCTGGCCCAATATAGAAAGTGCGTGAAATTTACGTATTTCACTGGCGATGTGAAAGTTCATAAAAAAATGGCTAAACAGCGCCCCCTAGAAAGTGAAAAATACCCCTCTCCATAAAGCTTAGTTTATCGTACAGTTATGAAATTTGGTACACTTGTAGAACTCAACAATACGCACAGAAAAGCCTCTTGCATCCATGGTCAATATCAATCAGGAAGTCGGCCATTTTGGACTAAAGTGGCCATTTTGACCCTGTTTCGGCCATTTCTTGGGTCTATATTTGGTTGAACAGTTTGGTCATTTTTCGCACGATCGTCTCAAAAATAGTGTGCGATCGAACAGAAGCGACGGACGATTAAAATGAGACAATAAAATTGACTTTTCGTAAATACTGAAGGGGCGGGACCAGGCCTCAAAGTTCGAGCACTCGCCAAAAAAATTCAAATTGCTATAATTTCATAAATGAAAGAAATACAGTTAAAGGAACTTTCTATGGACAATCATCATCGCCCCCCAAAGACAAATGAATGGTCAATTGATGATGTCACATAAGCCCCGCCCCTTCAGGACTTAAAAGGTCAAGTTTTACTGGGAAATTTTCCAAAATTTGCCCTTTCAAATAATCATCCCAAATTTGTATCAGGTAACTGAAGACAAGTTGGGGTTGCTTGGCGTCACTTTATGGGAGTTTTCTGCAGAAGGCGGGGCTGTGGCGGCGCGGCGAACTCAGGCGTACCACTTAGGCCTTACGTTTGCCTCCCATTTCGTCATTTCTAGAGATATCGCCACGAAACTTCTTGTGAGTGATCCTAGTCCGGCCCCCCAAAAAATCTGATGTGACATTCCGGTGGGCGTGGTCTATTTTCTGAAATAGCGCCCCCTAGGACCATTAAAACTGACAGCCCCAAGCCATGCTTTGACTGAGGATTACGAAATGTGGTACACTAATGTGGTGTCTCAGGACCTACAAAAAAGTCTCTTGGAGCCAAGTGCAAAGTCGCACAGGAAGTCGGCCATTTTGGTCCAAGTGCGCGATTTAGTGGTTTTTGCACACGTTGTTTGGAGAGTGATGCTCCGTCGCCCTTTTCACCAATCGCCTTCACACTTCTGCTATATACTCTTAAGACATAGATGAAAAAATTCAACCGTCGGATTTTAAATAAGTATAAATGTGTGGGCGTGGCTAAGCCTCAAACTCTGACCTGTCGCCACGCCACTCTTTTTTTCACAGCTCCCTATTGGACTCCTTTTATCCAATCACCACCAAACAGTGGCAAGTAGCAGCAGACAAGTTGAGGTCACTAGGTCTATAGTACTGGCAGGTTTCGAATAAAGGCGGGGCTTTGGGAGCATGGCGAAATTTGCCATCACGCCATGGAAATACGTTTGTCTCTCATTTCTTCAATCATTGTGACATTGCCACACAATTTCTGATGAGTGATCCTACTCTGACCCCTAATATAATTGGACAGCTGAAGTTTGTGGGCGTGGCCTATTTTCCGAAACAGTGCCCCCTAGGACCATTAAAACAGTCAGCCCCAAGCCATGCTTTGACTGAGGATCACAAAATTTGGCACACTAATGTAGTGTCTCAGGACCTACAAAAAAGTCTCTTGGAGCCAAGCGCAATATCACACAGGAGGTCGGCCATTTTTGTGCAATTACTCAATTTAGTGGTTTTCGCACACGTTATTAGGAGAATGATATCTCCTCGCCCTTTCCACCAATCACCTTCAAACTTCTGCTATATACTCTTAAGACATAGATGAAAAAATTCAACCGTCGGATTTTAAATAAGTATAAAGGTATGGGCGTGGCTAAGCCTCAAACTTTGACCAGTCGCCATTACTTTATTTGACTTAATAACTCCCATGTGCATGATCAGATCAATTTCATACTTTGTCTGTGTGATCACTGACCACATCTGAAGACAGTGACAATGTGGACAGCTGACATCACCTAAGCCCCTCCCCCTGACTACAGGAAGTCTATTGTTTTATGGTGAACTGCCCATATTTGTCCCCTCTAATTTAGTCAAGATGACACTAACGTCATGCACTGTCTTCATGATGTTGTAATGACCATTCAGATCTGATAGCTTTTCAGAAAGTGAGGGGCTTTGATGCCATGGCGATTTCTGGCGTGACGCTGTGACCTTACGTTTGACTGTAACTTCCACAAACAGCCTCCGATTTGCCCGAGACTGAACATCACATCACCAGTGTGGTAAAGATAGAGTATCTCCTAGGGGTGAGACATGTAATGGTGGGCTCAGAAGGGATGCTGAGTCAGGGTGAGGTGTGGACGAGGAGGCCTTTCACGGTTTCCGGTGTTGGGGTGGCTGACTTTCTGTTTCGACAGGCATGCCCTGATGCCCTCGGCTGCCGGCCAGGATGGAGAAGCGCGGAGCCGGGTTTGGAGAGCGTCGGGGATGGAGCGGAGGGGGTGCTGAAGGAGGGCGAGCAGCTTCGCTGCGAGGGCCGAACGACGCTGCTTGCAGCTTTAATTATTAGGCCCGAGCAGTGAAGCTGCGAAGGCCTATTGTATCTGCTCCGTTTCTTCTTATTATTATTCTTTTTTCTTCCGCGTCTTTGAATGGCCTTTAGGGGGTCTTAGCATATCCAAAAAGTCACCAAATTCTGGCCCAATATAGAAAGTGCGTGAAATTTACGTATTTCACTGGCGATGTGAAAGTTCGTCAAAAAGTGACTGAACAGCGCCCCCTAGAAAGTGAAAAATACCCCTCTCCATAAAGCTTAGTTTATCGTACAGTTATGAAATTTGGTATACTTGTAGTACTCAACAGTCCGCACAGAAAAGTCTCTTGCAACCATGGTCAATATCAAACAGGAAGTCGGCCATTTTGGAGTAAAGTGGCCATTTTGACCCCGTTTTGGCCATTTCTAGGGTCTATATTTGGTTGAACAGTTTGGTCATTTTTCGCACCATCGTCTCAAAAATTGTGCGAGATCGAACAGAATCGATGGACGATTCAAATGAGACAATAAAATTGACTTTTCGTAAATACTGAAGGGGCGGGGCCAGGCCTCAAAGTTCGAACACTCGCCAAAAAAATTCAAATTGCTATAATTTCATAAATGAAAGAATTACGGTTAAAGAAATGTTCTGTGGACAATTGTCATCGCCCTCCGAAGACAAATGAATGGTCGATTGATGATGTCACATAAGCCCCGCCCCCTCAGGACTTAAAAGGTCAAGTTTTACTGGGAAATTTTCCAAAATTCGCCCTTTCCAATAATCACCCCAAATTTGTAGCGGGTAACTGAAGACAAGTTGGGGTTGCTTGGCTTCACTTTATGGGAGTTTTCTGCAGAAGGCGGGGCTGTGGCGGCGCGGCGAATTCAGGCGTACCACTTAGGCCTTACGTTTGCCTCCCATTTCGTCATTTCTAGAGATATCGCCACGAAGCTTCTTGTGAGTGATCCTAGTCTGGCCCCCCAAAAGATCTGATGTGAAATTCCGGTGGGCGTGGTCTATTTTCTGAAATAGCGCCCCCTAGGACCATTAAAACTGACAGCCCCAAGCCATGCTTTGACTGAGGATTACGAAATTTGGTACACTAATGTGGTGTCTCAGGACCTACAAAAAAGTCTCTTGGAGCCAAGTGCATTGTCGCACAGGAAGTCGGCCATTTTGGTCCAAGTGCGCAATTTAGTGGTTTTCGCACACGTTGTTTGGAGAGTGATGCTCCGTCGCCCTTTTCACCAATTGCCTTCACACTTCGGCTACATACTCTTAACACATAGATGAAAAAATTCAACCGTCGGATTTTAAATAAGTATAAAGGTGTGGGCGTGGCTAAGCCTCAAACTTTGACCTGTCGCCACGCCACTCTTTTTTTTCACAGCTCCCTATTGGACTCCTTTTAACCAATCACCACCAAACAGTGGCGAATAGCAGCAGACAAGTTGAGGTCACTTGGTCTATAGTACTGGCAGGTTTCGAATAAAGGCGGGGCTTTGGAAGAATGGCGAAATTCGCCATCACGACATGGAAATACGTTTGTCTCTCATTTCTTCAGTCATTGTGACATCGCCATACAAGTTCTGATGAGTGATCCTACTCTGACCCCTAATAGAATTGGACAGCTGAAGTTTGTGGGCGTGGCCTATTTTCTGAAACAGCGCCCCCTAGGACCATTAAAACAGTCAGCCCCAAGCCATGCTTTGACTGAGGATCACAAAATTTGGCACACTAATGTAGTGTACCAGGACCTACAAAAAAGTCTCTTGGAGCCAAGCACAATGTCGCACAGGAGGTCGGCCATTTTGGTCCAAGTACTCAATTTAGTGGTTTTCGCACACGTTATTAGGAGAATGATATCTCCTCGCCCTTTCCACCGATCACCTTCAAACCTCTGCTATATACTCTTAAGACATAGAGGAAAAAATTCAACCGTCGGATTTTAAATAAGTATAAAGGTGTGGGCGTGGCTAAGCCTCAAACTTTGACCAGTCGCCATTACCTTATTTGACTTAACAACTCCCATGTGCATGATCAGATCAATTTCATACTTTGTCTGTGTGATCACTGACCACATCTGAAGACAGTGACAATGTGGACAGCTGACATCACCTAAGCCCCGCCCCCTGACTACAGGAAGTCAACTGTTTTATGGTGAAATGCCCATATTTGTTCCCTCTAATTTAGTCAAGATGACACTAAGGTCATGCACTGTCTTCATGATGTTGTAATGACCATTCAGATCTGATAGCTTTTCAGAAAGGCAGGGGCTTTGATGCCATGGCGATTTCTGACGTGACACTGTGACCTTACGTTTGACTGTAACTTCCACAAACAGCCTCCGACTTGCCCGAGACTGAACATCGCATCACCAGTGTGGTAAAGATAGAGTATCTCCTAGTGGTGAGACGTGTAATGGTGGGCTCAGAGGGGATGCTGAGTCAGGGTAAGGTGTGGACGAGGAGGCCGTTCACGGTTTCTGGTGTCGGGGTGGTTGACTTTCTGTTCCGCCAGACGTTCCCTGGTGCCCCCGGCTGCCGGCCAGGACGGAGAAGCGCGGAGCTGGGTTTGGAGAGCGTCGGGGATGGAGCGGAGGGGGTGCGGAAGGAGGGCGAGCAGCTTCGCTGCGAGGGCCGAACGACGCTGCTTGCAGCTTTAATTAGGCCCGAGCAGCGAAAGCGCTGCGAAGGCCTCTTGTTTTTGCTCTGATTATTATTATTTTTTGTTATTCCGTGCCCCCTTTGAACAGCTTTTTGGGGACCTTAACATACCCCAAAACTCACAATATTTTGCACACTTGTCAGGCCTGGTGAAAAATTTGATATTTTAAAGGTCCCGAAAAAATCGCAAAGAAAATGGCTGAACAGCGCCCCCTACAAAGTGAAAAAAACCCCTCTCCATAAAGCTTAGTTTATCGTACAGTTATGAAATTTGGTACACTTGTAGTACTCAACAGTCCGCACAGAAAAGTCTCTTGCAACCATGGTCAATATCAAACAGGAAGTCGGCCATTTTGGGTTGAAATGGCGATTTTTTGCCGTTTTTGCCGTTTTTAGGGTCCGTTTCTGATTGGATTGCTCGATCATTTTTCGCACGATCGTCTCAAAAATTGTGTAAAATTGCTCAGAAGGGATGGGCGAACAAAATGAGATAAGGATTCTGAGTTTTCGTATATGTTGAAGGGGCGGAGCCAGGCCTCGAAGTTTGACTACTCGCCAAAAATATTTAAATTGCTATAACTTCATAACTGAATGGAATAGAGTTACCAAACTTTCTGTGGTCATTCGTCATCCACCCACAAAGTAAATTGAATGGTCGGATGATGACATCACACAAGCCCCGCCCCCTCAGGACCAAAAAGATCAAGTTTTACTGTGAAAGGTCCCAAATTGCCCCATTTCACTTAATCACCACAAATTTGTAGCTGGTAACTCAAGACAAGTGGGGGTTGCTTGGCGTCACTTTATGGGAGTTTTCGGCAGAGGGCGGGGCTGTGGCGGCGCGGCGAATTCAGGCGTACCGCCTTGGCCTTACGTTTGCCTCCCATTTCGTCATTTCCAAAGATATCGTCACGAAACTTCTTGTGAGTGATCCTAGTCCGGCCCATCAAAAGATCTGATGTGAACATCCGGTGGGCGTGGCCTATTTTCTGAAATAGCGCCCCCTAGGACCATTAAAACTGTCAGCCCCAAGCCATGCTTTGACTGAGGATTACGAAATATGGTACACTAATGTGCTGTCTAAGGACCTACAAAAAAGTCTCTTGGAGCCAAGTGCAAAGTCGCACAGGAAGTCGGCCATTTTGGTCCAAGTACGCGATTTAGTGGTTTTCGCACACGTTGTTTGGAGAGTGATGCTCCGTCGCCCTTTTCACCATTCTCCTTCAAACTTCTGCTATGTACTCGTAAGACATAGGGAAAAAAATTCAACCGTCGGATTTTTCAAAAGTTGAAAGGTGTGGGCGTGGCTAAGCCTCAAACTTTGACCTGCCGCCACGCCACTCTTTTTTTCACAGCTCCCTACTGGACTCCTTTTACCCAATCACCAGGATTCTGTGGGAAACAGCAGTAGACAACTTGAGGTTACTTGGTCTCCAGTACTGGCAGGTTTTGAAAAAAGGCGGGGCTTTGGGAGCATGGCGAAAATCGCCATCACGCCATGGAAATACGTTTGCCTCTCATTTCTTCAGTTATCGTGATATCGCTCCGACACTTCTGGTGAGTGATCCTAGTCTGACCCCCAAGAGAAGTAGACAGCTGAAGTTTGTGGGCGTGGCCTATTCTCTTAAATAGCGCCCCCTAGGTCCATTTAAACTAATAGCCCCAAGCCAAGCTTTGACTGAGGATTGCGAAATTTGGTACACTAATGTGGTGTCTCAGGACCTACAAAAAAGTCTCTTGGAGCCAAGTGCAAAGTCGCACAGGAAGTCGGCCATTTTGGTCCAAGTACGCGATTTAGTGGTTTTCGCACACGTTGTTTGGAGAGTGATGCTCCGTCGCCCTTTTCACCAATCTCCTTCAAACTTCTGCTATATACTCTTAAGACATAGGGGAAAAAATTCAACCGTCGGATTTTTCAAAAGTTGAAAGGTGTGGGCGTGGCTAAGCCTCAAACTTTGACCTGTCGCCACGCCACTCTTTTTTTCACAGCTCCCTACTGGACTCCTTTTACCCAATCACCAGGATTCTGTGGGAAACAGCAGTAGACAACTTGAGGTTACTTAGTCTCCAGTACTGGCAGGTTTTGAAAAAAGGCGGGGCTTTGGGAGCATGGCGAAAATCGCCATCACGCCATGGAAATACGTTTGCCTCTCATTTCTTCAGTTATCGTGATATCGCTACGAAACTTCTGGTGAGTGATCCTAGTCTGACCCCCAAGAGAAATAGACAGCTGAAGTTTGTGGGCGTGGCCTATTCTCTTAAATAGCGCCCCCTAGGACCATTTAAACTAATAGCCCCAAGCCATGCTTTGACTGAGGATTACGAAATTTGGTACACTAATGTGGTGTCTCAGGACCTACAAAAAAGTCTCTTGGAGCCAGGACAAAGTCGCACAGGAAGTCGGCCATTTTGGTCCAAGTACGCGATTTAGTGGTTTTCGCACACGTTGTTTGGAGAGTGATGCTCTGTCGCCCTTTTCACCAATCACTTTCAAACTTCTGCTGTATACTCATACGACGTAGGGGAAAAAATTCAACCGTCGGATTTTTCAAAAGTTGAAAGGTGTGGGCGTGGCTAAGCCTCAAACTTTGACCTTTCGCCATTACTTTACTTGACTTAATAACTCCCATGTGCATGATCAGATCTTTTTCAAACTTTGTCTGTGTGATCATTGACCATATCTGTAAAAAATGACAATGTGGACAGCTGACATCACCTAAGCCCCGCCCCCTGACTACAGGAAGTCTATTTTTTATTCTGAAATACCCATATTTGTCCCCTCTAATTTAGTGAACATGACACTAAGGTCATACACTGTCTTCATGATGTTGTAATGACCATTCAGATCTGATTGCTTTCCAGAAAGGGAGGGGCTTTTATGCCATGGCGAATTCTGGCGTAACGCCGTAACCTTACAATTCAATTTAATGGTGAGCTCAGAGGGGATGCTGAGTCAGGGTGAGGTGCGGACTAGGAAGCCATTTGCAGATTCTGGCGTCGGGGTGGTTGACGATTCTGTTCTGCCAGACGTGCCCTGGTGCCCCGGGCTGCTGGCCAGGCCGGAGCGGCGCAGAGCTGCGAGGGCCGAACGACGCTGCTTGCAGCTTTAATTAGGCCCGAGCAGCGAAAGCGCTGCGAAGGCCTCTTGTTTTTGCTCTGATTATTATTATTTTTTGTTATTCCGTGCCCCCTTTGAACAGCTTTTTGGGGACCTTAACATACCCCAAAACTCACAATATTTTGCACACTTGTCAGGCCTGGTGAAAAATTTGATATTTTAAAGGTCCCAAAAAAATCGCAAAGAAAATGGCTGAACAGCGCCCCCTACAAAGTGAAAAAAAACCCTCTCCATAAAGCTTAGTTTATCGTACAGTTATGAAATTTGGTACACTTGTAGTACTCAACAGTCCGCACAGAAAAGTCTCTTGCAACCATGGTCAATATCAAACAGGAAGTCGGCCATTTTGGGTTGAAATGGCGATTTTTTGCCGTTTTTGCCGTTTTTAGGGTCCGTTTCTGATTGGATTGCTCGATCATTTTTCGCACGATCGTCTCAAAAATTGTGTAAAATTGCTCAGAAGGGATGGGCGAACAAAATGAGATAAGGATTCTGAGTTTTCGTATATGTTGAAGGGGCGGAGCCAGGCCTCGAAGTTTGACTACTCGCCAAAAATATTTAAATTGCTATAACTTCATAACTGAATGGAATAGAGTTACCAAACTTTCTGTGGTCATTCGTCATCCACCCACAAAGTAAATTGAAAGGTCGGATGATGACATCACACAAGCCCCGCCCCCTCAGGACCAAAAAGATCAAGATTTACTGTGAAAGGTCCCAAATTGCCCCATTTCACTTAATCACCACAAATTTGTAGCTGGTAACTCAAGACAAGTGGGGGTTGCTTGGCGTCACTTTATGGGAGTTTTCGGCAGAGGGCGGGGCTGTGGTGGCGCGGCGAATTCAGGCGTACCGCCTTGGCCTTACGTTTGCCTCCCATTTCGTCATTTCCAAAGATATCGTCACGAAACTTCTTGTGAGTGATCCTAGTCCGGCCCCCCAAAAGATCTGATGTGAACATCTGGTGGGCGTGGCCTATTTTCTGAAATAGCGCCCCCTAGGACCATTAAAACTGTCAGCCCCAAGCCATGCTTTGACTGAGGATTACGAAATTTGGTACACTAATGTGGTGTCTCAGGACCTACAAAAAAGTCTCTTGAAGCCAAGTGCAAAGTCGCACAGGAAGTCGGCCATTTTGGTCCAAGTGCGCGATTTAGTGGTTTTCACACACGTTGTTTGGAGAGTGATACTCCGTCGCCCTTTTCACCAATCACTTTCAAACTTCTGCTATATAGTCTTAAGACATAGAGGAAAAAATTCAACCGTCGGATTTTAAATAAGTATAAAGGTGTGGGCGTGGCTAAGCCTCAAACTTTGACCTTTCGCCACGCCACTCTTTTTTTCACAGCTCCTTATTGGACTCCTTTTACCCAATCACCAGGAATCTCTGGTAAATAGCAGCAGGCAAGTTGAGGTCACTTGGTCTCCAGTACTGGAAGGTTTTGCAAAAAGGCGGGGCTTTGGGAGCATGGCGAAATTCGCCATCACGCCATGGAAATACGTTTGCCTCTCATTTCTTCATTTATCGTGATATCACCTCGACCATTGTTGTGAGTGATCCTAGTCTGACCCCCAATAGAAAAGGTCAGCTTAAGTTTGTGGGCGTGGCCTATTTTCTGTATTAGCGCCCCCTAGGACCATTAAAACTGTCAGCCCCAAGCCATGCTTTGACTGAGGATTACGAAATTTGGTACACTAATGTGGTGTCTCAGGACCTACAAAAAAGTCTCTTGGAGCCAAGTGCAAAGTCGCACAGGAAGTCGGCCATTTTGGTCCAAGTGCGCGATTTAGTGGTTTTCACACACGTTGTTTGGAGAGTGATGCTCCGTCGCCCTTTTCACCAATCGCCTTCGAGCTTCTGCTATATACTCTTAAGACATAGAGGAAAAAATTCAACCGTCGGATTTTAAATAAGTATAAAGGTGTGGGCGTGGCTAAGCCTCAAACTTTGACCTTTCGCCACGCCACTCTTTTTTTCACAGCTCCCTATTGGACTCCTTTTACCCAATCACCTGGAATCTCTGGTAAATAGCAGCTGACAAGTTGAGGTCACTTGGTCTACAGTACTGGCAGGTTTTGAAAAAAGGCGGGGCTTTGGGAGCATGGCGAAATTCGCCATCACGCCATGGCAATACGTTTGCCTCTCATTTCTTCAATTATCGTGACATCGCCACAAAATGTCTGGTGAGTGATCCTAGTCTGACCCCCAATAGAAATGGGCATCTGAGATTTGTGGGCGTGGCCTATATTCTGAAATAGCGCCCCCTAGGACCATTAAAACTGTCAGCCCCAAGACAAGGTTTGACTGAGGATTACGAAAATTGGTACACTCATGTAGGGTCTCTGGCCCTACAAAAAAGTCTCTTGGAGCCAAGCGCAATTTCGCACAGGAGGTCGGCCATTTTGGTCCAAGTACTCGATTTAGTGGTTTTCGCACACGTTGTTTGGACATTGATGGCCCGTTGCCCTTTACACCGATCACCTTCAAACTTATGCTATGTACTTTTAAGTCAAAGCGGAAAAAATTCAACCGTCGGATTTTAAATAAGTATAAAGGTGTGGGCGTGGCTAAGCCTCAAACTTTGACCTTTCGCCATGACATTACTTGACTTAATAACTCCCATGTGCATGATCAGATCTAATTCAAACTTTGTCTGTGTGATCACTGACCACATCTCAAGATAAAGACAATGTGGACAGCTGACATCACCTAAGCCCCGCCCCCTGACAACAGGAAGTCTATTGTTTTATGGTGAAATGCCCATATTTGTCCCCTCTAATTTAATGAAAATGACACTCAGGTCATACAGTGTCTTCATGATGTTTTAAAGACCATTCAGATCTGATAGCTTTCCAGAAAGGGAGGGGCTTTGATGTCATGGTGAATGCTGGCGTGACGCCATGACCTTACATTTGACTGTAACTTCCACAAACGGCCTCCGATTTGCCCGAAACTGAATATGGCAATGAACAATCATGCCCTTTAGCCAATGAGGCACAAACGGTTGGTGAATGTTATATAATGTCACCAAAGCTGACCTCAATGGGACTTTTCTGTAGTTGGTCACAGCGCCACCTAGATAACGTTATCCTTCGATAACTTTAAAAAACATGGTCAGAATAGCATTAAAGTTGGTCACTGTCATCACACCACCAGTGTGGTAAAGATAGAGGATTCCCTAGTGGTGAGACATAAAATATAATGGTGGGCTCAAAGGGGATGCTGAGTCAGGGTGAGTTGCGGACAAGGTGGCCGTTAGCAGTTTCTGGTGTTGGGGTGGTCGACGTTTGTGTTCTGCGGACGTGCCCTGGTGCCCCGGGCTGCCGGCCAGGCAGGAGCGGCGCGGAGCTGCGAGGGCCGAACGACGCTGCTTGCAGCTTTAATTAGGCCCGAGCAGCGAAAGCGCTGCGAAGGCCTCTTGTTTTTGCTCTGATTATTATTATTTTTTGTTATTCCGTGCCCCCTTTGAACAGCTTTTTGGGGACCTTAACATACCCCAAAACTCACAATATTTTGCACACTTGTCAGGCCTGGTGAAAAATTTGATATTTTAAAGGTCCCAAAAAAATCGCAAAGAAAATGGCTGAACAGCGCCCCCTACAAAGTGAAAAAAACCCCTCTCCATAAAGCTTAGTTTATCGTACAGTTATGAAATTTGGTACACTTGTAGTACTCCACAGTCCGCACAGAAAAGTCTCTTGCAACCATGGTCAATATCAAACAGGAAGTCGGCCATTTTGGGTTGAAATGGCGATTTTTTGCCGTTTTTGCCGTTTTTAGGGTCCGTTTCTGATTGGATTGCTCGATCATTTTTCGCACGATCGTCTCAAAAATTGTGTAAAATTGCTCAGAAGGGATGGGCGAACAAAATGAGATAAGGATTCTGAGTTTTCGTATATGTTGAAGGGGCGGAGCCAGGCCTCGAAGTTTGACTACTCGCCAAAAATATTTAAATTGCTATAACTTCATAACTGAATGGAATAGAGTTACCAAACTTTCTGTGGTCATTCGTCATCCACCCACAAAGTAAATTGAAAGGTCGGATGATGACATCACACAAGCCCCGCCCCCTCAGGACCAAAAAGATCAAGTTTTACTGTGAAAGGTCCCAAATTGCCCCATTTCACTTAATCACCACAAATTTGTAGCTGGTAACTCAAGACAAGTGGGGGTTGCTTGGCGTCACTTTATGGGAGTTTTCGGCAGAGGGCGGGGCTGTGGTGGCGCGGCGAATTCAGGCGTACCGCCTTGGCCTTACGTTTGCCTCCCATTTCGTCATTTCCAAAGATATCGTCACGAAACTTCTTGTGAGTGATCCTAGTCCGGCCCCCCAAAAGATCTGATGTGAACATCTGGTGGGCGTGGCCTATTTTCTGAAATAGCGCCCCCTAGGACCATTAAAACTATTAGCCCCAAGCCATGCTTTGACTGAGGATTACGAAATTTGGTACACTAATGTGGTGTCTCAGGACCTACAAAAAAGTCTCTTGGAGTCAAGTTCAAAGTCGCACAGGAAGTCGGCCATTTTGGATCAAGTACGCGATTTAGTGGTTTTCGCACACGTTGTTTGGAGAGTGATGCTCCGTCGCCCTTTTCACCAATCTCCTTCAAACTTCTGCTATATACCCTTAAGACATAGGGGAAAAAATTCAACCGTCGGATTTTTCAAAAGTTGAAAGGTGTGGGCGTGGCTAAGCCTCAAACTTTGACCTGTCGCCACGCTACTCTTTTTTTCACAGCTCCCTACTGGACTCCTTTTACCCAATCACCAGGATTCTGTGGCAAACAGCAGTAGACAAGTTGAGGTTACTTGGTCTCCAGTACTGGCAGGTTTTGAAAAAAGGTGGGGCTTTGGGACCATGGCGAAAATCGCCATCACACCATGGAAATACGTTTGTCTCTCATTTCTTCAGTTATCGTGATATTGCTACGAAACTTCTGGTGAGTGATCCTAGTCTGAGCTCCAAGAGAAATAGACAGCTGAATTTTGTGGGCGTGGCCTATGTTTTGAAATAGCGCCCCCTAGGACCATTTAAACTATTAGCCCCAAGCCATGCTTTGACTGAGGATTACGAAATTTGGTACACTAATGTGGTGTCTCAGGACCTACAAAAAAGTCTCTTGGAGTCAAGTTCAAAGTCGCACAGGAAGTCGGCCATTTTGGATCAAGTACGCGATTTAGTGGTTTTCGCACACGTTGTTTGGAGAGTGATGCTCCGTCGCCCTTTTCACCAATCTCCTTCAAACTTCTGCTATATACCCTTAAGACATAGGGGAAAAAATTTAACCGTCGGATTTTTCAAAAGTTGAAAGGTGTGGGCGTGGCTAAGCCTCAAACTTTGACCTGTCGCCACGCTACTCTTTTTTTCACAGCTCCCTACTGGACTCCTTTTACCCAATCACCAGGATTCTGTGGCAAACAGCAGTAGACAAGTTGAGGTTACTTGGTCTCCAGTACTGGCAGGTTTTGAAAAAAGGCGGGGCTTTGGGACCATGGCGAAAATCGCCATCACGCCATGGAAATACGTTTGTCTCATTTCTTCAGTTATCGTGATATTGCTACGAAACTTCTGGTGAGTGATCCTAGTCTGAGCTCCAAGAGAAATAGACAGCTGAAGTTTGTGGGCGTGGCCTATATTCTTAAATAGCGCCCCCTAGAGCCATTAAAACTTTCAGCCCCAAGCCATGCTTTGACTGAGGATTACGAAATTTGGTACACTAATGTGGGGTCTCAGGACCTACAAAAAAGTCTCTTGGAGCCAAGCGTAAAGTCGCACAGGAAGTCGGCCATTTTGGTGCAAGTACGTGATTTAGTGGTTTTCGCACACATTGTTTGGAGAGTGATGCTCCGTCGCCCTTTTCACCAATCACCTTCAAACTTCTGCAATACACTCTTAAGACATAGGGGAAAAAATTCAACCGTCGGATTTTTCAAAAGTTGAAAGGTGTGGGCGTGGCTAAGCCTCAAACGTTGACCTTTCGCCATTACTTTACTTGACTTAATAACTCCCATGTGCATGATCAGATCTTTTTCGAACTTTGTCTGTGTGATCATTGACCATATCTGTAAACAATGACAATGTGGACAGCTGACATCACCTAAGCCCCGCCCCCTGACTACAGGAATTTATTTTTTATGCTGAAATGCCCATATTTGTCCCCTCTAATTTAGTCAACATGACCCTAAGGTCATGCACTGTCTTCATGATGCTGTAATGACCATTCAGATCTGATAGCTTTCCAGAAAGGGAGGGGCTTTGATGCCATGGTGAATTCTGGCGTAACGCCGTAATCTTAATATTCAATTTAATGGTGAGCTCAGAGGGGATGCTGAGTCAGGGTGAGGTGCAGACTAGGAGGCCATTCGCGGTTTCTGGTGTCGGGGTGGTTGACGTTTCTGTTCTGTCAGACGTGCACTGGTGCCCCGGGCTGCCGTCCAGACCGGAGCGGCGCGGAGCTGCGAGGGCCGAACGACGCTGCTTGCAGCTTTAATTATTATTATTTTTTGTTATTCCGTGCCCCCTTTGAACAGCTTTTTGGGGACCTTAACATACCCCAAAACTCACAATATTTTGCACACTTGTCAGGCCTGGTGAAAAATTTGATATTTTAAAGGTCCCAAAAAAATCGCAAAGAAAATGGCTGAACAGCGCCCCCTACAAAGTGAAAAAAAACCCTCTCCATAAAGCTTAGTTTATCGTACAGTTATGAAATTTGGTACACTTGTAGTACTCAACCGTCCGCACAGAAAAGTCTCTTGCAACCATGGTCAATATCAAACAGGAAGTCGGCCATTTTGGGTTGAAATGGCGATTTTTTGCCGTTTTTGCCGTTTTTAGGGTCCGTTTCTGATTGGATTGCTCGATCATTTTTCGCACGATCGTCTCAAAAATTGTGTAAAATTGCTCAGAAGGGATGGGCGAACAAAATGAGACAAAGATTCTGACTTTTCGTACATGTTGAAGGGGCGGGGCCACGCCTCGAAGTTTGACTACTCGCCAAAAAATTTTAAATTGCTATAACTTCATAACTGAAAGGAATAGAATTACCAAACTTTCTGTGGTCATTCGTCATCCAGCCACAAAGTAAATTGAATGGTCGGATGATGACATCACACAAGCCCCGCCCCCTCAGGACCAAAAAGGTCAAGTTTTACTGTGAAAGGTCCCAAATTGCCCCATTTCACTTAATCACCACAAACTTGTAGCTGTTAACTCAAGACAAGTGGAGGTTGCTTGGCGTCACTTTATGGGAGTTTTCGGCAGAAGGTGGGGCTGTGGCGGCGCGGCGAAGTGAGGCGTACCGCCATGGCCTTACGTTTGCCTTCCATTTCGTCATTTCTAAAGATATCGTCACGAAACTTGTTGTGAGTGATCCTAGTCCGGCCCCTCAAAAGATCTGATGTGAACATCCGGTGGGCGTGGCCTATTTTCTGAAATAGCGCCCCCTAGGACCATTAAAACTGTCAGCCCCAAGCCATGCTTTGACTGAGGAGTACGAAATTTGGTACACTAATGTGGAGTCTCAGGACCTACAAAAAAGTCTCTTGGAGCCAAGTGCAAAGTTGCACAGGAAGTCGGCCATTTTGGTCCAAGTACGCAATTTAGTGGTTTTTGCACACGTTGTTTGGAGAGTGATGCTCCGTCGCCATTTTCACCAATCTCCTTCAAACTTCTGCCATCTGCTCTTAAGACATAGAGGAAAAAATTCAACCGTCGCATTTTTCAAAAGTTGAAAGGTGTGGGCGTGGCTAAGCCTCAAACTTTGACCTGTCGCCGCGCCACTCTTTTTTTCACAGCTCCCTACTGGACTCCTTTTACCCAATCAGCAGGAGTCTCTGGCAAATAGCAGTAGACAACTTGAGGTCACTTGGTCTCCAGTACTGGAAGGTTTCAAAAAAAGGCAGGGCTTTGGGAGCATGGCGAAAATCGCCATCACGCCATGGAAATACGTTTGCCTCTCATTTCTTCATTTATCGTGATATCATTACGAAACTTCTGGTGAGTGATCCTAGTCTGACCCCAAAGAGACATAGACAGCTGAAATATGTGGGCGTGGCCTAATTTCTGAAATAGCGCCCCCTAGGACCATTTAAACTAATAGCCCCAAGCCATGCTTTGACTGAGGATTACGAAATTTGGTACACTAATGTGGTGTCCCAGGGCCTACAAAAAAGTCTCTTGGAGCCAAGCACAAAATTCCACAGGAAGTCGGCCATTTTGGTCCAAGTACGCGATTTAGTGGTTTTCGCACACGTTGTTTGGAGAGTGATGCTCCGTCGCCCTTTTCACCAATCGCCTTCAAACTTCTGCTATATACTCTTAAGGCATAGGGGAAAAAATTCAACCGTCGGATTTTTCAAAAGTTGAAAGGTGTGGGCGTGGCTAAGCCTCAAACTTTGACCTGTCGCCGCGCCACTCTTTTTTTCACAGCTCCCTACTGGACTCCTTTTACCCAATCAGCAGGAGTCTCTGGCAAATAGCAGTAGACAACTTGAGGTCACTTGGTATCCAGTACTGGAAGGTTTCAAAAAAAGGCGGGGCTTTGGGAGCATGGCGAAAATCGCCATCACGCCATGGAAATACGTTTGCCTCTCATTTCTTCATTTATCGTGATATCGTTACGAAACTTCTGGTGAGTGATCCTAGTCTGACCCCAAAGAGACATAGACAGCTGAAATATGTGGGCGTGGCCTAATTTCTGAAATAGCGCCCCCTAGGACCATTTAAACTAATAGCCCCAAGCCATGCTTTCACTGAGGATTACGAAATTTGGTACACTAATGTGGTGTCCCAGGACCTACAAAAAAGTCTCTTGGAGCCAAGCACAAAATTGCACAGGAAGTCGGCCATTTTGCTCCAAGTACGCGATTTAGTGGTTTTCGCACACGTTGTTTGGAGAGTGATGCTCCGTCGCCCTTTTCACCAATCGCCTTCAAACTTCTGCTATATACTCTTAAGGCATAGGGGAAAAAATTCAACCGTCGGATTTTTCAAAAGTTGAAAGGTGTGGGCGTGGCTAAGCCTCAAACTTTGACCTTTCGCCATTACTTGACTTAATAACTCCCATGTGCATGATCAGATCTTTTTCGAACTTTGTCTGTGTGATCATTGACCATATCTGTAAACAATGACAATGTGGACAGCTGACATCATCTAAGCCCCGCCCCCTGACTAAAGGAAGTTATTATTTTATGCTGAAATGCCCATATTTGTCCCCTCTAATTTAGTCAACATGACACCTAGGTCATGCACTGTCTTCATGATGCTGTAATGGCCATTCAAATCTGATAGCTTTCCAGAAAGGGAGGGGCTTTGATGCCATGGCGAATTCTTGCGTATGCCGTAACCTTACAATTCAATTTAATGGTGAGCTCAGAGGGGATGCTTAGTCAGGGTGAGGTGCGGACTAGGAGGCCATTTGCTGTTTCCGGTGACGGGATGATTGACGTTTCTGTTCTGCCAGACATGCCCTGGTGCCCCGGGCTGCCGGCCAGGCCGGAGCGGCGCGGAGCTGCGAGGGCCGAACGACGCTGCTTGCAGCTTTAATTAGGCCCGAGCAGCGAAAGCGCTGCGAAGGCCTCTTGTTTTTGCTCTGATTATTATTATTTTTTGTTATTCCGTGCCCCCTTTGAACAGCTTTTTGGGGACCTTAACATACCCCAAAACTCACAATATTTTGCACACTTGTCAGGCCTGGTGAAAAATTTGATATTTTAAAGGTCCCAAAAAAATCGCAAAGAAAATGGCTGAACAGCGCCCCCTACAAAGTGAAAAAAACCCCTCTCCATAAAGCTTAGTTTATCGTACAGTTATGAAATTTGGTACACTTGTAGTACTCAACAGTCCGCACAGAAAAGTCTCTTGCAACCATGGTCAATATCAAACAGGAAGTCGGCCATTTTGGGTTGAAATGGCGATTTTTTGCCGTTTTTGCCGTTTTTAGGGTCCGTTTCTGATTGGATTGCTCGATCATTTTTCGCACGATCGTCTCAAAAATTGTGTAAAATTGCTCAGAAGGGATGGGCGAACAAAATGAGATAAGGATTCTGAGTTTTCGTATATGTTGAAGGGGCGGAGCCAGGCCTCGAAGTTTGACTACTCGCCAAAAATATTTAAATTGCTATAACTTCATAACTGAATGGAATAGAGTTACCAAACTTTCTGTGGTCATTCGTCATCCACCCACAAAGTAAATTGAAAGGTCGGATGATGACATCACACAAGCCCCGCCCCCTCAGGACCAAAAAGATCAAGTTTTACTGTGAAAGGTCCCAAATTGCCCCATTTCACTTAATCACCACAAATTTGTAGCTGGTAACTCAAGACAAGTGGGGGTTGCTTGGCGTCACTTTATGGGAGTTTTCGGCAGAGGGCGGGGCTGTGGTGGCGCGGCGAATTCAGGCGTACCGCCTTGGCCTTACGTTTGCCTCCCATTTCGTCATTTCCAAAGATATCGTCACGAAACTTCTTGTGAGTGATCCTAGTCCGGCCCCCCAAAAGATCTGATGTGAACATCTGGTGGGCGTGGCCTATTTTCTGAAATAGCGCCCCCTAGGACCATTAAAACTATTAGCCCCAAGCCATGCTTTGACTGAGGATTACGAAATTTGGTACACTAATGTGGTGTCTCAGGACCTACAAAAAAGTCTCTTGGAGTCAAGTTCAAAGTCGCACAGGAAGTCGGCCATTTTGGATCAAGTACGCGATTTAGTGGTTTTCGCACACGTTGTTTGGAGAGTGATGCTCCGTCGCCCTTTTCACCAATCTCCTTCAAACTTCTGCTATATACCCTTAAGACATAGGGGAAAAAATTCAACCGTCGGATTTTTCAAAAGTTGAAAGGTGTGGGCGTGGCTAAGCCTCAAACTTTGACCTGTCGCCACGCTACTCTTTTTTTCACAGCTCCCTACTGGACTCCTTTTACCCAATCACCAGGATTCTGTGGCAAACAGCAGTAGACAAGTTGAGGTTACTTGGTCTCCAGTACTGGCAGGTTTTGAAAAAAGGCGGGGCTTTGGGACCATGGCGAAAATCGCCATCACGCCATGGAAATACGTTTGTCTCTCATTTCTTCAGTTATCGTGATATTGCTACGAAACTTCTGGTGAGTGATCCTAGTCTGAGCTCCAAGAGAAATAGACAGCTGAATTTTGTGGGCGTGGCCTATGTTTTGAAATAGCGCCCCCTAGGACCATTTAAACTATTAGCCCCAAGCCATGCTTTGACTGAGGATTACGAAATTTGGTACACTAATGTGGTGTCTCAGGACCTACAAAAAAGTCTCTTGGAGTCAAGTTCAAAGTCGCACAGGAAGTCGGCCATTTTGGATCAAGTACGCGATTTAGTGGTTTTCGCACACGTTGTTTGGAGAGTGATGCTCCGTCGCCCTTTTCACCAATCTCCTTCAAACTTCTGCTATATACCCTTAAGACATAGGGGAAAAAATTTAACCGTCGGATTTTTCAAAAGTTGAAAGGTGTGGGCGTGGCTAAGCCTCAAACTTTGACCTGTCGCCACGCTACTCTTTTTTTCACAGCTCCCTACTGGACTCCTTTTACCCAATCACCAGGATTCTGTGGCAAACAGCAGTAGACAAGTTGAGGTTACTTGGTCTCCAGTACTGGCAGGTTTTGAAAAAAGGCGGGGCTTTGGGACCATGGCGAAAATCGCCATCACGCCATGGAAATACGTTTGTCTCATTTCTTCAGTTATCGTGATATTGCTACGAAACTTCTGGTGAGTGATCCTAGTCTGAGCTCCAAGAGAAATAGACAGCTGAAGTTTGTGGGCGTGGCCTATATTCTTAAATAGCGCCCCCTAGAGCCATTAAAACTTTCAGCCCCAAGCCATGCTTTGACTGAGGATTACGAAATTTGGTACACTAATGTGGGGTCTCAGGACCTACAAAAAAGTCTCTTGGAGCCAAGCGTAAAGTCGCACAGGAAGTCGGCCATTTTGGTGCAAGTACGTGATTTAGTGGTTTTCGCACACATTGTTTGGAGAGTGATGCTCCGTCGCCCTTTTCACCAATCACCTTCAAACTTCTGCAATACACTCTTAAGACATAGGGGAAAAAATTCAACCGTCGGATTTTTCAAAAGTTGAAAGGTGTGGGCGTGGCTAAGCCTCAAACGTTGACCTTTCGCCATTACTTTACTTGACTTAATAACTCCCATGTGCATGATCAGATCTTTTTCGAACTTTGTCTGTGTGATCATTGACCATATCTGTAAACAATGACAATGTGGACAGCTGACATCACCTAAGCCCCGCCCCCTGACTACAGGAATTTATTTTTTATGCTGAAATGCCCATATTTGTCCCCTCTAATTTAGTCAACATGACCCTAAGGTCATGCACTGTCTTCATGATGCTGTAATGACCATTCAGATCTGATAGCTTTCCAGAAAGGGAGGGGCTTTGATGCCATGGCGAATTCTGGCGTAACGCCGTAATCTTAATATTCAATTTAATGGTGAGCTCAGAGGGGATGCTGAGTCAGGGTGAGGTGCAGACTAGGAGGCCATTCGCGGTTTCTGGTGTCGGGGTGGTTGACGTTTCTGTTCTGTCAGACGTGCACTGGTGCGACGGCAGACCGGAGCGGCGCGGAGCTGCGAGGGCCGAACGACGCTGCTTGCAGCTTTAATTAGGCCCGAGCAGCGAAAGCGCTGCGAAGGCCTCTTGTTTTTGCTCTGATTATTATTATTTTTTGTTATTCCGTGCCCCCTTTGAACAGCTTTTTGGGGACCTTAACATACCCCAAAACTCACAATATTTTGCACACTTGTCAGGCCTGGTGAAAAATTTGATATTTTAAAGGTCCCAAAAAAATCGCAAAGAAAATGGCTGAACAGCGCCCCCTACAAAGTGAAAAAAAACCCTCTCCATAAAGCTTAGTTTATCGTACAGTTATGAAATTTGGTACACTTGTAGTACTCAACAGTCCGCACAGAAAAGTCTCTTGCAACCATGGTCAATATCAAACAGGAAGTCGGCCATTTTGGGTTGAAATGGCGATTTTTTGCCGTTTTTGCCGTTTTTAGGGTCCGTTTCTGATTGGATTGCTCGATCATTTTTCGCACGATCGTCTCAAAAATTGTGTAAAATTGCTCAGAAGGGATGGGCGAACAAAATGAGATAAGGATTCTGAGTTTTCGTATATGTTGAAGGGGCGGAGCCAGGCCTCGAAGTTTGACTACTCGCCAAAAATATTTAAATTGCTATAACTTCATAACTGAATGGAATAGAGTTACCAAACTTTCTGTGGTCATTCGTCATCCACCCACAAAGTAAACTGAAAGGTCGGATGATGACATCACACAAGCCCCGCCCCCTCAGGACCAAAAAGATCAAGTTTTACTGTGAAAGGTCCCAAATTGCCCCATTTCACTTAATCACCACAAATTTGTAGCTGGTAACTCAAGACAAGTGGGGGTTGCTTGGCGTCACTTTATGGGAGTTTTCGGCAGAGGGCGGGGCTGTGGCGGCGCGGCGAATTCAGGCGTACCGCCTTGGCCTTACGTTTGCCTCCCATTTCGTCATTTCCAAAGATATCGTCACGAAACTTCTTGTGAGTGATCCTAGTCCGGCCCCCCAAAAGATCTGATGTGAACATCTGGTGGGCGTGGCCTATTTTCTGAAATAGCGCCCCCTAGGACCATTAAAACTGTCAGCCCCAAGCCATGCTTTGACTGAGGATTACGAAATTTGGTACACTAATGTGGTGTCTCAGGACCTACAAAAAAGTCTCTTGAAGCCAAGTGCAAAGTCGCACAGGAAGTCGGCCATTTTGGTCCAAGTGCGCGATTTAGTGGTTTTCACACACGTTGTTTGGAGAGTGATACTCCGTCGCCCTTTTCACCAATCACTTTCAAACTTCTGCTATATAGTCTTAAGACATAGAGGAAAAAATTCAACCGTCGGATTTTTCAAAAGTTGAAAGGTGTGGGCGTGGCTAAGCCTCAAACTTTGACCTGTCGCCGCACCACTCTTTTTTTCACAGCTCCCTACTGGACTCCTTTTACCCAATCAGCAGGAGTCTCTGGCAAATAGCAGTAGACAACTTGAGGTCACTTGGTATCCAGTACTGGAAGGTTTCAAAAAAAGGCAGGGCTTTGGGAGCATGGCGAAAATCGCCATCACGCCATGGAAATACGTTTGCCTCTCATTTCTTCATTTATCGTGATATCGTTACGAAACTTCTGGTGAGTGATCCTAGTCTGACCACAAAGAGACATAGACAGCTGAAATATGTGGGCGTGGCCTAATTTCTGAAATAGCGCCCCCTAGGACCATTTAAACTAATAGCCCCAAGCCATGCTTTGACTGAGGATTACGAAATTTGGTACACTAATGTGGTGTCCCAGGACCTACAAAAAAGTCTCTTGGAGCCAATCACAAAATTGCACAGGAAGTCGGCCATTTTGGTCCAAGTACGCGATTTAGTGGTTTTCGCACACGTTGTTTGGAGAGTGATGCTCCGTCGCCCTTTTCACCAATCGCCTTCAAACTTCTGCTATATACTCTTAAGGCATAGGGGAAAAAATTCAACCGTCGGATTTTTCAAAAGTTGAAAGGTGTGGGCGTGGCTAAGCCTCAAACTTTGACCTGTCGCCGCGCCACTCTTTTTTTCACAGCTCCCTACTGGACTCCTTTTACCCAATCAGCAGGAGTCTCTGGCAAATAGCAGTAGACAACTTGAGGTCACTTGGTATCCAGTACTGGAAGGTTTCAAAAAAAGGCGGGGCTTTGGGAGCATGGCGAAAATCGCCAGCACGCCATGGAAATACGTTTGCCTCTCATTTCTTCATTTATCGTGATATTGTTACGAAACTTCTGGTGAGTGATCCTAGTCTGACCCCAAAGAGACATAGACAGCTGAAATATGTGGGCGTGGCCTAATTTCTGAAATAGCGCCCCCTAGGACCATTTAAACTATTAGCCCCAAGCCATGCTTTCATTGAGGATTACGAAATTTGGTACACTAATGTGGTGTCCCAGGACCTACAAAAAAGTCTCTTGGAGCCAAGCACAAAATTGCACAGGAAGTCGGCCATTTTGGTCCAAGTACGCGATTTAGTGGTTTTCGCACACGTTGTTTGAAGAGTGATGCTCCTTCGCCCTTTTCACCAATCGCCTTCAAACTTCTGCTATATACTCTTAAGGCATAGGGGAAAAAAGTCAACCGTCGGATTTTTGTAAAGTTGAAAGGTGTGGGCGTGGCTAAGCCTCAAACTTTGACCTTTCGCCATTACTTGACTTAATAACTCCCATGTGCATGATCAGATCTTTTTCGAACTTTGTCTGTGTGATCATTGACCATATCTGTAAACAATGACAATGTGGACAGCTGACATCATCTAAGCCCCGCCCCCTGACTAAAGGAAGTTATTATTTTATGCTGAAATGCCCATATTTGTCCCCTCTAATTTAGTCAACATGACACCTAGGTCATGCACTGTCTTCATGATGCTGTAATGGCCATTCAAATCTGATAGCTTTCCAGAAAGGGAGGGGCTTTGATGCCATGGCGAATTCTGGCGTAACGCCGTAACCTTACAATTCAATTTAATGGTGAGCTCAGAGGGGATGCTTAGTCAGGGTGAGGTGCGGACTAGGAGGCCATTTGCTGTTTCCGGTGACGGGATGATTGACGTTTCTGTTCTGCCACACATGCCCTGGTGCCCCGGGCTGCCGGCCAGGCCGGAGCGGCGCGGAGCTGCGAGGGCCGAACGACGCTGCTTGCAGCTTTAATTAGGCCCGAGCAGCGAAAGCGCTGCGAAGGCCTCTTGTTTTTGCTCTGATTAGGCCCGAGCAGCGAAAGCGCTGCGAAGGCCTCTTGTTTTTGCTCTGATTAGGCCCGAGCAGCGAAAGCGCTGCGAAGGCCTCTTGTTTTTGCTCTGATTATTATTATTTTTTGTTATTCCGTGCCCCCTTTGAACAGCTTTTTGGGGACCTTAACATACCCCAAAACTCACAATATTTTGCACACTTGTCAGGCCTGGTGAAAAATTTGATATTTTAAAGGTCCCAAAAAAATCGCAAAGAAAATGGCTGAACAGCGCCCCCTACAAAGTGAAAAAAAACCCTCTCCATAAAGCTTAGTTTATCGTACAGTTATGAAATTTGGTACACTTGTAGTACTCAACCGTCCGCACAGAAAAGTCTCTTGCAACCATGGTCAATATCAAACAGGAAGTCGGCCATTTTGGGTTGAAATGGCGATTTTTTGCCGTTTTTGCCGTTTTTAGGGTCCGTTTCTGATTGGATTGCTCGATCATTTTTCGCACGATCGTCTCAAAAATTGTGTAAAATTGCTCAGAAGGGATGGGCGAACAAAATGAGACAAAGATTCTGACTTTTCGTACATGTTGAAGGGGCGGGGCCAGGCCTCGAAGTTTGACTACTCGCCAAAAAATTTTAAATTGCTATAACTTCATAACTGAAAGGAATAGAATTACCAAACTTTCTGTGGTCATTCGTCATCCAGCCACAAAGTAAATTGAATGGTCGGATGATGACATCACACAAGCCCCGCCCCCTCAGGACCAAAAAGGTCAAGTTTTACTGTGAAAGGTCCCAAATTGCCCCATTTCACTTAATCACCACAAACTTGTAGCTGTTAACTCAAGACAAGTGGAGGTTGCTTGGCGTCACTTTATGGGAGTTTTCGGCAGAAGGTGGGGCTGTGGCGGCGCGGCGAAGTGAGGCGTACCGCCATGGCCTTACGTTTGCCTTCCATTTCGTCATTTCTAAAGATATCGTCACGAAACTTGTTGTGAGTGATCCTAGTCCGGCCCCTCAAAAGATCTGATGTGAACATCCGGTGGGCGTGGCCTATTTTCTGAAATAGCGCCCCCTAGGACCATTAAAACTGTCAGCCCCAAGCCATGCTTTGACTGAGGAGTACGAAATTTGGTACACTAATGTGGAGTCTCAGGACCTACAAAAAAGTCTCTTGGAGCCAAGTGCAAAGTTGCACAGGAAGTCGGCCATTTTGGTCCAAGTACGCAATTTAGTGGTTTTCGCACACGTTGTTTGGAGAGTGATGCTCCGTCGCCATTTTCACCAATCTCCTTCAAACTTCTGCCATCTGCTCTTAAGACATAGAGGAAAAAATTCAACCGTCGCATTTTTCAAAAGTTGAAAGGTGTGGGCGTGGCTAAGCCTCAAACTTTGACCTGTCGCCGCGCCACTCTTTTTTTCACAGCTCCCTACTGGACTCCTTTTACCCAATCAGCAGGAGTCTCTGGCAAATAGCAGTAGACAACTTGAGGTCACTTGGTCTCCAGTACTGGAAGGTTTCAAAAAAAGGCAGGGCTTTGGGAGCATGGCGAAAATCGCCATCACGCCATGGAAATACGTTTGCCTCTCATTTCTTCATTTATCGTGATATCATTACGAAACTTCTGGTGAGTGATCCTAGTCTGACCCCAAAGAGACATAGACAGCTGAAATATGTGGGCGTGGCCTAATTTCTGAAATAGCGCCCCCTAGGACCATTTAAACTAATAGCCCCAAGCCATGCTTTGACTGAGGATTACGAAATTTGGTACACTAATGTGGTGTCCCAGGGCCTACAAAAAAGTCTCTTGGAGCCAAGCACAAAATTCCACAGGAAGTCGGCCATTTTGGTCCAAGTACGCGATTTAGTGGTTTTCGCACACGTTGTTTGGAGAGTGATGCTCCGTCGCCCTTTTCACCAATCGCCTTCAAACTTCTGCTATATACTCTTAAGGCATAGGGGAAAAAATTCAACCGTCGGATTTTTCAAAAGTTGAAAGGTGTGGGCGTGGCTAAGCCTCAAACTTTGACCTGTCGCCGCGCCACTCTTTTTTTCACAGCTCCCTACTGGACTCCTTTTACCCAATCAGCAGGAGTCTCTGGCAAATAGCAGTAGACAACTTGAGGTCACTTGGTATCCAGTACTGGAAGGTTTCAAAAAAAGGCGGGGCTTTGGGAGCATGGCGAAAATCGCCATCACGCCATGGAAATACGTTTGCCTCTCATTTCTTCATTTATCGTGATATCGTTACGAAACTTCTGGTGAGTGATCCTAGTCTGACCCCAAAGAGACATAGACAGCTGAAATATGTGGGCGTGGCCTAATTTCTGAAATAGCGCCCCCTAGGACCATTTAAACTAATAGCCCCAAGCCATGCTTTCACTGAGGATTACGAAATTTGGTACACTAATGTGGTGTCCCAGGACCTACAAAAAAGTCTCTTGGAGCCAAGCACAAAATTGCACAGGAAGTCGGCCATTTTGGTCCAAGTACGCGATTTAGTGGTTTTCGCACACGTTGTTTGGAGAGTGATGCTCCGTCGCCCTTTTCACCAATCGCCTTCAAACTTCTGCTATATACTCTTAAGGCATAGGGGAAAAAATTCAACCGTCGGATTTTTCAAAAGTTGAAAGGTGTGGGCGTGGCTAAGCCTCAAACTTTGACCTTTCGCCATTACTTGACTTAATAACTCCCATGTGCATGATCAGATCTTTTTCGAACTTTGTCTGTGTGATCATTGACCATATCTGTAAACAATGACAATGTGGACAGCTGACATCATCTAAGCCCCGCCCCCTGACTAAAGGAAGTTATTATTTTATGCTGAAATGCCCATATTTGTCCCCTCTAATTTAGTCAACATGACACCTAGGTCATGCACTGTCTTCATGATGCTGTAATGGCCATTCAAATCTGATAGCTTTCCAGAAAGGGAGGGGCTTTGATGCCATGGCGAATTCTTGCGTATGCCGTAACCTTACAATTCAATTTAATGGTGAGCTCAGAGGGGATGCTTAGTCAGGGTGAGGTGCGGACTAGGAGGCCATTTGCTGTTTCCGGTGACGGGATGATTGACGTTTCTGTTCTGCCAGACATGCCCTGGTGCCCCGGGCTGCCGGCCAGGCCGGAGCGGCGCGGAGCTGCGAGGGCCGAACGACGCTGCTTGCAGCTTTAATTAGGCCCGAGCAGCGAAAGCGCTGCGAAGGCCTCTTGTTTTTGCTCTGATTATTATTATTTTTTGTTATTCCGTGCCCCCTTTGAACAGCTTTTTGGGGACCTTAACATACCCCAAAACTCACAATATTTTGCACACTTGTCAGGCCTGGTGAAAAATTTGATATTTTAAAGGTCCCGAAAAAATCGCAAAGAAAATGGCTGAACAGCGCCCCCTACAAAGTGAAAAAAACCCCTCTCCATAAAGCTTAGTTTATCGTACAGTTATGAAATTTGGTACACTTGTAGTACTCAACAGTCCGCACAGAAAAGTCTCTTGCAACCATGGTCAATATCAAACAGGAAGTCGGCCATTTTGGGTTGAAATGGCGATTTTTTGCCGTTTTTGCCGTTTTTAGGGTCCGTTTCTGATTGGATTGCTCGATCATTTTTCGCACGATCGTCTCAAAAATTGTGTAAAATTGCTCAGAAGGGATGGGCGAACAAAATGAGATAAGGATTCTGAGTTTTCGTATATGTTGAAGGGGCGGAGCCAGGCCTCGAAGTTTGACTACTCGCCAAAAATATTTAAATTGCTATAACTTCATAACTGAATGGAATAGAGTTACCAAACTTTCTGTGGTCATTCGTCATCCACCCACAAAGTAAATTGAATGGTCGGATGATGACATCACACAAGCCCCGCCCCCTCAGGACCAAAAAGATCAAGTTTTACTGTGAAAGGTCCCAAATTGCCCCATTTCACTTAATCACCACAAATTTGTAGCTGGTAACTCAAGACAAGTGGGGGTTGCTTGGCGTCACTTTATGGGAGTTTTCGGCAGAGGGCGGGGCTGTGGCGGCGCGGCGAATTCAGGCGTACCGCCTTGGCCTTACGTTTGCCTCCCATTTCGTCATTTCCAAAGATATCGTCACGAAACTTCTTGTGAGTGATCCTAGTCCGGCCCATCAAAAGATCTGATGTGAACATCCGGTGGGCGTGGCCTATTTTCTGAAATAGCGCCCCCTAGGACCATTAAAACTGTCAGCCCCAAGCCATGCTTTGACTGAGGATTACGAAATATGGTACACTAATGTGCTGTCTCAGGACCTACAAAAAAGTCTCTTGGAGCCAAGTGCAAAGTCGCACAGGAAGTCGGCCATTTTGGTCCAAGTACGCGATTTAGTGGTTTTCGCACACGTTGTTTGGAGAGTGATGCTCCGTCGCCCTTTTCACCATTCTCCTTCAAACTTCTGCTATGTACTCGTAAGACATAGGGAAAAAAATTCAACCGTCGGATTTTTCAAAAGTTGAAAGGTGTGGGCGTGGCTAAGCCTCAAACTTTGACCTGCCGCCACGCCACTCTTTTTTTCACAGCTCCCTACTGGACTCCTTTTACCCAATCACCAGGATTCTGTGGGAAACAGCAGTAGACAACTTGAGGTTACTTGGTCTCCAGTACTGGCAGGTTTTGAAAAAAGGCGGGGCTTTGGGAGCATGGCGAAAATCGCCATCACGCCATGGAAATACGTTTGCCTCTCATTTCTTCAGTTATCGTGATATCGCTCCGACACTTCTGGTGAGTGATCCTAGTCTGACCCCCAAGAGAAGTAGACAGCTGAAGTTTGTGGGCGTGGCCTATTCTCTTAAATAGCGCCCCCTAGGTCCATTTAAACTAATAGCCCCAAGCCAAGCTTTGACTGAGGATTGCGAAATTTGGTACACTAATGTGGTGTCTCAGGACCTACAAAAAAGTCTCTTGGAGCCAAGTGCAAAGTCGCACAGGAAGTCGGCCATTTTGGTCCAAGTACGCGATTTAGTGGTTTTCGCACACGTTGTTTGGAGAGTGATGCTCCGTCGCCCTTTTCACCAATCTCCTTCAAACTTCTGCTATATACTCTTAAGACATAGGGGAAAAAATTCAACCGTCGGATTTTTCAAAAGTTGAAAGGTGTGGGCGTGGCTAAGCCTCAAACTTTGACCTGTCGCCACGCCACTCTTTTTTTCACAGCTCCCTACTGGACTCCTTTTACCCAATCACCAGGATTCTGTGGGAAACAGCAGTAGACAACTTGAGGTTACTTAGTCTCCAGTACTGGCAGGTTTTGAAAAAAGGCGGGGCTTTGGGAGCATGGCGAAAATCGCCATCACGCCATGGAAATACGTTTGCCTCTCATTTCTTCAGTTATCGTGATATCGCTACGAAACTTCTGGTGAGTGATCCTAGTCTGACCCCCAAGAGAAATAGACAGCTGAAGTTTGTGGGCGTGGCCTATTCTCTTAAATAGCGCCCCCTAGGACCATTTAAACTAATAGCCCCAAGCCATGCTTTGACTGAGGATTACGAAATTTGGTACACTAATGTGGTGTCTCAGGACCTACAAAAAAGTCTCTTGGAGCCAGGACAAAGTCGCACAGGAAGTCGGCCATTTTGGTCCAAGTACGCGATTTAGTGGTTTTCGCACACGTTGTTTGGAGAGTGATGCTCTGTCGCCCTTTTCACCAATCACTTTCAAACTTCTGCTGTATACTCATACGACGTAGGGGAAAAAATTCAACCGTCGGATTTTTCAAAAGTTGAAAGGTGTGGGCGTGGCTAAGCCTCAAACTTTGACCTTTCGCCATTACTTTACTTGACTTAATAACTCCCATGTGCATGATCAGATCTTTTTCAAACTTTGTCTGTGTGATCATTGACCATATCTGTAAAAAATGACAATGTGGACAGCTGACATCACCTAAGCCCCGCCCCCTGACTACAGGAAGTCTATTTTTTATTCTGAAATACCCATATTTGTCCCCTCTAATTTAGTGAACATGACACTAAGGTCATACACTGTCTTCATGATGTTGTAATGACCATTCAGATCTGATTGCTTTCCAGAAAGGGAGGGGCTTTTATGCCATGGCGAATTCTGGCGTAACGCCGTAACCTTACAATTCAATTTAATGGTGAGCTCAGAGGGGATGCTGAGTCAGGGTGAGGTGCGGACTAGGAAGCCATTTGCAGATTCTGGCGTCGGGGTGGTTGACGATTCTGTTCTGCCAGACGTGCCCTGGTGCCCCGGGCTGCTGGCCAGGCCGGAGCGGCGCAGAGCTGCGAGGGCCGAACGACGCTGCTTGCAGCTTTAATTATTATTATTTTTTGTTATTCCGTGCCCCCTTTGAACAGCTTTTTGGGGACCTTAACATACCCCAAAACTCACAATATTTTGCACACTTGTCAGGCCTGGTGAAAAATTTGATATTTTAAAGGTCCCAAAAAAATCGCAAAGAAAATGGCTGAACAGCGCCCCCTACAAAGTGAAAAAAACCCCTCTCCATAAAGCTTAGTTTATCGTACAGTTATGAAATTTGGTACACTTGTAGTACTCAACAGTCCGCACAGAAAAGTCTCTTGCAACCATGGTCAATATCAAACAGGAAGTCGGCCATTTTGGGTTGAAATGGCGATTTTTTGCCGTTTTTGCCGTTTTTAGGGTCCGTTTCTGATTGGATTGCTCGATCATTTTTCGCACGATCGTCTCAAAAATTGTGTAAAATTGCTCAGAAGGGATGGGCGAACAAAATGAGATAAGGATTCTGAGTTTTCGTATATGTTGAAGGGGCGGAGCCAGGCCTCGAAGTTTGACTACTCGCCAAAAATATTTAAATTGCTATAACTTCATAACTGAATGGAATAGAGTTACCAAACTTTCTGTGGTCATTCGTCATCCACCCACAAAGTAAATTGAAAGGTCGGATGATGACATCACACAAGCCCCGCCCCCTCAGGACCAAAAAGATCAAGTTTTACTGTGAAAGGTCCCAAATTGCCCCATTTCACTTAATCACCACAAATTTGTAGCTGGTAACTCAAGACAAGTGGGGGTTGCTTGGCGTCACTTTATGGGAGTTTTCGGCAGAGGGCGGGGCTGTGGTGGCGCGGCGAATTCAGGCGTACCGCCTTGGCCTTACGTTTGCCTCCCATTTCGTCATTTCCAAAGATATCGTCACGAAACTTCTTGTGAGTGATCCTAGTCCGGCCCCCCAAAAGATCTGATGTGAACATCTGGTGGGCGTGGCCTATTTTCTGAAATAGCGCCCCCTAGGACCATTAAAACTATTAGCCCCAAGCCATGCTTTGACTGAGGATTACGAAATTTGGTACACTAATGTGGTGTCTCAGGACCTACAAAAAAGTCTCTTGGAGTCAAGTTCAAAGTCGCACAGGAAGTCGGCCATTTTGGATCAAGTACGCGATTTAGTGGTTTTCGCACACGTTGTTTGGAGAGTGATGCTCCGTCGCCCTTTTCACCAATCTCCTTCAAACTTCTGCTATATACCCTTAAGACATAGGGGAAAAAATTCAACCGTCGGATTTTTCAAAAGTTGAAAGGTGTGGGCGTGGCTAAGCCTCAAACTTTGACCTGTCGCCACGCTACTCTTTTTTTCACAGCTCCCTACTGGACTCCTTTTACCCAATCACCAGGATTCTGTGGCAAACAGCAGTAGACAAGTTGAGGTTACTTGGTCTCCAGTACTGGCAGGTTTTGAAAAAAGGCGGGGCTTTGGGACCATGGCGAAAATCGCCATCACGCCATGGAAATACGTTTGTCTCTCATTTCTTCAGTTATCGTGATATTGCTACGAAACTTCTGGTGAGTGATCCTAGTCTGAGCTCCAAGAGAAATAGACAGCTGAATTTTGTGGGCGTGGCCTATGTTTTGAAATAGCGCCCCCTAGGACCATTTAAACTATTAGCCCCAAGCCATGCTTTGACTGAGGATTACGAAATTTGGTACACTAATGTGGTGTCTCAGGACCTACAAAAAAGTCTCTTGGAGTCAAGTTCAAAGTCGCACAGGAAGTCGGCCATTTTGGATCAAGTACGCGATTTAGTGGTTTTCGCACACGTTGTTTGGAGAGTGATGCTCCGTCGCCCTTTTCACCAATCTCCTTCAAACTTCTGCTATATACCCTTAAGACATAGGGGAAAAAATTTAACCGTCGGATTTTTCAAAAGTTGAAAGGTGTGGGCGTGGCTAAGCCTCAAACTTTGACCTGTCGCCACGCTACTCTTTTTTTCACAGCTCCCTACTGGACTCCTTTTACCCAATCACCAGGATTCTGTGGCAAACAGCAGTAGACAAGTTGAGGTTACTTGGTCTCCAGTACTGGCAGGTTTTGAAAAAAGGCGGGGCTTTGGGACCATGGCGAAAATCGCCATCACGCCATGGAAATACGTTTGTCTCATTTCTTCAGTTATCGTGATATTGCTACGAAACTTCTGGTGAGTGATCCTAGTCTGAGCTCCAAGAGAAATAGACAGCTGAAGTTTGTGGGCGTGGCCTATATTCTTAAATAGCGCCCCCTAGAGCCATTAAAACTTTCAGCCCCAAGCCATGCTTTGACTGAGGATTACGAAATTTGGTACACTAATGTGGGGTCTCAGGACCTACAAAAAAGTCTCTTGGAGCCAAGCGTAAAGTCGCACAGGAAGTCGGCCATTTTGGTGCAAGTACGTGATTTAGTGGTTTTCGCACACATTGTTTGGAGAGTGATGCTCCGTCGCCCTTTTCACCAATCACCTTCAAACTTCTGCAATACACTCTTAAGACATAGGGGAAAAAATTCAACCGTCGGATTTTTCAAAAGTTGAAAGGTGTGGGCGTGGCTAAGCCTCAAACGTTGACCTTTCGCCATTACTTTACTTGACTTAATAACTCCCATGTGCATGATCAGATCTTTTTCGAACTTTGTCTGTGTGATCATTGACCATATCTGTAAACAATGACAATGTGGACAGCTGACATCACCTAAGCCCCGCCCCCTGACTACAGGAATTTATTTTTTATGCTGAAATGCCCATATTTGTCCCCTCTAATTTAGTCAACATGACCCTAAGGTCATGCACTGTCTTCATGATGCTGTAATGACCATTCAGATCTGATAGCTTTCCAGAAAGGGAGGGGCTTTGATGCCATGGCGAATTCTGGCGTAACGCCGTAATCTTAATATTCAATTTAATGGTGAGCTCAGAGGGGATGCTGAGTCAGGGTGAGGTGCAGACTAGGAGGCCATTCGCGGTTTCTGGTGTCGGGGTGGTTGACGTTTCTGTTCTGTCAGACGTGCACTGGTGCGACGGCAGACCGGAGCGGCGCGGAGCTGCGAGGGCCGAACGACGCTGCTTGCAGCTTTAATTATTAGGCCCGAGCAGCGAAAGCGCTGCGAAGGCCTCTTGTTTTTGCTCCGATTATTATTCTTTCTTTTTTTGTTATTCCGTGCCCCCTTTGAATGGCTTTTTGGGGACCTTAACATACCCCAAAACTCACAATATTTTGCAAACTTGTCAGGCCTGGTGAAAAATTTGATATTTTAAAGGTCCCAAAAAAATCGCAAAGAAAATGGCTGAACAGCGCCCCCTACAATGTGAAAAAAACCCCTCTCCATAAAGCTTAGTTTATCGTACAGTTATGAAATTTGGTACACTTGTAGTACTCAACAGTCCGCACAGAAAAGTCTCTTGCAAGCATGGTCAATATCAAACAGGAAGTCGGCCATTTTGGGTTGAAATGGCGATTTTTAGCCGTTTTTGCAGTTTTTAGGGTCCGTTTCTGATTGGATTGCTCGATCATTTTTCGCACGATCGTCTCAAAAATTGTGTAAAAATGCTCAGAAGGGATGGGCAAACAAAATGAGATGAGGATTCTGAGTTTTCGTATATGTTGAAGGGGCGGGGCCAGGCCTTGAAGTTTGACTACTCGCCAATTTTTTTTTAATTGCTATAACTTCATAACTGAATAGAATAGAGTTACCAAACTTTCTGTGGTCATTCATCATCCACCCACAAAGTAATATGAATGGTTGGATGATGACATCACACAAGCTCCGCCCGCTCAGGACCAAAAAGGTCAAGTTTTACTGTGAAAGGTCCCAAATTGCCCCATTTCACTTAATCACCACAAATTTGTAGCTGGTAACTCAAGACAAGTGGGGGTTGCTTGGCGTCACTTTATGGGAGTTTTCGGCAGAGGGCGGGGCTGTGGCGGCGCGGCGAAGTCAGACGTACCGCCGTGGCCTTACGTTTGCCTCCCATTTCGTCATTTCTAAAGATATCGTCACGAAACTTTTTGTGAGTAATCCTAGTCTGGCCCCTCAAACAATCTGATGTCAACATCCGGTGGGCGTGGCCTATTTTCTGAAATAGCGCCCCCTAGGACCATTAAAACTGTCAGCCCCAAGCCATGCTTTGACTGAGGATTACGCAATTTGGTACACTAATGTGGTGTCTCAGGACCTACAAAAAAGTCTCTTGGAGCCTAGTGCAAAGTCGCACAGGAAGTCGGCCATTTTGGTCCAAGTACGCGATTTAGTGGTTTTCGCACACGTTGTTTGGAGAGTGATGCTCCGTCGCCCTTTTCACCATTCTCCTTCAAACTTCTGCTATGTACTCGTAAGACATAGGGAAAAAAATTCAACCGTCGGATTTTTCAAAAGTTGAAAGGTGTGGGCGTGGCTAATTCTCAAACTTTGACCTGCCGCCACGCCACTCTTTTTTTCACAGCTCCCTACTGGACTCCTTTTACCCAATCACCAGGATTCTGTGGGAAACAGCAGTAGACAACTTGAGGTTACTTGGTCTCCAGTACTGGCAGGTTTTGAAAAAAGGCGGGGCTTTGGGAGCATGGCGAAAATCGCCATCACGCCATGGAAATACGTTTGCCTCTCATTTCTTCAGTTATCGTGATATCGCTCCGACACTTCTGGTGAGTGATCCTAGTCTGACCCCCAAGACAAATAGACAGCTGAAGTTTGTGGGCGTGGCCTATTCTCTTAAATAGCGCCCCCTAGGACCATTTAAACTAATAGCCCCAAGCCATGCTTTGACTGAGGATTACGAAATTTGGTACACTAATGTGGTGTCTCAGGACCTACAAAAAAGTCTCTTGGAGCCAAGGACAAAGTCGCACAGGAAGTCGGCCATTTTGGTCCAAGTACGCGATTTAGTGGTTTTCGCACACGTTGTTTGGAGAGTGATGCTCCGTCGCCCTTTTCACCAATTACTTTCAAACTTCTGCTGTATACTCTTACGACGTAGGGGAAAAAATTCAACCGTCGGATTTTTCAAAAGTTGAAAGGTGTGGGCGTGGCTAAGCCTCAAACTTTGACCTTTCGCCATTACTTTACTTGACTTAATAACTCCCATGTGCATGATCAGATCTTTTTCAAACTTTGTCTGTGTGATCATTGACCATATCTGTAAAAAATGACAATGTGGACAGCTGACATCACCTAAGCCCCGCCCCCTGACTACAGGAAGTCTATTTTTTATGCTGAAATACCCATATTTGTCCCCTCTAATTTAGTGAACATGACACTAAGGTCATACACTGTCTTCATGATGTTGTAATGACCATTCAGATCTGATAGCTTTCCAGAAAGGGAGGGGCTTTTATGCCATGGCGAATTCTGGCGTAACGCCGTAACCTTACAATTCAATTTAATGGTGAGCTCAGAGGGGATGCTGAGTCAGGGTGAGGTGCGGACTAGGAGGCCATTTGCGGATTCTGGCGTCGGGGTGGTTGACGATTCTGTTCTGCCAGACGTGCCCTGGTGCCCCGGGCTGCTGGCCAGGCCGGAGCGGCGCAGAGCTGCGAGGGCCGAACGACGCTGCTTGCAGCTTTAATTATTAGGCCCGAGCAGCGAAAGCGCTGCGAAGGCCTCTTGTTTTTGCTCTGATTATTATTATTTTTTGTTATTCCGTGCCCCCTTTGAACAGCTTTTTGGGGACCTTAACATACCCCAAAACTCACAATATTTTGCACACTTGTCAGGCCTGGTGAAAAATTTGATATTTTAAAGGTCCCAAAAAAATCGCAAAGAAAATGGCTGAACAGCGCCCCCTACAAAGTGAAAAAAACCCCTCTCCATAAAGCTTAGTTTATCGTACAGTTATGAAATTTGGTACACTTGTAGTACTCAACAGTCCGCACAGAAAAGTCTCTTGCAACCATGGTCAATATCAAACAGGAAGTCGGCCATTTTGGGTTGAAATGGCGATTTTTTGCCGTTTTTGCCGTTTTTAGGGTCCGTTTCTGATTGGATTGCTCGATCATTTTTCGCACGATCGTCTCAAAAATTGTGTAAAATTGCTCAGAAGGGATGGGCGAACAAAATGAGATAAGGATTCTGAGTTTTCGTATATGTTGAAGGGGCGGAGCCAGGCCTCGAAGTTTGACTACTCGCCAAAAATATTTAAATTGCTATAACTTCATAACTGAATGGAATAGAGTTACCAAACTTTCTGTGGTCATTCGTCATCCACCCACAAAGTAAATTGAAAGGTCGGATGATGACATCACACAAGCCCCGCCCCCTCAGGACCAAAAAGATCAAGTTTTACTGTGAAAGGTCCCAAATTGCCCCATTTCACTTAATCACCACAAATTTGTAGCTGGTAACTCAAGACAAGTGGGGGTTGCTTGGCGTCACTTTATGGGAGTTTTCGGCAGAGGGCGGGGCTGTGGTGGCGCGGCGAATTCAGGCGTACCGCCTTGGCCTTACGTTTGCCTCCCATTTCGTCATTTCCAAAGATATCGTCACGAAACTTCTTGTGAGTGATCCTAGTCCGGCCCCCCAAAAGATCTGATGTGAACATCTGGTGGGCGTGGCCTATTTTCTGAAATAGCGCCCCCTAGGACCATTAAAACTATTAGCCCCAAGCCATGCTTTGACTGAGGATTACGAAATTTGGTACACTAATGTGGTGTCTCAGGACCTACAAAAAAGTCTCTTGGAGTCAAGTTCAAAGTCGCACAGGAAGTCGGCCATTTTGGATCAAGTACGCGATTTAGTGGTTTTCGCACACGTTGTTTGGAGAGTGATGCTCCGTCGCCCTTTTCACCAATCTCCTTCAAACTTCTGCTATATACCCTTAAGACATAGGGGAAAAAATTCAACCGTCGGATTTTTCAAAAGTTGAAAGGTGTGGGCGTGGCTAAGCCTCAAACTTTGACCTGTCGCCACGCTACTCTTTTTTTCACAGCTCCCTACTGGACTCCTTTTACCCAATCACCAGGATTCTGTGGCAAACAGCAGTAGACAAGTTGAGGTTACTTGGTCTCCAGTACTGGCAGGTTTTGAAAAAAGGCGGGGCTTTGGGACCATGGCGAAAATCGCCATCACGCCATGGAAATACGTTTGTCTCTCATTTCTTCAGTTATCGTGATATTGCTACGAAACTTCTGGTGAGTGATCCTAGTCTGAGCTCCAAGAGAAATAGACAGCTGAATTTTGTGGGCGTGGCCTATGTTTTGAAATAGCGCCCCCTAGGACCATTTAAACTATTAGCCCCAAGCCATGCTTTGACTGAGGATTACGAAATTTGGTACACTAATGTGGTGTCTCAGGACCTACAAAAAAGTCTCTTGGAGTCAAGTTCAAAGTCGCACAGGAAGTCGGCCATTTTGGATCAAGTACGCGATTTAGTGGTTTTCGCACACGTTGTTTGGAGAGTGATGCTCCGTCGCCCTTTTCACCAATCTCCTTCAAACTTCTGCTATATACCCTTAAGACATAGGGGAAAAAATTTAACCGTCGGATTTTTCAAAAGTTGAAAGGTGTGGGCGTGGCTAAGCCTCAAACTTTGACCTGTCGCCACGCTACTCTTTTTTTCACAGCTCCCTACTGGACTCCTTTTACCCAATCACCAGGATTCTGTGGCAAACAGCAGTAGACAAGTTGAGGTTACTTGGTCTCCAGTACTGGCAGGTTTTGAAAAAAGGCGGGGCTTTGGGACCATGGCGAAAATCGCCATCACGCCATGGAAATACGTTTGTCTCATTTCTTCAGTTATCGTGATATTGCTACGAAACTTCTGGTGAGTGATCCTAGTCTGAGCTCCAAGAGAAATAGACAGCTGAAGTTTGTGGGCGTGGCCTATATTCTTAAATAGCGCCCCCTAGAGCCATTAAAACTTTCAGCCCCAAGCCATGCTTTGACTGAGGATTACGAAATTTGGTACACTAATGTGGGGTCTCAGGACCTACAAAAAAGTCTCTTGGAGCCAAGCGTAAAGTCGCACAGGAAGTCGGCCATTTTGGTGCAAGTACGTGATTTAGTGGTTTTCGCACACATTGTTTGGAGAGTGATGCTCCGTCGCCCTTTTCACCAATCACCTTCAAACTTCTGCAATACACTCTTAAGACATAGGGGAAAAAATTCAACCGTCGGATTTTTCAAAAGTTGAAAGGTGTGGGCGTGGCTAAGCCTCAAACGTTGACCTTTCGCCATTACTTTACTTGACTTAATAACTCCCATGTGCATGATCAGATCTTTTTCGAACTTTGTCTGTGTGATCATTGACCATATCTGTAAACAATGACAATGTGGACAGCTGACATCACCTAAGCCCCGCCCCCTGACTACAGGAATTTATTTTTTATGCTGAAATGCCCATATTTGTCCCCTCTAATTTAGTCAACATGACCCTAAGGTCATGCACTGTCTTCATGATGCTGTAATGACCATTCAGATCTGATAGCTTTCCAGAAAGGGAGGGGCTTTGATGCCATGGCGAATTCTGGCGTAACGCCGTAATCTTAATATTCAATTTAATGGTGAGCTCAGAGGGGATGCTGAGTCAGGGTGAGGTGCAGACTAGGAGGCCATTCGCGGTTTCTGGTGTCGGGGTGGTTGACGTTTCTGTTCTGTCAGACGTGCACTGGTGCCCCGGGCTGCCGTCCAGACCGGAGCGGCGCGGAGCTGCGAGGGCCGAACGACGCTGCTTGCAGCTTTAATTATTATTCTTTTTTCTTCCGCGTCTTTGAATGGCCTTTAGGGGGTCTTAGCATATCCAAAAAGTCACCAAATACTGGCCCAATATAGAAAGTGCGTGAAATTTACGTATTTCACTGGCGATGTGAAAGTTCGTCAAAAAGTGACTGAACAGCGCCCCCTAGAAAGTGAAAAATACCCCTCTCCATAAAGCTTAGTTTATCGTACAGTTATGAAATTTGGTATACTTGTAGTACTCAACAGTCCGCACAGAAAAGTCTCTTGCAACCATGGTCAATATCAAACAGGAAGTCGGCCATTTTGGAGTAAAGTGGCCATTTTGACCCCGTTTTGGCCATTTCTAGGGTCTATATTTGGTTGAACAGTTTGGTCATTTTTCGCACCATCGTCTCAAAAATTGTGCGAGATCGAACAGAATCGATGGACGATTCAAATGAGACAATAAAATTGACTTTTCGTAAATACTGAAGGGGCGGGGCCAGGCCTCAAAGTTCGAGCACTCGCCAAAAAAATTCAAATTGCTATAATTTCATAAATGAAAGAATTACAGTTAAAGAAATGTTCTGTGGACAATTGTCATCGCCCTCCGAAGACAAATGAATGGTCGATTGATGATGTCACATAAGCCCCGCCCCCTCAGGACTTAAAAGGTCAAGTTTTACTGGGAAATTTTCCAAAATTCGCCCTTTCCAATAATCACCCCAAATTTGTAGCGGGTAACTGAAGACAAGTTGGGGTTGCTTGGCTTCACTTTATGGGAGTTTTCTGCAGAAGGCGGGGCTGTGGCGGCGCGGCGAATTCAGGCGTACCACTTAGGCCTTACGTTTGCCTCCCATTTCGTCATTTCTAGAGATATCGCCACGAAGCTTCTTGTGAGTGATCCTAGTCTGGCCCCCCAAAAGATCTGATGTGAAATTCCGGTGGGCGTGGTCTATTTTCTGAAATAGCGCCCCCTAGGACCATTAAAACTGACAGCCCCAAGCCATGCTTTGACTGAGGATTACGAAATTTGGTACACTAATGTGGTGTCTCAGGACCTACAAAAAAGTCTCTTGGAGCCAAGTGCATTGTCGCACAGGAAGTCGGCCATTTTGGTCCAAGTGCGCAATTTAGTGGTTTTCGCACACGTTGTTTGGAGAGTGATGCTCCGTCGCCCTTTTCACCAATTGCCTTCACACTTCGGCTACATACTCTTAACACATAGATGAAAAAATTCAACCGTCGGATTTTAAATAAGTATAAAGGTGTGGGCGTGGCTAAGCCTCAAACTTTGACCTGTCGCCACGCCACTCTTTTTTTTCACAGCTCCCTATTGGACTCCTTTTAACCAATCACCACCAAACAGTGGCGAATAGCAGCAGACAAGTTGAGGTCACTTGGTCTATAGTACTGGCAGGTTTCGAATAAAGGCGGGGCTTTGGAAGAATGGCGAAATTCGCCATCACGACATGGAAATACGTTTGTCTCTCATTTCTTCAGTCATTGTGACATCGCCATACAAGTTCTGATGAGTGATCCTACTCTGACCCCTAATAGAATTGGACAGCTGAAGTTTGTGGGCGTGGCCTATTTTCTGAAACAGCGCCCCCTAGGACCATTAAAACAGTCAGCCCCAAGCCATGCTTTGACTGAGGATCACAAAATTTGGCACACTAATGTAGTGTACCAGGACCTACAAAAAAGTCTCTTGGAGCCAAGCACAATGTCGCACAGGAGGTCGGCCATTTTGGTCCAAGTACTCGATTTAGTGGTTTTCGCACACGTTATTAGGAGAATGATATCTCCTCGCCCTTTCCACCGATCACCTTCAAACCTCTGCTATATACTCTTAAGACATAGAGGAAAAAATTCAACCGTCGGATTTTAAATAAGTATAAAGGTGTGGGCGTGGCTAAGCCTCAAACTTTGACCAGTCGCCATTACCTTATTTGACTTAACAACTCCCATGTGCATGATCAGATCAATTTCATACTTTGTCTGTGTGATCACTGACCACATCTGAAGACAGTGACAATGTGGACAGCTGACATCACCTAAGCCCCGCCCCCTGACTACAGGAAGTCAACTGTTTTATGGTGAAATGCCCATATTTGTTCCCTCTAATTTAGTCAAGATGACACTAAGGTCATGCACTGTCTTCATGATGTTGTAATGACCATTCAGATCTGATAGCTTTTCAGAAAGGCAGGGGCTTTGATGCCATGGCGATTTCTGACGTGACACTGTGACCTTACGTTTGACTGTAACTTCCACAAACAGCCTCCGACTTGCCCGAGACTGAACATCGCATCACCAGTGTGGTAAAGATAGAGTATCTCCTAGTGGTGAGACGTGTAATGGTGGGCTCAGAGGGGATGCTGAGTCAGGGTAAGGTGTGGACGAGGAGGCCGTTCACGGTTTCTGGTGTCGGGGTGGTTGACTTTCTGTTCCGCCAGACGTTCCCTGGTGCCCCCGGCTGCCGGCCAGGATGGAGAAGCGCGGAGCTGGGTTTGGAGAGCGTCGGGGATGGAGCGGAGGGGGTGCGGAAGGAGGGCGAGCAGCTTCGCTGCGAGGGCCGAACGACGCTGCTTGCAGCTTTAATTAGGCCCGAGCAGCGAAAGCGCTGCGAAGGCCTCTTGTTTTTGCTCTGATTATTATTATTTTTTGTTATTCCGTGCCCCCTTTGAACAGCTTTTTGGGGACCTTAACATACCCCAAAACTCACAATATTTTGCACACTTGTCAGGCCTGGTGAAAAATTTGATATTTTAAAGGTCCCAAAAAAATCGCAAAGAAAATGGCTGAACAGCGCCCCCTACAAAGTGAAAAAAACCCCTCTCCATAAAGCTTAGTTTATCGTACAGTTATGAAATTTGGTACACTTGTAGTACTCCACAGTCCGCACAGAAAAGTCTCTTGCAACCATGGTCAATATCAAACAGGAAGTCGGCCATTTTGGGTTGAAATGGCGATTTTTTGCCGTTTTTGCCGTTTTTAGGGTCCGTTTCTGATTGGATTGCTCGATCATTTTTCGCACGATCGTCTCAAAAATTGTGTAAAATTGCTCAGAAGGGATGGGCGAACAAAATGAGATAAGGATTCTGAGTTTTCGTATATGTTGAAGGGGCGGAGCCAGGCCTCGAAGTTTGACTACTCGCCAAAAATATTTAAATTGCTATAACTTCATAACTGAATGGAATAGAGTTACCAAACTTTCTGTGGTCATTCGTCATCCACCCACAAAGTAAATTGAAAGGTCGGATGATGACATCACACAAGCCCCGCCCCCTCAGGACCAAAAAGATCAAGTTTTACTGTGAAAGGTCCCAAATTGCCCCATTTCACTTAATCACCACAAATTTGTAGCTGGTAACTCAAGACAAGTGGGGGTTGCTTGGCGTCACTTTATGGGAGTTTTCGGCAGAGGGCGGGGCTGTGGTGGCGCGGCGAATTCAGGCGTACCGCCTTGGCCTTACGTTTGCCTCCCATTTCGTCATTTCCAAAGATATCGTCACGAAACTTCTTGTGAGTGATCCTAGTCCGGCCCCCCAAAAGATCTGATGTGAACATCTGGTGGGCGTGGCCTATTTTCTGAAATAGCGCCCCCTAGGACCATTAAAACTATTAGCCCCAAGCCATGCTTTGACTGAGGATTACGAAATTTGGTACACTAATGTGGTGTCTCAGGACCTACAAAAAAGTCTCTTGGAGTCAAGTTCAAAGTCGCACAGGAAGTCGGCCATTTTGGATCAAGTACGCGATTTAGTGGTTTTCGCACACGTTGTTTGGAGAGTGATGCTCCGTCGCCCTTTTCACCAATCTCCTTCAAACTTCTGCTATATACCCTTAAGACATAGGGGAAAAAATTCAACCGTCGGATTTTTCAAAAGTTGAAAGGTGTGGGCGTGGCTAAGCCTCAAACTTTGACCTGTCGCCACGCTACTCTTTTTTTCACAGCTCCCTACTGGACTCCTTTTACCCAATCACCAGGATTCTGTGGCAAACAGCAGTAGACAAGTTGAGGTTACTTGGTCTCCAGTACTGGCAGGTTTTGAAAAAAGGTGGGGCTTTGGGACCATGGCGAAAATCGCCATCACGCCATGGAAATACGTTTGTCTCTCATTTCTTCAGTTATCGTGATATTGCTACGAAACTTCTGGTGAGTGATCCTAGTCTGAGCTCCAAGAGAAATAGACAGCTGAATTTTGTGGGCGTGGCCTATGTTTTGAAATAGCGCCCCCTAGGACCATTTAAACTATTAGCCCCAAGCCATGCTTTGACTGAGGATTACGAAATTTGGTACACTAATGTGGTGTCTCAGGACCTACAAAAAAGTCTCTTGGAGTCAAGTTCAAAGTCGCACAGGAAGTCGGCCATTTTGGATCAAGTACGCGATTTAGTGGTTTTCGCACACGTTGTTTGGAGAGTGATGCTCCGTCGCCCTTTTCACCAATCTCCTTCAAACTTCTGCTATATACCCTTAAGACATAGGGGAAAAAATTTAACCGTCGGATTTTTCAAAAGTTGAAAGGTGTGGGCGTGGCTAAGCCTCAAACTTTGACCTGTCGCCACGCTACTCTTTTTTTCACAGCTCCCTACTGGACTCCTTTTACCCAATCACCAGGATTCTGTGGCAAACAGCAGTAGACAAGTTGAGGTTACTTGGTCTCCAGTACTGGCAGGTTTTGAAAAAAGGCGGGGCTTTGGGACCATGGCGAAAATCGCCATCACGCCATGGAAATACGTTTGTCTCATTTCTTCAGTTATCGTGATATTGCTACGAAACTTCTGGTGAGTGATCCTAGTCTGAGCTCCAAGAGAAATAGACAGCTGAAGTTTGTGGGCGTGGCCTATATTCTTAAATAGCGCCCCCTAGAGCCATTAAAACTTTCAGCCCCAAGCCATGCTTTGACTGAGGATTACGAAATTTGGTACACTAATGTGGGGTCTCAGGACCTACAAAAAAGTCTCTTGGAGCCAAGCGTAAAGTCGCACAGGAAGTCGGCCATTTTGGTGCAAGTACGTGATTTAGTGGTTTTCGCACACATTGTTTGGAGAGTGATGCTCCGTCGCCCTTTTCACCAATCACCTTCAAACTTCTGCAATACACTCTTAAGACATAGGGGAAAAAATTCAACCGTCGGATTTTTCAAAAGTTGAAAGGTGTGGGCGTGGCTAAGCCTCAAACGTTGACCTTTCGCCATTACTTTACTTGACTTAATAACTCCCATGTGCATGATCAGATCTTTTTCGAACTTTGTCTGTGTGATCATTGACCATATCTGTAAACAATGACAATGTGGACAGCTGACATCACCTAAGCCCCGCCCCCTGACTACAGGAATTTATTTTTTATGCTGAAATGCCCATATTTGTCCCCTCTAATTTAGTCAACATGACCCTAAGGTCATGCACTGTCTTCATGATGCTGTAATGACCATTCAGATCTGATAGCTTTCCAGAAAGGGAGGGGCTTTGATGCCATGGTGAATTCTGGCGTAACGCCGTAATCTTAATATTCAATTTAATGGTGAGCTCAGAGGGGATGCTGAGTCAGGGTGAGGTGCAGACTAGGAGGCCATTCGCGGTTTCTGGTGTCGGGGTGGTTGACGTTTCTGTTCTGTCAGACGTGCACTGGTGCCCCGGGCTGCCGTCCAGACCGGAGCGGCGCGGAGCTGCGAGGGCCGAACGACGCTGCTTGCAGCTTTAATTATTATTATTATTTATTATTCCGTGCGCGAAATGAATGGCTTTTTGGGGACCTTAACATACCCCAAAACTCACAATATTTTGCACAATTGTCAGGCCTGGTGAAAAATTTGATATTTTAAAGGTCCCAAAAAAATCGCAAAGAAAATGGCTGAACAGCGCCCCCTACAAAGTGAAAAAAACCCCTCTCCATAAAGCTTAGTTTATCGTACAGTTATGAAATTTGGTACACTTGTAGTACTCAACAGTCCGCACAGAAAAGTCTCTTGCAAGCATGGTCAATATCAAACAGGAAGTCGGCCATTTTGGGATGAAATGGCGATTTTTGGCCGTTTTTGCCGTTTTTAGGGTCAGTCTCTGATTGGATTGCTCGATCAATTTTCGCACGATTGTCTCAAAAATGGTATAAAATTGCTCAGAAGAAATGGCCGAACAAAATGAGACAAGGATTCTGAGTTTTCGTATATGCTGAAGGGGCGGGGCCAGGCCTCGAAGTTTGACTACTCGCCAAAAAAATTAAAACTGCTATAACTTCATAATTGAATGGAATAGAGTTACCAAACTTTCTGTGGTCATTTGTCATCCTCCCACAAAGTAAAATGAATGGTCGGATGATGACATCACACAAGCCCCGCCCCCTCAGGACCAAAAAGGTCAAGTTTTACTATGAAAGGTCCCAAATGGCCCCATTTCACTCAATCCCCACAAATTTGTAACTGTTAACTCAAGACAAGTGGGGGTTGCTTGGCGTCACTTTATGGGAGTTTTCGACAGAGGGCGGGGCTGTGGCGGCGCGGCGAAGTCAGGCGTACCGCCGTGGCCTTACGTTTGCCTCCCATTTCGTCATTTCTAAAAATATCGTCACGAAACTTCTTGTGAGTGATCCTAGTCCGGCCCCTCAAAAGAACTGATGTGAACATCCGGTGGGCGTGGCCTATTTTCTGAAATAGCGCCCCCTAGGACCATTAAAACTGTCAGCCCCAAGCCATGCTTTGACTGAGGATTACGAAATTTGGTACACTAATGTGGTGTCTCAGGACCTACAAAAAAGTCTCTTGGACCCAAGTGCAAAGTCGTACAGGAAGTCGGCCATTTTGGTCCAAGTACGCGATTTAGTGGTTTTCGCACACGTTGTTTGGAGAGTGATGCTCCGTCGTCCTTTTCACCAATCTCCTTCAAACTTCTGCCATATGCTCTTAAGACATCGGGGAAAAAATTCAACCGTCGGATTTTTCAAAAGTTGAAAGGTGTGGGCGTGGCTAAGCCTCAAACTTTGACCTTTCGCCACGCCACTCTTTTTTTCACAGCTTCCTATTGGACTCCTTTTACCCAATCACCAATAATCTCTGGCAAATAGCAGTAGACAACTTGAGGTCACTTGGTATCCAGTACTGGCAGGTTTCGAGTAAAGGCGGGGCTTTGGCAGCATGGCGAAAATCACCATCACGCCATGGAAATACGTTTGCCTCTCATTTCTTCAGTTATTGTGATAGCGCTACGAAACTTCTTGTAAGTGATCCTTGTCTGACCCCCAAGAGACAAACATAGCTGAAATTTGTGGGCGTGGCCTATTTTCTTAAATAGCGCCCCCTAGGACCATTTAAACTAATAGCCCCAAGCCATGCTTTGACTGAAGATTACGAAATTTGGTACACTAATGTGGGGTCTCAGGACCTACAAAAAAGTCTCTTGGAGCCAAGCGTAAAGTCGCACAGGAAGTCAGCCATTTTGGTCCAAGTACGCGATTTAGTGGTTTTCGCACACGTTGTTTGGAGAGTGATGCTCCGTCGCCCTTTTCACCAATCACTTTCAAACTTCTACTATATACTCTTAAGACGTAGGGGAAAAAATTCAACCGTCGCATTTTTCAAAAGTTGAAAGGTGTGGGCGTGGCTAAGTCTCAAACTTTGACCTTTCGCCATTACTTTACTTGACTTAATAACTCCCATGTGCAAGATCAGATCTTTTTCAAACTTTGTCTGTGTGATCATTGACCATATCTGTAAAAAATGACAATGTGGACAGCTGACATCACCTAAGCCCCGCCCCCTGACCACAGGAAGTCTATTTTTTTATGCTGAAATGCCCATATTTGTCCCCTCTAATTTAGTCAACAAGACACCAAGGTCATGCACTGTCTTCATGATGCTGTATTGACCATTCAGATCTGATAGCTTTCCAGAAAGGGAAGGGCTTTGATGCCATGGCGAATTCTGGCGTAACGCCGCACCCTTACAATTCAATTTAATGGTGAGCTCAGAGGGGATGCTGAGTAAGGGTGAGGTGCGGACTAGGAGGCCATTTGCGGTTTCTAGTGTCGGGGCGGTTGACGTTTCTGTTCTGCCAGACGTGCCCTGGTGCCCCGGGCTGCCGGCCAGGCCGGAGCGGCGCGGAGCTGCGAGGGCCGAACGACGCTGCTTGCAGCTTTAATTAGGCCCGAGCAGCGAAAGCGCTGCGAAGGCCTCTTGTTTTTGCTCCGATTATTATTCTTTCTTTTTTTGTTATTCCGTGCCCCCTTTGAATGGCTTTTTGGGGACCTTAACATACCCCAAAACTCACAATATTTTGCAAACTTGTCAGGCCTGGTGAAAAATTTGATATTTGAAAGGTCCCAAAAAAATCGCAAAGAAAATGGCTGAACAGCGCCCCCTACAATGTGAAAAAAAACCCTCTCCATAAAGCTTAGTTTATCGTACAGTTATGAAATTTGGTACACTTGTAGTACTCAACAGTCCGCACAGAAAAGTCTCTTGCAAGCATGGTCAATATCAAACAGGAAGTCGGCCATTTTGGGTTGAAATGGCGATTTTTAGCCGTTTTTGCAGTTTTTAGGGTCCGTTTCTGATTGGATTGCTCGATCATTTTTCGCACGATCGTCTCAAAAATTGTGTAAAAATGCTCAGAAGGGATGGGCAAACAAAATGAGATGAGGATTCTGAGTTTTCGTATATGTTGAAGGGGCGGGGCCAGGCCTTGAAGTTTGACTACTCGCCAATTTTTTTTTAATTGCTATAACTTCATAACTGAATAGAATAAAGTTACCAAACTTTCTGTGGTCATTCGTCATCCACCCACAAAGTAATATGAATGGTTGGATGATGACATCACACAAGCCCCGCCCGCTCAGGACCAAAAAGGTCAAGTTTTACTGTGAAAGGTCCCAAATTGCCCCATTTCACTTAATCACCACAAATTTGTAGCTGGTAACTCAAGACAAGTGGGGGTTGCTTGGCATCACTTTATGGGAGTTTTCGGCAGAGGGCGGGGCTGTGGCGGCGCGGCGAAGTCAGGCGTACCGCCATGGCCTTACGTTTCACTCCCATTTCGTCATTTCTAAAGATATGGTCACGAAACTTCTTGTGAGTGTTCCTAGTCCGGCTCCCCAAAAGACCTGATGTGAACATCCGGTGGGCGTGGCCTATTTTCTGAAATAGCGCCCCCTAGGACCATTAAAACTGTCAGCCCCAAGCCATGCTTTGACTGAGGATTACGAAATTTGGTACACTAATGCGGTGTCTCAGGACCTACAAAAAAGTCTCTTGGAGCCAAGTGCAAAGTCGCACAGGAAGTCGGCCATTTTGGTCCAAGTACGCGATTTAGTGGTTTTCGCACACGTTGTTTGGAGAGTGATGGTCCGTCGCCCTTTTCACCAATCTCCTTCAAACTTCTGCTATATACTCTTAAGACATAGGGGAAAAAATTCAACCGTCGGATTTTTCAAAAGTTGAAAGGTGTGGGCGCGGCTAAGCCTCAAACTTTGACCTTTTGCCATGCCACTTTTTTTTTCACAGCTCCCTATTGGACTCCTTTTACCCAATCACCAGGATTCTCTGGCAAATAGCAGCAGACAACTTGAGGTTACTTGGTCTCCAGTACTGGCAGGTTTCGAAAAAAGGCGGGGCTTTGGGAGCATGGCGAAAATCGCCATCACGCCATGGAAATACGTTTGCCTCTCATTTCTTCAGTTATCGAGATATCACCTCGAAATTTGTTGTGAGTGATCCTAGTCTGACCTGCAATAGAAATGGAGAGCTAAAATTTGTGGGCGTGGCCTATTTTCGGAAATGGCGTCCCCTAGGACCATTAAAACTGTCAGCCCCTAGCCATGCTTTGACTGAGGATTACGAAAATTGGTACACTAATGTGGTGTCTCCGGACCTACAAAAAAGTCTCTTGGAGCCAAGTGTAAAGTCGCACAGGAAGTCGGCCATTTTGGTCCAAGTACGCGATTTAGTTGTTTTGGCACACGTTGTTTGGAGAGTGATGTTCCGTTGCCCTTTTCACCAATCGCCTTCAAGCTTCTGCTATTTACTCTTAAGACATAGGGGAAAAAATTCAACCGTCGGATTTTTCAAAAGTTGAAAGGTGTGGGCGTGGCTAAGCCTCAAACATTGACCTTTCGCCATTACTTTACTTGACTTAACTCCCATGTGCATGATCAGATCTTTTTCGAACTTTGTCTGTGTGATCATTGACCATATCTTTAAACAATGACAATGTGGACAGCTGACATCACCTAAGCCCCGCCCCCTGAATACAGGAAGTTATTTTTTTATGCTGAAATGCCCATATTTGTCCCCTCTAATTTAGTCAACATGACACCAAGGTCATGCACTGTCTTCATGATGCTGTAATGACCATTCAGATATGATAGCTTTCCAGAAAGGGAGGTGCTTTGATGCCATGGCGAATTCTGGCGTAACGCCATAACCTTACAATGTAATTTAATGGTGAGCTCAGAGGGGATGCTGAGTCAGGGTGAGGTGCGGACTAGGTGGCCATTTGTGGTTTCTGGTTTCGGGGTGGTTGACGTTTCTGTACTGCTAGATGTGCCTTAGTGCCCCGGACTGCCGGCCAGGCCGGAGCGGCGCGGAGCTGCGAGGGCCGAACGACGCTGCTTGCAGCTTTAATTAGGCCCGAGCAGTGAAGCTGCGAAGGCCTATTGTATCTGCTCCGTTTATTATTTGTTTTCTTTTTTTTTTTCTTTCTTTTTTTTTCTTCCGCGTCTTTGGATGGCCTTTAGGGGGTCTTAGCATATCCAAAAACTCACCAAATTCTGGCCCAATATAGAAAGTGCGTGAAATTTACGTATTTCACTGGCAACGTGAAAGTTGGTAAAAAATTGTTTCAACAGCGCCCCCTGGAAAATTAAAAATACCCCTCCGCTTTGACCTTTTTTCATAGTAGAGTGATGAAATTTGGTACACTTGTAGAACTCAACAATACGCACAGAAAAGCCTCTTGCACCCATGGTCAATATCAAACAGGAAGTCGGCCATTTTGGACTAAAGTGGCCATTTTGACCCCATTTTGGCCATTTCTAGGGTCTATATTTGGTTGAACAGTTTGGTCATTTTTCGCACGATCGTCTCAAAAATAGTGTGCGATCGAACAGAAGCGATGGACGATTAAAATGAGACAATAAAATTGACTTTTCGTAAATACTGAAGGGGCGGGACCAGGCCTCAAAGTTCGAGCACTCGCCAAAAAAATTCAAATTGCTATAGATTCATAAATGAAAGAATTACAGTTAAAGAAATGTTCTATGGACAATTGTCGTCGCCCTCCGAAGACAAATGAATGGTCGATTGATGATGTCACATAAGCCCCGCCCCCTCAGGACTTAAAAGGTCAAGTTTTACTAGGAAAGTTCCCAAAATTCGCCCTTTCAAATAATCACCCCAAATTTGTAGCAGGTCACTGAAGACAAGTTGGGGTTGCTTGCCGTCACTTTATGGGAGTTTTCTGCAGAAGGCTGGGCTGTGGCGGCGCGGCGAAGTCAGGCGTACCGACGTGGCCTTACGTTTGCCTCCCATTTCGTCATTTCTAGAGATATCGCCACGAAACGTCTTGGGAGTGATCCTAGTCCGGCCCCCCCAAAAATGTGATGTGAACATCCGGTGGGCGTGGCCTATTTTCTGAAATAGCGCCCTCTAGGACCATTAAAACTGCCAGCCCCAAGCCATGCTCTGACTGACGAGTACAAAATTTGGTACACTAATGTGGTGTCTCAGGACCTACAAAAAAGTCTCTTGGAGCCAAGTGCAATGTCGCACAGGAAGTCGGCCATTTTGGTCCAAGTGCGCGATTTAGTGGTTTTCGCACACGTTGTTTGGAGAGTGATGCTCCGTCGCCCTTTTCACCAATTGCCTTCACACTTCTGCTATATACTCTTAAGACATAGATGAAAAAATTCAGCCGTCGGATTTTAAATAAGTATAAAGGTGTGGGCGTGGCTAAGCCTCAAACTTTGACCTGTCGCCACGCCACTCTTTTTTTTCACAGCTCCCTATTGGACTACTTTTAACCAATCACCACCAAACAGTGGCAAATAGCAGCAGACAAGTTGAGGTCACTTAGTCTATAGTACTGGCAGGTTTCGAATAAAGGCGGGGCTTTGAGAGCATGGCAAAATTCGCCATCACGCCATGGAAATACGTTTGTCTCTCATTTCTTCAATCATTGTGACATCGCCACACAAGTTCTGATGAGTGATCCTACTCTGACCCCTAATAGAACTGGGCAGCAGAAATTTGTGGGCGTGGCCTATTTTCTGAAATAGCGCCCCCTAGGTCCATTAAAACTGTCAGCCCCAAGCCTTGCTTTGACTGAGGAGTACGAAATTTGGTACACTAATGTGGTGTCTCAGGACCTACAAAAAAGTCTCTTGGAGTCAAGTGCGAAGTCGCACAGGAAGTCGGCCATTTTGGTCCAAGTACTGGATTTAGTGGTTTTCGCACACGTTGTTTGGAGAAGGATGCTCCATCACCCTTTTCACCAATCACTTTCAAACATCTGTTATCCACTCTTAAGACATAGATGAAAAAATTCAACCGTCGGATTTTAAATAAGTATAAAGCTGTGGGCGTGGCTAAGCCTCAAACTTTGACCTGTCGCCACGCCACTCTTTTTTTCACAGCTCCCTATTGGGCTCCTTTTAACCAATCACCAGCAATCACTGGCTAATAGCAGCAGACAAGTTGAGGTCACTTGTTCTATAGTACTGGCAGGTTTCGAGTAAAGGCGGGGCTTTGGGAGCATGGCGAATTTCGCCATCACGCCATGGATATATGTTTGTCTCTCATTTCTTCAATTATTGTCACATCGCCACACAACTTCTGATGAGTGATCCTACTCTGACCCCCAATAGAAATGGACAGCTGAAGTTTGTGGGCGTGGCCTATTTTCTGAAATAGCGCCCCCTAGGACCATTAAAACTGTCAGCCCCAAGCCATGCTTTGACTGAGGATCACGAAATTTGGCACACTAATGTAGTGTCTCAGGACCTACAAAAAAGTCTCTTGGAGCCAAGCGCAATGTCGCACAGGAGGTCGGCCATTTTGGTCCAAGTACGCGATTTAGTGGTTTTCGCACACGTTATTAGGAGAATGATATCTCGTCGCACTTTCCACCGATCACCTTCAAACTCCTGCTATATACTCTTAAGACATAAAGGAAAAAATTCAACCGTCGGATTTTAAATAAGTATAAAGGTGTGGGCGTGGCTAAGCCTCAAACTTTGACCAGTCGCCATTACGTTACTTGACTTAATAACTCCCATGTGCATGATCAGATCAATTTCAAACTTTGTCTGTGTGATCACTGACCACATCTCAAGACAGTGACAATGTGGACCGCTGGCATCACCTAAGCCCCGCCCCCTGACTACAGGAAGTCTACTGTTTTATGGTGAAATGCCCATATTTGTCCCCTCTAATTTAGTCAACATGACACTAAGGTCATGCACTGTCTTCATGATGTTGTAATGACCATTCAGATCTGATAGCTTTTCAGAAAGGGAGGGGCTTTGATGCCATGGCGAATTCTGGCGTGACGCTGTGACCTTACGTTTGACTGTAACTTCCACTAACAGCCTCCGATCTGCCCGAGACTGAACATCACATCACCAGTGTGGTAAAGATAGAGTATCTCCTAGTGGTGAGACGTGTAATGGTGGGCTCAGAGGGGATGCTGAGTCAGGGTGAGGTGTGGACGAGGAGGCCGTTCACGGTTTCTGGTGTCGGGGTGGTTGACTTTCTGTTCTGCCAGACGTGCCCTGGTGCCCCCGGCTGCCGGCCTGGATGGAGAAGCGCTGAGCTGGGTTTGGAGAGTGTCGGGGATGGAGCGGAGGGGGTGCGGAAGGAGGGCGAGCAGCTTCGCTGCGAGGGCCGAACGACGCTGCTTGCAGCTTTAATTAGGCCCGAGCAGCGAAAGCGCTGCGAAGGCCTCTTGTTTTTGCTCTGTTTATTATTATTTTTATTTATTATTCCGGTGCCGCTTTGAATGGCTTTTTGGGGACCTTAACATACCCCAAAACTCACAATATTTTGCATACTTGTCAGGCCTGGTGAAAAATTTGATATTTTAAAGGTCCCAAAAAAATCGCAAAGAAATTGGCTGAACAGCGCCCCCTAGAAAATGAAAAAAAACCCTCTCCATAAAGCTTAGTTTATCGTACCGTTATGAAATTTGGTACACTTATAGTACTCAATAGTCCGCACAGAAAAGTCTCTTGCAAGCATGGTCAATATCAAACAGGAAGTCGGCCATTTTGGGTTGAAATGGCGATTTTTTGCCGTTTTGGCCGTTTTTAGGGTCCGTTTCTGATTGGATTGCTCGATCATTTTTTGCACGATCATCTCAAAAATTCTGTAAAATTGCTCAGAAGAGATGGGCGAACAAAATGAGACAATAAAATTGACTTTTCGTAAATACTGAAGGGGCGGGGCCAGGCCTCGAAGTTTGACTACTCGCCAAAAATTTTTAAATTGCTATAACTTCATAACTGAATGGAATAGAGTTACCAAACTTTCTGTGGTCATTCGTCATCACCTCACAAAGTAAATTGAATGGTCGCATGATGACATCACACAAGCCCCGCCCCCTCAGGACCAAAAAGGTTAAGTTTTACTGTGAAAGGTCCCAAATTGCCCCATTTCACTAAATCACCACAAATTTGTAGCTGGTAACTCAAGACAAGTGGGGGTTGCTTGGTGTCACATTATGTGAGTTTTCGGCAGAGGGCGGGGCTGTGGCGGCGCGGCGAAGTCAGGCGTACCGCCGTGGCCTTACGTTTGCCTCCCATTTCGTCATTTCTAAAGATATCATCACGAAACTTCTTGTGAGTGATCCTAGTCTGGCCCCCCAAAAGATCTGATGTGAACATCCGGTGGGCGTGGCCTATTTTCTGAAATAGCGCCCCCTAGGACCATTAAAACTGTCAGCCCCAAGCCATGCTTTGACTGAAGATTACGAAATTTGGTACACTAATGTGGTGTCTCAGGACCTACAAAAAAGTCTCTTGGACCCAAGTGCAAAGTCGCACAGGAAGTCGGCCATTTTGGTCCAAGTACGCGATTTACTGGTTTTCGCACACCTTGTTTGGAGAGTGATGCTCCGTCGCCCTTTTCACCAATCTCCTTGAAACGTCTGCTATATACTCTTAAGACAAAGAGGAAAAAATTCAACCGTCGGATTTTTCAAAAGTTTAACGGTGTGGGCGTGGCTAAGCCTCAAACTTTGACCTGTCGCCACGCCACTCATTTTTTCACAGCTCCCTACTGGACTCCTTTTACCCAATCAGCAGGAATCTCTGGCAAACAGCAGTAGACAACTTGAGGTCACTTGGTATCCAGTACTGGCAGGTTTCAAAAAAAGGCGGGGCTTCAGGAGCATGGCGAAAATCGCCATCACGCCGTGGAAGTATGTTTGCCTCTCATTTCTTCAGTTATCGTGATATTGCTACGAAACTTCTGGTGCGTGATCCTAGTCTGACCCCCAAGCGACATAGATATCTGAATTTAGTGGGCGTGGCCTATTTTCTTAAATAGCGCCCCCTAGGACCATTTAAACTAATAGCCCCAAGCTATGCTTTGACTGAGGATTACGAAATTTGGTACACTAATGTGGTGTCTCAGGACCTACAAAAAAGTCTCTTGGAGCCAAGCGCAAAGTCGCACAGGAAGTCGGCCATTTTGGTCCAAGTGCGCGATTTAGTGGTTTTCGCACACGTTGTTTGGAGAGTGATGCTCCGTCGCCCTTTTCACCAATCTCCTTCAAACTTCTGCTATATACTCTTAAGACATAGGGGAAAAAATTCAACCGTCGGATTTTTCAAAAGTTGAAAGATGTGGGCGTGGCTAAGCCTCAAACTTTGACCTGTCGCCACGCCACTCTTTTTTTCACAGCTCCCTACTGGACTCCTTTTACCCAAACACCAGGATTCTGTGGCAAACAGCAGTAGACAAGTTGAGGTTACTTTGTCTTCAGTACTGGAAGGTTTTGAAAAAAGGCGGGGCTTTGGGAGCATGGCGAAAATCGCCATCACGCCATGGAAATACGTTTGCCTCTCATTTCTTAAGTTATCGAGATATCACCTCGAAATTTGTTGTGAGTGATCCTAGTCTGACCCCCAATAGAAATGGACAGCTAAAATTTGTGGGCGTGGCCATTTTTCTGAAATAGCGCCCCCTAGGACCATTAAAACTGTCAGCCCCTAGCCATTCTTTGACTGAGGATTACGAAATTTGGTACACTAATGAGGTGTCTCCGGACCTACAAAAAAGTCTCTTGGAGCCAAGTGCAAAGTCGCACAGGAAGTCGGGCATTTTGGTCCAAGTACGCGATTTAGTTGTTTTGGCACACGTTGTTTGGAGAGTGATGCTCCGTTGCCCTTTTCACCAATCGCCTTCAAACTTCTGCTATTTACTCTTAAGACATAGGAGAAAAAATTCAACCGTCGGATTTTTCAAAAGTTGAAAGGTGTGGGCGTGGCTAAGTCTCAAACTTTGACCTTTCGCCATTACTTTACTTGACTTAATAACTCCCATGTGCATGATCAGATCTTTTTCGAACTTTGTCTGTGTGATCATTGACCATATCTTTAAACAATGACAATGTGGACAGCTGACATCACCTAAGCCCCGCCCCCTGAATACAGGAAGTCTATTGTTTTATGCTGAAATGCCCATATTTGTCCCCTCTAATTTAGTCAACATGACACTAAGGTCATGCACGGTCTTCATGATGCTGTAATGACCATTCAGATCTGATAGCTTTCCAGATAGGGAGGGGCTTTGATGCCATGGCGAATTCTGGCGTAACGCCGTAACCTTACAATTCAATTTAATGGTGAGCTCAGAGGGGATGCTGAGTCAGGGTGAGGTGCGGACGAGGAGGCCATTTGCGGTTTCTGGTGTCGGGGTGGTTGACGTTTCTGTTCTGCCAGACGTGCCCTGGTGCCCCGGGCTGCCGGCCAGGCCGGAGCGGCGCGGAGCTGCGAGGGCCGAACGACGCTGCTTGCAGCTTTAATTAGGCCCGAGCAGCGAAAGCGCTGCGAAGGCCTCTTGTTTTTGCTCTGATTATTATTAGGCCCGAGCAGCGAAAGCGCTGCGAAGGCCTCTTGTTTTTGCTCTGATTATTATTAGGCCCGAGCAGCGAAAGCGCTGCGAAGGCCTCTTGTTTTTGCTCTGATTATTATTATTTTTTGTTATTCCGTGCCCCCTTTGAACAGCTTTTTGGGGACCTTAACATACCCCAAAACTCACAATATTTTGCACACTTGTCAGGCCTGGTGAAAAATTTGATATTTTAAAGGTCCCAAAAAAATCGCAAAGAAAATGGCTGAACAGCGCCCCCTACAAAGTGAAAAAAACCCCTCTCCATAAAGCTTAGTTTATCGTACAGTTATGAAATTTGGTACACTTGTAGTACTCAACAGTCCGCACAGAAAAGTCTCTTGCAACCATGGTCAATATCAAACAGGAAGTCGGCCATTTTGGGTTGAAATGGCGATTTTTTGCCGTTTTTGCCGTTTTTAGGGTCCGTTTCTGATTGGATTGCTCGATCATTTTTCGCACGATCGTCTCAAAAATTGTGTAAAATTGCTCAGAAGGGATGGGCGAACAAAATGAGATAAGGATTCTGAGTTTTCGTATATGTTGAAGGGGCGGAGCCAGGCCTCGAAGTTTGACTACTCGCCAAAAATATTTAAATTGCTATAACTTCATAACTGAATGGAATAGAGTTACCAAACTTTCTGTGGTCATTCGTCATCCACCCACAAAGTAAATTGAAAGGTCGGATGATGACATCACACAAGCCCCGCCCCCTCAGGACCAAAAAGATCAAGTTTTACTGTGAAAGGTCCCAAATTGCCCCATTTCACTTAATCACCACAAATTTGTAGCTGGTAACTCAAGACAAGTGGGGGTTGCTTGGCGTCACTTTATGGGAGTTTTCGGCAGAGGGCGGGGCTGTGGTGGCGCGGCGAATTCAGGCGTACCGCCTTGGCCTTACGTTTGCCTCCCATTTCGTCATTTCCAAAGATATCGTCACGAAACTTCTTGTGAGTGATCCTAGTCCGGCCCCCCAAAAGATCTGATGTGAACATCTGGTGGGCGTGGCCTATTTTCTGAAATAGCGCCCCCTAGGACCATTAAAACTATTAGCCCCAAGCCATGCTTTGACTGAGGATTACGAAATTTGGTACACTAATGTGGTGTCTCAGGACCTACAAAAAAGTCTCTTGGAGTCAAGTTCAAAGTCGCACAGGAAGTCGGCCATTTTGGATCAAGTACGCGATTTAGTGGTTTTCGCACACGTTGTTTGGAGAGTGATGCTCCGTCGCCCTTTTCACCAATCTCCTTCAAACTTCTGCTATATACCCTTAAGACATAGGGGAAAAAATTCAACCGTCGGATTTTTCAAAAGTTGAAAGGTGTGGGCGTGGCTAAGCCTCAAACTTTGACCTGTCGCCACGCTACTCTTTTTTTCACAGCTCCCTACTGGACTCCTTTTACCCAATCACCAGGATTCTGTGGCAAACAGCAGTAGACAAGTTGAGGTTACTTGGTCTCCAGTACTGGCAGGTTTTGAAAAAAGGCGGGGCTTTGGGACCATGGCGAAAATCGCCATCACGCCATGGAAATACGTTTGTCTCTCATTTCTTCAGTTATCGTGATATTGCTACGAAACTTCTGGTGAGTGATCCTAGTCTGAGCTCCAAGAGAAATAGACAGCTGAATTTTGTGGGCGTGGCCTATGTTTTGAAATAGCGCCCCCTAGGACCATTTAAACTATTAGCCCCAAGCCATGCTTTGACTGAGGATTACGAAATTTGGTACACTAATGTGGTGTCTCAGGACCTACAAAAAAGTCTCTTGGAGTCAAGTTCAAAGTCGCACAGGAAGTCGGCCATTTTGGATCAAGTACGCGATTTAGTGGTTTTCGCACACGTTGTTTGGAGAGTGATGCTCCGTCGCCCTTTTCACCAATCTCCTTCAAACTTCTGCTATATACCCTTAAGACATAGGGGAAAAAATTTAACCGTCGGATTTTTCAAAAGTTGAAAGGTGTGGGCGTGGCTAAGCCTCAAACTTTGACCTGTCGCCACGCTACTCTTTTTTTCACAGCTCCCTACTGGACTCCTTTTACCCAATCACCAGGATTCTGTGGCAAACAGCAGTAGACAAGTTGAGGTTACTTGGTCTCCAGTACTGGCAGGTTTTGAAAAAAGGCGGGGCTTTGGGACCATGGCGAAAATCGCCATCACGCCATGGAAATACGTTTGTCTCATTTCTTCAGTTATCGTGATATTGCTACGAAACTTCTGGTGAGTGATCCTAGTCTGAGCTCCAAGAGAAATAGACAGCTGAAGTTTGTGGGCGTGGCCTATATTCTTAAATAGCGCCCCCTAGAGCCATTAAAACTTTCAGCCCCAAGCCATGCTTTGACTGAGGATTACGAAATTTGGTACACTAATGTGGGGTCTCAGGACCTACAAAAAAGTCTCTTGGAGCCAAGCGTAAAGTCGCACAGGAAGTCGGCCATTTTGGTGCAAGTACGTGATTTAGTGGTTTTCGCACACATTGTTTGGAGAGTGATGCTCCGTCGCCCTTTTCACCAATCACCTTCAAACTTCTGCAATACACTCTTAAGACATAGGGGAAAAAATTCAACCGTCGGATTTTTCAAAAGTTGAAAGGTGTGGGCGTGGCTAAGCCTCAAACGTTGACCTTTCGCCATTACTTTACTTGACTTAATAACTCCCATGTGCATGATCAGATCTTTTTCGAACTTTGTCTGTGTGATCATTGACCATATCTGTAAACAATGACAATGTGGACAGCTGACATCACCTAAGCCCCGCCCCCTGACTACAGGAATTTATTTTTTATGCTGAAATGCCCATATTTGTCCCCTCTAATTTAGTCAACATGACCCTAAGGTCATGCACTGTCTTCATGATGCTGTAATGACCATTCAGATCTGATAGCTTTCCAGAAAGGGAGGGGCTTTGATGCCATGGCGAATTCTGGCGTAACGCCGTAATCTTAATATTCAATTTAATGGTGAGCTCAGAGGGGATGCTGAGTCAGGGTGAGGTGCAGACTAGGAGGCCATTCGCGGTTTCTGGTGTCGGGGTGGTTGACGTTTCTGTTCTGTCAGACGTGCACTGGTGCGACGGCAGACCGGAGCGGCGCGGAGCTGCGAGGGCCGAACGACGCTGCTTGCAGCTTTAATTATTTTTTGTTATTCCGTGCCCCCTTTGAACAGCTTTTTGGGGACCTTAACATACCCCAAAACTCACAATATTTTGCACACTTGTCAGGCCTGGTGAAAAATTTGATATTTTAAAGGTCCCAAAAAAATCGCAAAGAAAATGGCTGAACAGCGCCCCCTACAAAGTGAAAAAAACCCCTCTCCATAAAGCTTAGTTTATCGTACAGTTATGAAATTTGGTACACTTGTAGTACTCAACAGTCCGCACAGAAAAGTCTCTTGCAACCATGGTCAATATCAAACAGGAAGTCGGCCATTTTGGGTTGAAATGGCGATTTTTTGCCGTTTTTGCCGTTTTTAGGGTCCGTTTCTGATTGGATTGCTCGATCATTTTTCGCACGATCGTCTCAAAAATTGTGTAAAATTGCTCAGAAGGGATGGGCGAACAAAATGAGATAAGGATTCTGAGTTTTCGTATATGTTGAAGGGGCGGAGCCAGGCCTCGAAGTTTGACTACTCGCCAAAAATATTTAAATTGCTATAACTTCATAACTGAATGGAATAGAGTTACCAAACTTTCTGTGGTCATTCGTCATCCACCCACAAAGTAAATTGAAAGGTCGGATGATGACATCACACAAGCCCCGCCCCCTCAGGACCAAAAAGATCAAGTTTTACTGTGAAAGGTCCCAAATTGCCCCATTTCACTTAATCACCACAAATTTGTAGCTGGTAACTCAAGACAAGTGGGGGTTGCTTGGCGTCACTTTATGGGAGTTTTCGGCAGAGGGCGGGGCTGTGGTGGCGCGGCGAATTCAGGCGTACCGCCTTGGCCTTACGTTTGCCTCCCATTTCGTCATTTCCAAAGATATCGTCACGAAACTTCTTGTGAGTGATCCTAGTCCGGCCCCCCAAAAGATCTGATGTGAACATCTGGTGGGCGTGGCCTATTTTCTGAAATAGCGCCCCCTAGGACCATTAAAACTATTAGCCCCAAGCCATGCTTTGACTGAGGATTACGAAATTTGGTACACTAATGTGGTGTCTCAGGACCTACAAAAAAGTCTCTTGGAGTCAAGTTCAAAGTCGCACAGGAAGTCGGCCATTTTGGATCAAGTACGCGATTTAGTGGTTTTCGCACACGTTGTTTGGAGAGTGATGCTCCGTCGCCCTTTTCACCAATCTCCTTCAAACTTCTGCTATATACCCTTAAGACATAGGGGAAAAAATTCAACCGTCGGATTTTTCAAAAGTTGAAAGGTGTGGGCGTGGCTAAGCCTCAAACTTTGACCTGTCGCCACGCTACTCTTTTTTTCACAGCTCCCTACTGGACTCCTTTTACCCAATCACCAGGATTCTGTGGCAAACAGCAGTAGACAAGTTGAGGTTACTTGGTCTCCAGTACTGGCAGGTTTTGAAAAAAGGCGGGGCTTTGGGACCATGGCGAAAATCGCCATCACGCCATGGAAATACGTTTGTCTCTCATTTCTTCAGTTATCGTGATATTGCTACGAAACTTCTGGTGAGTGATCCTAGTCTGAGCTCCAAGAGAAATAGACAGCTGAATTTTGTGGGCGTGGCCTATGTTTTGAAATAGCGCCCCCTAGGACCATTTAAACTATTAGCCCCAAGCCATGCTTTGACTGAGGATTACGAAATTTGGTACACTAATGTGGTGTCTCAGGACCTACAAAAAAGTCTCTTGGAGTCAAGTTCAAAGTCGCACAGGAAGTCGGCCATTTTGGATCAAGTACGCGATTTAGTGGTTTTCGCACACGTTGTTTGGAGAGTGATGCTCCGTCGCCCTTTTCACCAATCTCCTTCAAACTTCTGCTATATACCCTTAAGACATAGGGGAAAAAATTTAACCGTCGGATTTTTCAAAAGTTGAAAGGTGTGGGCGTGGCTAAGCCTCAAACTTTGACCTGTCGCCACGCTACTCTTTTTTTCACAGCTCCCTACTGGACTCCTTTTACCCAATCACCAGGATTCTGTGGCAAACAGCAGTAGACAAGTTGAGGTTACTTGGTCTCCAGTACTGGCAGGTTTTGAAAAAAGGCGGGGCTTTGGGACCATGGCGAAAATCGCCATCACGCCATGGAAATACGTTTGTCTCATTTCTTCAGTTATCGTGATATTGCTACGAAACTTCTGGTGAGTGATCCTAGTCTGAGCTCCAAGAGAAATAGACAGCTGAAGTTTGTGGGCGTGGCCTATATTCTTAAATAGCGCCCCCTAGAGCCATTAAAACTTTCAGCCCCAAGCCATGCTTTGACTGAGGATTACGAAATTTGGTACACTAATGTGGGGTCTCAGGACCTACAAAAAAGTCTCTTGGAGCCAAGCGTAAAGTCGCACAGGAAGTCGGCCATTTTGGTGCAAGTACGTGATTTAGTGGTTTTCGCACACATTGTTTGGAGAGTGATGCTCCGTCGCCCTTTTCACCAATCACCTTCAAACTTCTGCAATACACTCTTAAGACATAGGGGAAAAAATTCAACCGTCGGATTTTTCAAAAGTTGAAAGGTGTGGGCGTGGCTAAGCCTCAAACGTTGACCTTTCGCCATTACTTTACTTGACTTAATAACTCCCATGTGCATGATCAGATCTTTTTCGAACTTTGTCTGTGTGATCATTGACCATATCTGTAAACAATGACAATGTGGACAGCTGACATCACCTAAGCCCCGCCCCCTGACTACAGGAATTTATTTTTTATGCTGAAATGCCCATATTTGTCCCCTCTAATTTAGTCAACATGACCCTAAGGTCATGCACTGTCTTCATGATGCTGTAATGACCATTCAGATCTGATAGCTTTCCAGAAAGGGAGGGGCTTTGATGCCATGGCGAATTCTGGCGTAACGCCGTAATCTTAATATTCAATTTAATGGTGAGCTCAGAGGGGATGCTGAGTCAGGGTGAGGTGCAGACTAGGAGGCCATTCGCGGTTTCTGGTGTCGGGGTGGTTGACGTTTCTGTTCTGTCAGACGTGCACTGGTGCGACGGCAGACCGGAGCGGCGCGGAGCTGCGAGGGCCGAACGACGCTGCTTGCAGCTTTAATTATTTTTTGTTATTCCGTGCCCCCTTTGAACGGCTTTTTGGGGACCTTAACATACCCCAAAACTCACAATATTTTGCAAACTTCTCAGGCCTGGTGAAAAATTTGATATTTTAAAGGTCCCAAAAAAATCGCAAAGAAAATGGCTGAACAGCGCCCCCTACAAAGTGAAAAAAAACCCTCTCCATAAAGCTTAGTTTATCGTACAGTTATGAAATTTGGTACACTTGTAGAACTCAACAGTCCGCACAGAAAAGTCTCTTGCAAGCATGGTCAATATCAAACAGGAAGTCGGCCATTTTGGGTTGAAATGGCGATTTTTAGCCGTTTTTGCCGTTTTTAGGGTCCGTTTCTGATTGGATTGCTCGATCATTTTTCGCACGATCGTCTCAAAACTTGTGTAAAATTGCTCAGAAGGAATGGGCGAACAAAATGAGACAAGGATTCTGAGTTTTCGTATATGTTGAAGGGGCGGGGCCAGGCCTCGAAGTTTGACTACTCGCCAAAAAATTTAAAATTGCTATAACTTAATAACTGAAAGGAATAGAATTACCAAACTTTCTGTGGTCATTCGTCATCCAGCCACAAAGTAAATTGAATGGTCGGATGATGACATCACACAAGCCCCGCCCCCTCAGGACCAAAAAGGTCAAGTTTTACTGTGAAAGGTCCCAAATTGCCCCATTTCACTTAATCACCACAAACTTGTAGCTGGTAACTCAAGACAAGTGGAGGTTGCTTGGCGTCACTTTATGGGAGTTTTCGGCAGAAGGCGGGGCTGTGGCGGCGCGGCGAAGTCAGGCGTACCGCCATGGCCTTACGTTTGCCTTCCATTTCGTCATTTCTAAAGATATCGTCACGAAACTTGTTGTGAGTGATCCTAGTCCGGCCCCTCAAAAGATCTGATGTGAACATCCGGTGGGCGTGGCCTATTTTCTGAAATAGCGCCCCCTAGGACCATTTAAACTAATAGCCCCAAGCCATGCTTTGACTGAGGATTACGAAATTTGGTACACTAATGTGGTGTCCCAGGACCTACAAAAAAGTCTCTTGGAGCCAATCACAAAATTGCACAGGAAGTCGGCCATTTTGGTCCAAGTACGCGATTTAGTGGTTTTCGCACACGTTGTTTGGAGAGTGATGCTCCGTCGCCCTTTTCACCAATCGCCTTCAAACTTCTGCTATATATTCTTAAGGCATAGGGGAAAAAATTCAACCGTCGGATTTTTCAAAAGTTGAAAGGTGTGGGCGTGGCTAAGCCTCAAACTTTGACCTGTCGCCGCGCCACTCTTTTTTTCACAGCTCCCTACTGGACTCCTTTTACCCAATCGGCAGGAGTCTCTGGCAAATAGCAGTAGACAACTTGAGGTCACTTGGTATCCAGTACTGGAAGGTTTCAAAAAAAGGCGGGGCTTTGGGAGCATGTCGAAAATCGCCATCACGCCATGGAAATACGTTTGCCTCTCATTTCTTCATTTATCGTGATATTGTTACGAAACTTCTGGTGAGTGATCCTAGTCTGACCCCAAAGAGACATAGACACCTGAAATATGTGGGCGTGGCCTAATTTCTGAAATAGCGCCCCCTAGGACCATTTAAACTATTAGCCCCAAGCCATGCTTTCACTGAGGATTACGAAATTTGGTACACTAATGTGGTGTCCCAGGACCTACAAAAAAGTCTCTTGGAGCCAAGCACAAAATTGCACAGGAAGTCGGCCATTTTGGTCCAAGTACGCGATTTAGTGGTTTTCGCACACGTTGTTTGGAGAGTGATGCTCCTTCGCCCTTTTCACCAATCGCCTTCAAACTTCTGCTATATACTCTTAAGGCATAGGGGAAAAAAGTCAACCGTCGGATTTTTCAAAAGTTGAAAGGTGTAGGCGTGGCTAAGCCTCAAACTTTGACCTTTCGCCATTACTTGACTTAATAACTCCCATGTGCATGATCAGATCTTTTTCGAACTTTGTGTGATCATTGACCATATCTGTAAACAATGACAATGTGGACAGCTGACATCATCTAAGCCCCGCCCCCTGACTAAAGGAAGTTATTATTTTATGCTGAAATGCCCATATTTGTCCCCTCTAATTTAGTCAACATGACACCTAGGTCATGCACTGTCTTCATGATGCTGTAATGGCCATTCAAATCTGATAGCTTTCGAGAAAGGGAGGGGCTTTGATGCCATGGCGAATTCTGGCGTAACGCCGTAACCTTACAATTCAATTTAATGGTGAGCTCAGAGGGGATGCTTAGTCAGGGTGAGGTGCGGACTAGGAGGCCATTTGCTGTTTCCGGTGACGGGATGATTGACGTTTCTGTTCTGCCAGACATGCCCTGGTGCCCCGGGCTGCCGGCCAGGCCGGAGCGGCGCGGAGCTGCGAGGGCCGAACGACGCTGCTTGCAGCTTTAATTAGGCCCGAGCAGCGAAAGCGCTGCGAAGGCCTCTTGTTTTTGCTCTGATTATTATTAGGCCCGAGCAGCGAAAGCGCTGCGAAGGCCTCTTGTTTTTGCTCTGATTATTATTATTTTTTGTTATTCCGTGCCCCCTTTGAACAGCTTTTTGGGGACCTTAACATACCCCAAAACTCACAATATTTTGCACACTTGTCAGGCCTGGTGAAAAATTTGATATTTTAAAGGTCCCAAAAAAATCGCAAAGAAAATGGCTGAACAGCGCCCCCTACAAAGTGAAAAAAAAACCCTCTCCATAAAGCTTAGTTTATCGTACAGTTATGAAATTTGGTACACTTGTAGTACTCAACAGTCCGCACAGAAAAGTCTCTTGCAACCATGGTCAATATCAAACAGGAAGTCGGCCATTTTGGGTTGAAATGGCGATTTTTTGCCGTTTTTGCCGTTTTTAGGGTCCGTTTCTGATTGGATTGCTCGATCATTTTTCGCACGATCGTCTCAAAAATTGTGTAAAATTGCTCAGAAGGGATGGGCGAACAAAATGAGATAAGGATTCTGAGTTTTCGTATATGTTGAAGGGGCGGAGCCAGGCCTCGAAGTTTGACTACTCGCCAAAAATATTTAAATTGCTATAACTTCATAACTGAATGGAATAGAGTTACCAAACTTTCTGTGGTCATTCGTCATCCACCCACAAAGTAAACTGAAAGGTCGGATGATGACATCACACAAGCCCCGCCCCCTCAGGACCAAAAAGATCAAGTTTTACTGTGAAAGGTCCCAAATTGCCCCATTTCACTTAATCACCACAAATTTGTAGCTGGTAACTCAAGACAAGTGGGGGTTGCTTGGCGTCACTTTATGGGAGTTTTCGGCAGAGGGCGGGGCTGTGGCGGCGCGGCGAATTCAGGCGTACCGCCTTGGCCTTACGTTTGCCTCCCATTTCGTCATTTCCAAAGATATCGTCACGAAACTTCTTGTGAGTGATCCTAGTCCGGCCCCCCAAAAGATCTGATGTGAACATCTGGTGGGCGTGGCCTATTTTCTGAAATAGCGCCCCCTAGGACCATTAAAACTGTCAGCCCCAAGCCATGCTTTGACTGAGGATTACGAAATTTGGTACACTAATGTGGTGTCTCAGGACCTACAAAAAAGTCTCTTGAAGCCAAGTGCAAAGTCGCACAGGAAGTCGGCCATTTTGGTCCAAGTGCGCGATTTAGTGGTTTTCACACACGTTGTTTGGAGAGTGATACTCCGTCGCCCTTTTCACCAATCACTTTCAAACTTCTGCTATATAGTCTTAAGACATAGAGGAAAAAATTCAACCGTCGGATTTTAAATAAGTATAAAGGTGTGGGCGTGGCTAAGCCTCAAACTTTGACCTTTCGCCACGCCACTCTTTTTTTCACAGCTCCTTATTGGACTCCTTTTACCCAATCACCAGGAATCTCTGGTAAATAGCAGCAGGCAAGTTGAGGTCACTTGGTCTCCAGTACTGGAAGGTTTTGCAAAAAGGCGGGGCTTTGGGAGCATGGCGAAATTCGCCATCACGCCATGGAAATACGTTTGCCTCTCATTTCTTCATTTATCGTGATATCACCTCGACCATTGTTGTGAGTGATCCTAGTCTGACCCCCAATAGAAAAGGTCAGCTTAAGTTTGTGGGCGTGGCCTATTTTCTGTATTAGCGCCCCCTAGGACCATTAAAACTGTCAGCCCCAAGCCATGCTTTGACTGAGGATTACGAAATTTGGTACACTAATGTGGTGTCTCAGGACCTACAAAAAAGTCTCTTGGAGCCAAGTGCAAAGTCGCACAGGAAGTCGGCCATTTTGGTCCAAGTGCGCGATTTAGTGGTTTTCACACACGTTGTTTGGAGAGTGATGCTCCGTCGCCCTTTTCACCAATCGCCTTCGAGCTTCTGCTATATACTCTTAAGACATAGAGGAAAAAATTCAACCGTCGGATTTTAAATAAGTATAAAGGTGTGGGCGTGGCTAAGCCTCAAACTTTGACCTTTCGCCACGCCACTCTTTTTTTCACAGCTCCCTATTGGACTCCTTTTACCCAATCACCTGGAATCTCTGGTAAATAGCAGCTGACAAGTTGAGGTCACTTGGTCTACAGTACTGGCAGGTTTTGAAAAAAGGCGGGGCTTTGGGAGCATGGCGAAATTCGCCATCACGCCATGGCAATACGTTTGCCTCTCATTTCTTCAATTATCGTGACATCGCCACAAAATGTCTGGTGAGTGATCCTAGTCTGACCCCCAATAGAAATGGGCATCTGAGATTTGTGGGCGTGGCCTATATTCTGAAATAGCGCCCCCTAGGACCATTAAAACTGTCAGCCCCAAGACAAGGTTTGACTGAGGATTACGAAAATTGGTAAACTCATGTAGGGTCTCTGGCCCTACAAAAAAGTCTCTTGGAGCCAAGCGCAATTTCGCACAGGAGGTCGGCCATTTTGGTCCAAGTACTCGATTTAGTGGTTTTCGCACACGTTGTTTGGACATTGATGGCCCGTTGCCCTTTACACCGATCACCTTCAAACTTATGCTATGTACTTTTAAGTCAAAGGGGAAAAAATTCAACCGTCGGATTTTAAATAAGTATAAAGGTGTGGGCGTGGCTAAGCCTCAAACTTTGACCTTTCGCCATGACATTACTTGACTTAATAACTCCCATGTGCATGATCAGATCTAATTCAAACTTTGTCTGTGTGATCACTGACCACATCTCAAGACAACGACAATGTGGACAGCTGACATCACCTAAGCCCCGCCCCCTGACAACAGGAAGTCTATTGTTTTATGGTGAAATGCCCATATTTGTCCCCTCTAATTTAATGAAAATGACACTCAGGTCATACAGTGTCTTCATGATGTTTTAAAGACCATTCAGATCTGATAGCTTTCCAGAAAGGGAGGGGCTTTGATGCCATGGTGAATGCTGGCGTGACGCCATGACCTTACATTTGACTGTAACTTCCACAAACGGCCTCCGATTTGCCCGAAACTGAATATGGCAATGAACAATCATGCCCTTTAGCCAATGAGGCACAAACGGTTGGTGAATGTTATATAATGTCACCAAAGCTGACCTCAATGGGACTTTTCTGTAGTTGGTCACAGCGCCACCTAGATAACGTTATCCTTCGATAACTTTAAAAAACATGGTCAGAATAGCATTAAAGTTGGTCACTGTCATCACACCACCAGTGTGGTAAAGATAGAGGATTCCCTAGTGGTGAGACATAAAATATAATGGTGGGCTCAAAGGGGATGCTGAGTCAGGGTGAGTTGCGGACAAGGTGGCCGTTAGCAGTTTCTGGTGTTGGGGTGGTCGACGTTTGTGTTCTGCGGACGTGCCCTGGTGCCCCGGGCTGCCGGCCAGGCCGGAGCGGCGCGGAGCTGCGAGGGCCGAACGACGCTGCTTGCAGCTTTAATTAGGCCCGAGCAGCGAAAGCGCTGCGAAGGCCTCTTGTTTTTGCTCTGATTATTATTATTTTTTGTTATTCCGTGCCCCCTTTGAACAGCTTTTTGGGGACCTTAACATACCCCAAAACTCACAATATTTTGCACACTTGTCAGGCCTGGTGAAAAATTTGATATTTTAAAGGTCCCGAAAAAATCGCAAAGAAAATGGCTGAACAGCGCCCCCTACAAAGTGAAAAAAAACCCTCTCCATAAAGCTTAGTTTATCGTACAGTTATGAAATTTGGTACACTTGTAGTACTCAACAGTCCGCACAGAAAAGTCTCTTGCAACCATGGTCAATATCAAACAGGAAGTCGGCCATTTTGGGTTGAAATGGCGATTTTTTGCCGTTTTTGCCGTTTTTAGGGTCCGTTTCTGATTGGATTGCTCGATCATTTTTCGCACGATCGTCTCAAAAATTGTGTAAAATTGCTCAGAAGGGATGGGCGAACAAAATGAGATAAGGATTCTTAGTTTTCGTATATGTTGAAGGGGCGGAGCCAGGCCTCGAAGTTTGACTACTCGCCAAAAATATTTAAATTGCTATAACTTCATAACTGAATGGAATAGAGTTACCAAACTTTCTGTGGTCATTCGTCATCCACCCACAAAGTAAATTGAATGGTCGGATGATGACATCACACAAGCCCCGCCCCCTCAGGACCAAAAAGATCAAGTTTTACTGTGAAAGGTCCCAAATTGCCCCATTTCACTTAATCACCACAAATTTGTAGCTGGTAACTCAAGACAAGTGGGGGTTGCTTGGCGTCACTTTATGGGAGTTTTCGGCAGAGGGCGGGGCTGTGGCGGCGCGGCGAATTCAGGCGTACCGCCTTGGCCTTACGTTTGCCTCCCATTTCGTCATTTCCAAAGATATCGTCACGGAACTTCTTGTGAGTGATCCTAGTCCGGCCCATCAAAAGATCTGATGTGAACATCCGGTGGGCGTGGCCTATTTTCTGAAATAGCGCCCCCTAGGACCATTAAAACTGTCAGCCCCAAGCCATGCTTTGACTGAGGATTACGAAATATGGTACACTAATGTGCTGTCTCAGGACCTACAAAAAAGTCTCTTGGAGCCAAGTGCAAAGTCGCACAGGAAGTCGGCCATTTTGGTCCAAGTACGCGATTTAGTGGTTTTCGCACACGTTGTTTGGAGAGTGATGCTCCGTCGCCCTTTTCACCATTCTCCTTCAAACTTCTGCTATGTACTCGTAAGACATAGGGAAAAAAATTCAACCGTCGGATTTTTCAAAAGTTGAAAGGTGTGGGCGTGGCTAAGCCTCAAACTTTGACCTGCCGCCACGCCACTCTTTTTTTCACAGCTCCCTACTGGACTCCTTTTACCCAATCACCAGGATTCTGTGGGAAACAGCAGTAGACAACTTGAGGTTACTTGGTCTCCAGTACTGGCAGGTTTTGAAAAAAGGCGGGGCTTTGGGAGCATGGCGAAAATCGCCATCACGCCATGGAAATACGTTTGCCTCTCATTTCTTCAGTTATCGTGATATCGCTCCGACACTTCTGGTGAGTGATCCTAGTCTGACCCCCAAGAGAAGTAGACAGCTGAAGTTTGTGGGCGTGGCCTATTCTCTTAAATAGCGCCCCCTAGGTCCATTTAAACTAATAGCCCCAAGCCAAGCTTTGACTGAGGATTGCGAAATTTGGTACACTAATGTGGTGTCTCAGGACCTACAAAAAAGTCTCTTGGAGCCAAGTGCAAAGTCGCACAGGAAGTCGGCCATTTTGGTCCAAGTACGCGATTTAGTGGTTTTCGCACACGTTGTTTGGAGAGTGATGCTCCGTCGCCCTTTTCACCAATCTCCTTCAAACTTCTGCTATATACTCTTAAGACATAGGGGAAAAAATTCAACCGTCGGATTTTTCAAAAGTTGAAAGGTGTGGGCGTGGCTAAGCCTCAAACTTTGACCTGTCGCCACGCCACTCTTTTTTTCACAGCTCCCTACTGGACTCCTTTTACCCAATCACCAGGATTCTGTGGGAAACAGCAGTAGACAACTTGAGGTTACTTATTCTCCAGTACTGGCAGGTTTTGAAAAAAGGCGGGGCTTTGGGAGCATGGCGAAAATCGCCATCACGCCATGGAAATACGTTTGCCTCTCATTTCTTCAGTTATCGTGATATCGCTACGAAACTTCTGGTGAGTGATCCTAGTCTGACCCCCAAGAGAAATAGACAGCTGAAGTTTGTGGGCGTGGCCTATTCTCTTAAATAGCGCCCCCTAGGACCATTTAAACTAATAGCCCCAAGCCATGCTTTGACTGAGGATTACGAAATTTGGTACACTAATGTGGTGTCTCAGGACCTACAAAAAAGTCTCTTGGAGCCAGGACAAAGTCGCACAGGAAGTCGGCCATTTTGGTCCAAGTACGCGATTTAGTGGTTTTCGCACACGTTGTTTGGAGAGTGATGCTCTGTCGCCCTTTTCACCAATCACTTTCAAACTTCTGCTGTATACTCATACGACGTAGGGGAAAAAATTCAACCGTCGGATTTTTCAAAAGTTGAAAGGTGTGGGCGTGGCTAAGCCTCAAACTTTGACCTTTCGCCATTACTTTACTTGACTTAATAACTCCCATGTGCATGATCAGATCTTTTTCAAACTTTGTCTGTGTGATCATTGACCATATCTGTAAAAAATGACAATGTGGACAGCTGACATCACCTAAGCCCCGCCCCCTGACTACAGGAAGTCTATTTTTTATTCTGAAATACCCATATTTGTCCCCACTAATTTAGTGAACATGACACTAAGGTCATACACTGTCTTCATGATGTTGTAATGACCATTCAGATCTGATTGCTTTCCAGAAAGGGAGGGGCTTTTATGCCATGGCGAATTCTGGCGTAACGCCGTAACCTTACAATTCAATTTAATGGTGAGCTCAGAGGGGATGCTGAGTCAGGGTGAGGTGCGGACTAGGAAGCCATTTGCAGATTCTGGCGTCGGGGTGGTTGACGATTCTGTTCTGCCAGACGTGCCCTGGTGCCCCGGGCTGCTGGCCAGGCCGGAGCGGCGCAGAGCTGCGAGGGCCGAACGACGCTGCTTGCAGCTTTAATTTTTATTTATTATTCCGGTGCCGCTTTGAATGGCTTTTTGGGGACCTTAACATACCCCAAAACTCACAATATTTTGCATACTTGTCAGGCCTGGTGAAAAATTTGATATTTTAAAGGTCCCAAAAAAATCGCAAAGAAATTGGCTGAACAGCGCCCCCTAGAAAATGAAAAAAAACCCTCTCCATAAAGCTTAGTTTATCGTACCGTTATGAAATTTGGTACACTTATAGTACTCAATAGTCCGCACAGAAAAGTCTCTTGCAAGCATGGTCAATATCAAACAGGAAGTCGGCCATTTTGGGTTGAAATGGCGATTTTTTGCCGTTTTGGCCGTTTTTAGGGTCCGTTTCTGATTGGATTGCTCGATCATTTTTTGCACGATCATCTCAAAAATTCTGTAAAATTGCTCAGAAGAGATGGGCGAACAAAATGAGACAATAAAATTGACTTTTCGTAAATACTGAAGGGGCGGGGCCAGGCCTCGAAGTTTGACTACTCGCCAAAATTTTTTAAATTGCTATAACTTCATAACTGAATGGAATAGAGTTACCAAACTTTCTGTGGTCATTCGTCATCACCTCACAAAGTAAATTGAATGGTCGCATGATGACATCACACAAGCCCCGCCCCCTCAGGACCAAAAAGGTTAAGTTTTACTGTGAAAGGTCCCAAATTGCCCCATTTCACTAAATCACCACAAATTTGTAGCTGGTAACTCAAGACAAGTGGGGGTTGCTTGGTGTTACATTATGTGAGTTTTCGGCAGAGGGCGGGGCTGTGGCGGCGCGGCGAAGTCAGGCGTACCGCCGTGGCCTTACGTTTGCCTCCCATTTCGTCATTTCTAAAGATATCATCACGAAACTTCTTGTGAGTGATCCTAGTCTGGCCCCCCAAAAGATCTGATGTGAACATCCGGTGGGCGTGGCCTATTTTCTGAAATAGCGCCCCCTAGGACCATTAAAACTGTCAGCCCCAAGCCATGCTTTGACTGAAGATTACGAAATTTGGTACACTACTGTGGTGTCTCAGGACCTACAAAAAAGTCTCCTGGACCCAAGTGCAAAGTCGCACAGGAAGTCGGCCATTTTGGTCCAAGTACGCGATTTACTGGTTTTCGCACACCTTGTTTGGAGAGTGATGCTCCGTCGCCCTTTTCACCAATCTCCTTGAAACGTCTGCTATATACTCTTAAGACAAAGAGGAAAAAATTCAACCGTCGGATTTTTCAAAAGTTTAACGGTGTGGGCGTGGCTAAGCCTCAAACTTTGACCTGTCGCCACGCCACTCATTTTTTCACAGCTCCCTACTGGACTCCTTTTACCCAATCAGCAGGAATCTCTGGCAAACAGCAGTAGACAACTTGAGGTCACTTGGTATCCAGTACTGGCAGGTTTCAAAAAAAGGCGGGGCTTCAGGAGCATGGCGAAAATCGCCATCACGCCGTGGAAGTATGTTTGCCTCTCATTTCTTCAGTTATCGTGATATTGCTACGAAACTTCTGGTGCGTGATCCTAGTCTGACCCCCAAGCGACATAGATATCTGAATTTAGTGGGCGTGGCCTATTTTCTTAAATAGCGCCCCCTAGGACCATTTAAACTAATAGCCCCAAGCTATGCTTTGACTGAGGATTACGAAATTTGGTACACTAATGTGGTGTCTCAGGACCTACAAAAAAGTCTCTTGGAGCCAAGCGCAAAGTCGCACAGGAAGTCGGCCATTTTGGTCCAAGTGCGCGATTTAGTGGTTTTCGCACACGTTGTTTGGAGAGTGATGCTCCGTCGCCCTTTTCACCAATCTCCTTCAAACTTCTGCTATATACTCTTAAGACATAGGGGAAAAAATTCAACCGTCGGATTTTTCAAAAGTTGAAAGATGTGGGCGTGGCTAAGCCTCAAACTTTGACCTGTCGCCATGCCACTCTTTTTTTCACAGCTCCCTACTGGACTCCTTTTACCCAAACACCAGGATTCTGTGGCAAACAGCAGTAGACAAGTTGAGGTTACTTTGTCTTCAGTACTGGAAGGTTTTGAAAAAAGGCGGGGCTTTGGGAGCATGGCGAAAATCGCCATCACGCCATGGAAATACGTTTGCCTCTCATTTCTTAAGTTATCGAGATATCACCTCGAAATTTGTTGTGAGTGATCCTAGTCTGACCCCCAATAGAAATGGACAGCTAAAATTTGTGGGCGTGGCCATTTTTCTGAAATAGCGCCCCCTAGGACCATTAAAACTGTCAGCCCCTAGCCATTCTTTGACTGAGGATTACGAAATTTGGTACACTAATGAGGTGTCTCCGGACCTACAAAAAAGTCTCTTGGAGCCAAGTGCAAAGTCGCACAGGAAGTCGGGCATTTTGGTCCAAGTACGCGATTTAGTTGTTTTGGCACACGTTGTTTGGAGAGTGATGCTCCGTTGCACTTTTCACCAATCGCCTTCAAACTTCTGCTATTTACTCTTAAGACATAGGAGAAAAAATTCAACCGTCGGATTTTTCAAAAGTTGAAAGGTGTGGGCGTGGCTAAGTCTCAAACTTTGACCTTTCGCCATTACTTTACTTGACTTAATAACTCCCATGTGCATGATCAGATCTTTTTCGAACTTTGTCTGTGTGATCATTGACCATATCTTTAAACAATGACAATGTGGACAGCTGACATCATCTAAGCCCCGCCCCCTGAATACAGGAAGTCTATTGTTTTATGCTGAAATGCCCATATTTGTCCCCTCTAATTTAGTCAACATGACACTAAGGTCATGCACGGTCTTCATGATGCTGTAATGACCATTCAGATCTGATAGCTTTCCAGATAGGGAGGGGCTTTGATGCCATGGCGAATTCTGGCGTAACGCCGTAACCTTACAATTCAATTTAATGGTGAGCTCAGAGGGGATGCTGAGTCAGGGTGAGGTGCGGACGAGGAGGCCATTTGCGGTTTCTGGTGTCGGGGTGGTTGACGTTTCTGTTCTGCCAGACGTGCCCTGGTGCCCCGGGCTGCCGGCCAGGCCGGAGCGGCGCGGAGCTGCGAGGGCCGAACGACGCTGCTTGCAGCTTTAATTAGGCCCGAGCAGCGAAAGCGCTGCGAAGGCCTCTTGTTTTTGCTCTGATTATTATTATTTTTTGTTATTCCGTGCCCCCTTTGAACAGCTTTTTGGGGACCTTAACATACCCCAAAACTCACAATATTTTGCACACTTGTCAGGCCTGTTGAAAAATTTGATATTTTAAAGGTCCCAAAAAAATCGCAAAGAAAATGGCTGAACAGCGCCCCCTACAAAGTGAAAAAAACCCCTCTCCATAAAGCTTAGTTTATCGTACAGTTATGAAATTTGGTACACTTGTAGTACTCAACAGTCCGCACAGAAAAGTCTCTTGCAACCATGGTCAATATCAAACAGGAAGTCGGCCATTTTGGGTTGAAATGGCGATTTTTTGCCGTTTTTGCCGTTTTTAGGGTCCGTTTCTGATTGGATTGCTCGATCATTTTTCGCACGATCGTCTCAAAAATTGTGTAAAATTGCTCAGAAGGGATGGGCGAACAAAATGAGATAAGGATTCTGAGTTTTCGTATATGTTGAAGGGGCGGAGCCAGGCCTCGAAGTTTGACTACTCGCCAAAAATATTTAAATTCCTATAACTTCATAACTGAATGGAATAGAGTTACCAAACTTTCTGTGGTCATTCGTCATCCACCCACAAAGTAAATTGAATGGTCGGATGATGACATCACACAAGCCCCGCCCCCTCAGGACCAAAAAGATCAAGTTTTACTGTGAAAGGTCCCAAATTGCCCCATTTCACTTAATCACCACAAAATTGTAGCTGGTAACTCAAGGCAAGTGGGGGTTGCTTGGCGTCACTTTATGGGAGTTTTCGGCAGAGGGCGGGGCTGTGGCGGCGCGGCGAATTCAGGCGTACCGCCTTGGCCTTACGTTTGCCTCCCATTTCGTCATTTCCAAAGATATCGTCACGAAACTTCTTGTGAGTGATCCTAGTCCGGCCCCCCAAAAGATCTGATGTGAACATCTGGTGGGCGTGGCCTATTTTCTGAAATAGCGCCCCCTAGGACCATTGAAACTGTCAGCCCCAAGCCATGCTTTGACTGAGGATTACGAAATTTGGTACACTAATGTGGTGTCTCAGGACCTACAAAAAAGTCTCTTGAAGCCAAGTGCAAAGTCGCACAGGAAGTCGGCCATTTTGGTCCAAGTGCGCGATTTAGTGGTTTTCACACACGTTGTTTGGAGAGTGATACTCCGTCGCCCTTTTCACCAATCTCCTTCAAACTTCTGCTATATACTCTTAAGACGTAGGGGAAAAAATTCAACCGTCGGATTTTTCAAAAGTTGAAAGGTGTGGGCGTGGCTAAGCCTCAAACTTTGACCTTTCGCCATGCCACTCTTATTTTCACAGCTCCCTATTGGACTCCTTTTACCCAATCACCAGGAATCTCAGGCAAATAGCAGTAGACCACTTGAGATCACTTGGTATGCAGTACTGGCAGGTTTCGAAAAAAGGCGGGGCTTTGGGAGCATGGCGAAAATCGCCATCACGCCATGGCAATACGTTTGCCTCTCATTTCTTCAGTTATCGTGATATTGCTACTAAACTTCTGGTGAGTGATCCTATTCTGACCCCCAAGAGAAATTCACAGCTGTGTTTGTGGGCGTGGCCTATTTTCTCAAATAGCGCCCACTAGAGCCATTAAAACTGTCAGCCCCAAGCCAAGCTTTGACTGAGGTTTACGAAATTTGGTACACTAATGTGGTGTCTCAGGACCTACAAAAAAGTCTCCTGGAGTCAAGCGCAAAGTCGCACAGGAAGTCGGCCATTTTGGTCCAAATACTCGATTTAGTGGTTTTCTATCACATTGTATGGACAGTGATGCTCCATCGTCCTTTTCACCAATCTCCTTCAAATTTCTGCTATATACTCTTAAGACATAGAGGAAAAAATTCAACCGTCGGATTTTTCAAAAGTTGAAAGGTGTGGGCGTGGCTAAGCCTCAAACTTTAACCTTTCGCCATTACATTACATGACTTAATAACTCCCAAGTGCATGAACAGATCTATTTCAAACTTTGTCTGTGTGATCACTGACCACATCTCAAGACAACGACAATGTGGACAGCTGACATCACCTAAGCCACGCCCCCTGACAACAGGAAGTATATTGTTTTATGGTGAAATACCCATATTTGTCCCATCTAATTTAGTGAACATGACACTAAGGTCATACACTGTCTTCATGATGTTGTAATGACCATTCAGATCTGATAGCTTTCCAGAAAGGGAGGGGATTTGATGCCATGGTGAATGCTGGCATGACGCCATGACCGTATATTTGACTGTAACTTCCACAAACGGCCTCCGATTTGCCCGAGACTGAACATGGCAATGAACAATCATGCCCTTTAGCCAATGAGGCACAAACGGTTGGTGAATGTTATATAATGTCACCAAAGCTGACCTCAATGGGACTTTTCTGTAGTTGGTCACAGCGCCCCCTAGATAACGTTATCCTTCAAAAACTTTAAAAAACATGGTCAGAATAGCATTAAAGTTGGTCACTGTCATCACATCACCAGTGTGGTTAAGATAGAGGATTCCCTAGTGGTGAGACATAAAATATAATGGTGGGCTCAAAGGGGATGCTGAGTCAGGGTGAGGTGCGGACGAGGTGGCCGTTAGCAGTTTCGGGTGTCGGGGTGGTCGATGTTTCTGTTTCGCAGACGTAGCCTGGTGCCCCGGGCTGCCGGCCAGGCCGGAGCGGCGCGGAGCTGCGAGGGCCGAACGACGCTGCTTGCAGCTTTAATTAGGCCCGAGCAGCGAAAGCGCTGCGAAGGCCTCTTGTTTTTGCTCTGATTATTATTATTTTTTGTTATTCCGTGCCCCCTTTGAACAGCTTTTTGGGGACCTTAACATACCCCAAAACTCACAATATTTTGCACACTTGTCAGGCCTGGTGAAAAATTTGATATTTTAAAGGTCCCAAAAAAATCGCAAAGAAAATGGCTGAACAGCGCCCCCTACAAAGTGAAAAAAACCCCTCTCCATAAAGCTTAGTTTATCGTACAGTTATGAAATTTGGTACACTTGTAGTACTCAACAGTCCGCACAGAAAAGTCTCTTGCAACCATGGTCAATATCAAACAGGAAGTCGGCCATTTTGGGTTGAAATGGCGATTTTTTGCCGTTTTTGCCGTTTTTAGGGTCCGTTTCTGATTGGATTGCTCGATCATTTTTCGCACGATCGTCTCAAAAATTGTGTAAAATTGCTCAGAAGGGATGGGCGAACAAAATGAGATAAGGATTCTGAGTTTTCGTATATGTTGAAGGGGCGGAGCCAGGCCTCGAAGTTTGACTACTCGCCAAAAATATTTAAATTGCTATAACTTCATAACTGAATGGAATAGAGTTACCAAACTTTCTGTGGTCATTCGTCATCCACCCACAAAGTAAATTGAAAGGTCGGATGATGACATCACACAAGCCCCGCCCCCTCAGGACCAAAAAGATCAAGTTTTACTGTGAAAGGTCCCAAATTGCCCCATTTCACTTAATCACCACAAATTTGTAGCTGGTAACTCAAGACAAGTGGGGGTTGCTTGGCGTCACTTTATGGGAGTTTTCGGCAGAGGGCGGGGCTGTGGTGGCGCGGCGAATTCAGGCGTACCGCCTTGGCCTTACGTTTGCCTCCCATTTCGTCATTTCCAAAGATATCGTCACGAAACTTCTTGTGAGTGATCCTAGTCCGGCCCCCCAAAAGATCTGATGTGAACATCTGGTGGGCGTGGCCTATTTTCTGAAATAGCGCCCCCTAGGACCATTAAAACTATTAGCCCCAAGCCATGCTTTGACTGAGGATTACGAAATTTGGTACACTAATGTGGTGTCTCAGGACCTACAAAAAAGTCTCTTGGAGTCAAGTTCAAAGTCGCACAGGAAGTCGGCCATTTTGGATCAAGTACGCGATTTAGTGGTTTTCGCACACGTTGTTTGGAGAGTGATGCTCCGTCGCCCTTTTCACCAATCTCCTTCAAACTTCTGCTATATACCCTTAAGACATAGGGGAAAAAATTCAACCGTCGGATTTTTCAAAAGTTGAAAGGTGTGGGCGTGGCTAAGCCTCAAACTTTGACCTGTCGCCACGCTACTCTTTTTTTCACAGCTCCCTACTGGACTCCTTTTACCCAATCACCAGGATTCTGTGGCAAACAGCAGTAGACAAGTTGAGGTTACTTGGTCTCCAGTACTGGCAGGTTTTGAAAAAAGGCGGGGCTTTGGGACCATGGCGAAAATCGCCATCACGCCATGGAAATACGTTTGTCTCTCATTTCTTCAGTTATCGTGATATTGCTACGAAACTTCTGGTGAGTGATCCTAGTCTGAGCTCCAAGAGAAATAGACAGCTGAATTTTGTGGGCGTGGCCTATGTTTTGAAATAGCGCCCCCTAGGACCATTTAAACTATTAGCCCCAAGCCATGCTTTGACTGAGGATTACGAAATTTGGTACACTAATGTGGTGTCTCAGGACCTACAAAAAAGTCTCTTGGAGTCAAGTTCAAAGTCGCACAGGAAGTCGGCCATTTTGGATCAAGTACGCGATTTAGTGGTTTTCGCACACGTTGTTTGGAGAGTGATGCTCCGTCGCCCTTTTCACCAATCTCCTTCAAACTTCTGCTATATACCCTTAAGACATAGGGGAAAAAATTTAACCGTCGGATTTTTCAAAAGTTGAAAGGTGTGGGCGTGGCTAAGCCTCAAACTTTGACCTGTCGCCACGCTACTCTTTTTTTCACAGCTCCCTACTGGACTCCTTTTACCCAATCACCAGGATTCTGTGGCAAACAGCAGTAGACAAGTTGAGGTTACTTGGTCTCCAGTACTGGCAGGTTTTGAAAAAAGGCGGGGCTTTGGGACCATGGCGAAAATCGCCATCACGCCATGGAAATACGTTTGTCTCATTTCTTCAGTTATCGTGATATTGCTACGAAACTTCTGGTGAGTGATCCTAGTCTGAGCTCCAAGAGAAATAGACAGCTGAAGTTTGTGGGCGTGGCCTATATTCTTAAATAGCGCCCCCTAGAGCCATTAAAACTTTCAGCCCCAAGCCATGCTTTGACTGAGGATTACGAAATTTGGTACACTAATGTGGGGTCTCAGGACCTACAAAAAAGTCTCTTGGAGCCAAGCGTAAAGTCGCACAGGAAGTCGGCCATTTTGGTGCAAGTACGTGATTTAGTGGTTTTCGCACACATTGTTTGGAGAGTGATGCTCCGTCGCCCTTTTCACCAATCACCTTCAAACTTCTGCAATACACTCTTAAGACATAGGGGAAAAAATTCAACCGTCGGATTTTTCAAAAGTTGAAAGGTGTGGGCGTGGCTAAGCCTCAAACGTTGACCTTTCGCCATTACTTTACTTGACTTAATAACTCCCATGTGCATGATCAGATCTTTTTCGAACTTTGTCTGTGTGATCATTGACCATATCTGTAAACAATGACAATGTGGACAGCTGACATCACCTAAGCCCCGCCCCCTGACTACAGGAATTTATTTTTTATGCTGAAATGCCCATATTTGTCCCCTCTAATTTAGTCAACATGACCCTAAGGTCATGCACTGTCTTCATGATGCTGTAATGACCATTCAGATCTGATAGCTTTCCAGAAAGGGAGGGGCTTTGATGCCATGGCGAATTCTGGCGTAACGCCGTAATCTTAATATTCAATTTAATGGTGAGCTCAGAGGGGATGCTGAGTCAGGGTGAGGTGCAGACTAGGAGGCCATTCGCGGTTTCTGGTGTCGGGGTGGTTGACGTTTCTGTTCTGTCAGACGTGCACTGGTGCGACGGCAGACCGGAGCGGCGCGGAGCTGCGAGGGCCGAACGACGCTGCTTGCAGCTTTAATTATTATTATTTTTTGTTATTCCGTGCCCCCTTTGAACAGCTTTTTGGGGACCTTAACATACCCCAAAACTCACAATATTTTGCACACTTGTCAGGCCTGGTGAAAAATTTGATATTTTAAAGGTCCCGAAAAAATCGCAAAGAAAATGGCTGAACAGCGCCCCCTACAAAGTGAAAAAAACCCCTCTCCATAAAGCTTAGTTTATCGTACAGTTATGAAATTTGGTACACTTGTAGTACTCAACAGTCCGCACAGAAAAGTCTCTTGCAACCATGGTCAATATCAAACAGGAAGTCGGCCATTTTGGGTTGAAATGGCGATTTTTTGCCGTTTTTACCGTTTTTAGGGTCCGTTTCTGATTGGATTGCTCGATCATTTTTCGCACGATCGTCTCAAAAATTGTGTAAAATTGCTCAGAAGGGATGGGCGAACAAAATGAGATAAGGATTCTGAGTTTTCGTATATGTTGAAGGGGCGGAGCCAGGCCTCGAAGTTTGACTACTCGCCAAAAATATTTAAATTGCTATAACTTCATAACTGAATGGAATAGAGTTACCAAACTTTCTGTGGTCATTCGTCATCCACCCACAAAGTAAATTGAATGGTCGGATGATGACATCACACAAGCCCCGCCCCCTCAGGACCAAAAAGATCAAGTTTTACTGTGAAAGGTCCCAAATTGCCCCATTTCACTTAATCACCACAAATTTGTAGCTGGTAACTCAAGACAAGTGGGGGTTGCTTGGCGTCACTTTATGGGAGTTTTCGGCAGAGGGCGGGGCTGTGGCGGCGCGGCGAATTCAGGCGTACCGCCTTGGCCTTACGTTTGCCTCCCATTTCGTCATTTCCAAAGATATCGTCACGAAACTTCTTGTGAGTGATCCTAGTCCGGCCCCCCAAAAGATCTGATGTGAACATCTGGTGGGCGTGGCCTATTTTCTGAAATAGCGCCCCCTAGGACCATTAAAACTGTCAGCCCCAAGCCATGCTTTGACTGAGGATTACGAAATTTGGTACACTAATGTGGTGTCTCAGGACCTATAAAAAAGTCTCTTGAAGCCAAGTGCAAAGTCGCACAGGAAGTCGGCCATTTTGGTCCAAGTGCGCGATTTAGTGGTTTTCACACACGTTGTTTGGAGAGTGATACTCCGTCGCCCTTTTCACCAATCACTTTCAAACTTCTGCTATATAGTCTTAAGACATAGAGGAAAAAATTCAACCGTCGTATTTTAAATAAGTATAAAGGTGTGGGCGTGGCTAAGCCTCAAACTTTGACCTTTCGCCACGCCACTCTTTTTTTCACAGCTCCTTATTGGACTCCTTTTACCCAATCACCAGGAATCTCTGGTAAATAGCAGCAGGCAAGTTGAGGTCACTTGGTCTCCAGTACTGGAAGGTTTTGCAAAAAGGCGGGGCTTTGGGAGCATGGCGTAATTCGCCATCACGCCATGGAAATACGTTTGCCTCTCATTTCTTCATTTATCGTGATATCACCTCGACCATTGTTGTGAGTGATCCTAGTCTGACCCCCAATAGAAAAGGTCAGCTTAAGTTTGTGGGCGTGGCCTATTTTCTGTATTAGCGCCCCCTAGGACCATTAAAACTGTCAGCCCCAAGCCATGCTTTGACTGAGGATTACGAAATTTGGTACACTAATGTGGTGTCTCAGGACCTACAAAAAAGTCTCTTGGAGCCAAGTGCAAAGTCGCACAGGAAGTCGGCCATTTTGGTCCAAGTACTCGATTTAGTGGTTTTCACACACGTTGTTTGGAGAGTGATGCTCCGTCGCCCTTTTCACCAATCGCCTTCGAGCTTCTGCTATATACTCTTAAGCCATAGAGGAAAAAATTCAACCGTCGGATTTTAAATAAGTATAAAGGTGTGGGCGTGGCTAAGCCTCAAACTTTGACCTTTCGCCACGCCACTCTTTTTTTCACAGCTCCCTATTGGACTCCTTTTACCCAATCACCTGGAATCTCTGGTAAATAGCAGCTGACAAGTTGAGGTCACTTGGTCTACAGTACTGGCAGGTTTTGAAAAAAGGCGGGGCTTTGGGAGCATGGCGAAATTCGCCATCACGCCATGGCAATACGTTTGCCTCTCATTTCTTCAATTATCGTGACATCGCCACAAAATGTCTGGTGAGTGATCCTAGTCTGACCCCCAATAGAAATGGGCATCTGAGATTTGTGGGCGTGGCCTATATTCTGAAATAGCGCCCCCTAGGACCATTAAAACTGTCAGCCCCAAGACAAGGTTTGACTGAGGATTACGAAAATTGGTACACTCATGTAGGGTCTCTGGCCCTACAAAAAAGTCTCTTGGAGCCAAGCGCAATTTCGCACAGGAGGTCGGCCATTTTGGTCCAAGTACTCGATTTAGTGGTTTTCGCACACGTTGTTTGGACATTGATGGCCCGTTGCCCTTTACACCGATCACCTTCAAACTTATGCTATGTACTTTTAAGTCAAAGGGGAAAAAATTCAACCGTCGGATTTTAAATAAGTATAAAGGTGTGGGCGTGGCTAAGCCTCAAACTTTGACCTTTCGCCATGACATTACTTGACTTAATAACTCCCATGTGCATGATCAGATCTAATTCAAACTTTGTCTGTGTGATCACTGACCACATCTCAAGACAAAGACAATGTGGACAGCTGACATCACCTAAGCCCCGCCCCCTGACAACAGGAAGTCTATTGTTTTATGGTGAAATGCCCATATTTGTCCCCTCTAATTTAATGAAAATGACACTCAGGTCATACAGTGTCTTCATGATGTTTTAAAGACCATTCAGATCTGATAGCTTTCCAGAAAGGGAGGGGCTTTGATGTCATGGTGAATGCTGGCGTGACGCCATGACCTTACATTTGACTGTAACTTCCACAAACGGCCTCCGATTTGCCCGAAACTGAATATGGCAATGAACAATCATGCCCTTTAGCCAATGAGGCACAAACGGTTGGTGAATGTTATATAATGTCACCAAAGCTGACCTCAATGGGACTTTTCTGTAGTTGGTCACAGCGCCACCTAGATAACGTTATCCTTCGATAACTTTAAAAAACATGGTCAGAATAGCATTAAAGTTGGTCACTGTCATCACACCACCAGTGTGGTAAAGATAGAGGATTCCCTAGTGGTGAGACATAAAATATAATGGTGGGCTCAAAGGGGATGCTGAGTCAGGGTGAGTTGCGGACAAGGTGGCCGTTAGCAGTTTCTGGTGTTGGGGTGGTCGACGTTTGTGTTCTGCGGAAGTGCCCTGGTGCCCCGGGCTGCCGGCCAGGCCGGAGCGGCGCGGAGCTGCGAGGGCCGAACGACGCTGCTTGCAGCTTTAATTAGGCCCGAGCAGCGAAAGCGCTGCGAAGGCCTCTTGTTTTTGCTCTGATTAGGCCCGAGCAGCGAAAGCGCTGCGAAGGCCTCTTGTTTTTGCTCTGATTATTATTATTTTTTGTTATTCCGTGCCCCCTTTGAACGGCTTTTTGGGGACCTTAACATACCCCAAAACTCACAATATTTTGCAAACTTCTCAGGCCTGGTGAAAAATTTGATATTTTAAAGGTCCCAAAAAAATCGCAAAGAAAATGGCTGAACAGCGCCCCCTACAAAGTGAAAAAAAACCCTCTCCATAAAGCTTAGTTTATCGTACAGTTATGAAATTTGGTACACTTGTAGAACTCAACAGTCCGCACAGAAAAGTCTCTTGCAAGCATGGTCAATATCAAACAGGAAGTCGGCCATTTTGGGTTGAAATGGCGATTTTTAGCCGTTTTTGCCGTTTTTAGGGTCCGTTTCTGATTGGATTGCTCGATCATTTTTCGCACGATCGTCTCAAAACTTGTGTAAAATTGCTCAGAAGGAATGGGCGAACAAAATGAGACAAGGATTCTGAGTTTTCGTATATGTTGAAGGGGCGGGGCCAGGCCTCGAAGTTTGACTACTCGCCAAAAAATTTAAAATTGCTATAACTTAATAACTGAAAGGAATAGAATTACCAAACTTTCTGTGGTCATTCGTCATCCAGCCACAAAGTAAATTGAATGGTCGGATGATGACATCACACAAGCCCCGCCCCCTCAGGACCAAAAAGGTCAAGTTTTACTGTGAAAGGTCCCAAATTGCCCCATTTCACTTAATCACCACAAACTTGTAGCTGGTAACTCAAGACAAGTGGAGGTTGCTTGGCGTCACTTTATGGGAGTTTTCGGCAGAAGGCGGGGCTGTGGCGGCGCGGCGAAGTCAGGCGTACCGCCATGGCCTTACGTTTGCCTTCCATTTCGTCATTTCTAAAGATATCGTCACGAAACTTGTTGTGAGTGATCCTAGTCCGGCCCCTCAAAAGATCTGATGTGAACATCCGGTGGGCGTGGCCTATTTTCTGAAATAGGGCCCCCTAGGACCATTAAAACTGTCAGCCCCAAGCCATGCTTTGACTGAGGAGTACGAAATTTGGTACACTAATGTGGTGTCTCAGGACCTACAAAAAAGTCTCTTGGAGCCAAGTGCAAAGTTGCACAGGAAGTCGGCCATTTTGGTCCAAGTACGCAATTTAGTGGTTTTCGCACACGTTGTTTGGAGAGTGATGCTCCGTCGCCATTTTCACCAATCTGCTTCAAACTTCTGCCATCTGCTCTTAAGACATAGAGGAAAAAATTCAACCGTCGGATTTTTCAAAAGTTGAAAGGTGTGGGCGTGGCTAAGCCTCAAACTTTGACCTGTCGCCGCACCACTCTTTTTTTCACAGCTCCCTACTGGACTCCTTTTACCCAATCAGCAGGAGTCTCTGGCAAATAGCAGTAGACAACTTGAGGTCACTTGGTATCCAGTACTGGAAGGTTTCAAAAAAAGGCAGGGCTTTGGGAGCATGGCGAAAATCGCCATCACGCCATGGAAATACGTTTGCCTCTCATTTCTTCATTTATCGTGATATCGTTACGAAACTTCTGGTGAGTGATCCTAGTCTGACCACAAAGAGACATAGACAGCTGAAATATGTGGGCGTGGCCTAATTTCTGAAATAGCGCCCCCTAGGACCATTTAAACTAATAGCCCCAAGCCATGCTTTGACTGAGGATTACGAAATTTGGTACACTAATGTGGTGTCCCTGGACCTACAAAAAAGTCTCTTGGAGCCAATCACAAAATTGCACAGGAAGTCGGCCATTTTGGTCCAAGTACGCGATTTAGTGGTTTTCGCACACGTTGTTTGGAGAGTGATGCTCCGTCGCCCTTTTCACCAATCGCCTTCAAACTTCTGCTGTATACTCTTAAGGCATAGGGGAAAAAATTCAACCGTCGGATTTTTCAAAAGTTGAAAGGTGTGGGCGTGGCTAAGCCTCAAACTTTGACCTGTCGCCGCGCCACTCTTTTTTTCACAGCTCCCTACTGGACTCCTTTTACCCAATCGGCAGGAGTCTCTGGCAAATAGCAGTAGACAACTTGAGGTCACTTGGTATCCAGTACTGGAAGGTTTCAAAAAAAGGCGGGGCTTTGGGAGCATGTCGAAAATCGCCATCACGCCATGGAAATACGTTTGCCTCTCATTTCTTCATTTATCGTGATATTGTTACGAAACTTCTGGTGAGTGATCCTAGTCTGACCCCAAAGAGACATAGACACCTGAAATATGTGGGCGTGGCCTAATTTCTGAAATAGCGCCCCCTAGGACCATTTAATTTATTAGCCCCAAGCCATGCTTTCACTGAGGATTACGAAATTTGGTACACTAATGTGGTGTCCCAGGACCTACAAAAAAGTCTCTTGGAGCCAAGCACAAAATTGCACAGGAAGTCGGCCATTTTGGTCCAAGTACGCGATTTAGTGGTTTTCGCACACGTTGTTTGGAGAGTGATGCTCCTTCGCCCTTTTTACCAATCGCCTTCAAACTTCTGCTATATACTCTTAAGGCATAGGGGAAAAAAGTCAACCGTCGGATTTTTCAAAAGTTGAAAGGTGTAGGCGTGGCTAAGCCTCAAACTTTGACCTTTCGCCATTACTTGACTTAATAACTCCCATGTGCATGATCAGATCTTTTTCGAACTTTGTCTGTGTGATCATTGACCATATCTGTAAACAATGACAATGTGGACAGCTGACATCATCTAAGCCCCGCCCCCTGACTAAAGGAAGTTATTATTTTATGCTGAAATGCCCATATTTGTCCCCTCTAATTTAGTCAACATGACACCTAGGTCATGCACTGTCTTCATGATGCTGTAATGGCCATTCAAATCTGATAGCTTTCCAGAAAGGGAGGGGCTTTAATGCCATGGCGAATTCTGGCGTAACGCCGTAACCTTACAATTCAATTTAATGGTGAGCTCAGAGGGGATGCTTAGTCAGGGTGAGGTGCGGACTAGGAGGCCATTTGCTGTTTCCGGTGACGGGATGATTGACGTTTCTGTTCTGCCAGACATGCCCTGGTGCCCCGGGCTGCCGGCCAGGCCGGAGCGGCGCGGAGCTGCGAGGGCCGAACGACGCTGCTTGCAGCTTTAATTAGGCCCGAGCAGCGAAAGCGCTGCGAAGGCCTCTTGTTTTTGCTCCGATTATTATTCTTTCTTTTTTTGTTATTCCGTGCCCCCTTTGAATGGCTTTTTGGGGACCTTAACATACCCCAAAACTCACAATATTTTGCAAACTTGTCAGGCCTGGTGAAAAATTTGATATTTTAAAGGTCCCAAAAAAATCGCAAAGAAAATGGCTGAACAGCGCCCCCTACAATGTGAAAAAAACCCCTCTCCATAAAGCTTAGTTTATCGTACAGTTATGAAATTTGGTACACTTGTAGTACTCAACAGTCCGCACAGAAAAGTCTCTTGCAAGCATGGTCAATATCAAACAGGAAGTCGGCCATTTTGGGTTGAAATGGCGATTTTTAGCCGTTTTTGCAGTTTTTAGGGTCCGTTTCTGATTGGATTGCTCGATCATTTTTCGCACGATCGTCTCAAAAATTGTGTAAAAATGCTCAGAAGGGATGGGCAAACAAAATGAGATGAGGATTCTGAGTTTTCGTATATGTTGAAGGGGCGGGGCCAGGCCTTGAAGTTTGACTACTCGCCAATTTTTTTTTAATTGCTATAACTTCATAACTGAATAGAATAGAGTTACCAAACTTTCTGTGGTCATTCATCATCCACCCACAAAGTAATATGAATGGTTGGATGATGACATCACACAAGCTCCGCCCGCTCAGGACCAAAAAGGTCAAGTTTTACTGTGAAAGGTCCCAAATTGCCCCATTTCACTTAATCACCACAAATTTGTAGCTGGTAACTCAAGACAAGTGGGGGTTGCTTGGCGTCACTTTATGGGAGTTTTCGGCAGAGGGCGGGGCTGTGGCGGCGCGGCGAAGTCAGACGTACCGCCGTGGCCTTACGTTTGCCTCCCATTTCGTCATTTCTAAAGATATCGTCACGAAACTTTTTGTGAGTAATCCTAGTCTGGCCCCTCAAACAATCTGATGTCAACATCCGGTGGGCGTGGCCTATTTTCTGAAATAGCGCCCCCTAGGACCATTAAAACTGTCAGCCCCAAGCCATGCTTTGACTGAGGATTACGCAATTTGGTACACTAATGTGGTGTCTCAGGACCTACAAAAAAGTCTCTTGGAGCCTAGTGCAAAGTCGCACAGGAAGTCGGCCATTTTGGTCCAAGTACGCGATTTAGTGGTTTTCGCACACGTTGTTTGGAGAGTGATGCTCCGTCGCCCTTTTCACCATTCTCCTTCAAACTTCTGCTATGTACTCGTAAGACATAGGGAAAAAAATTCAACCGTCGGATTTTTCAAAAGTTGAAAGGTGTGGGCGTGGCTAATTCTCAAACTTTGACCTGCCGCCACGCCACTCTTTTTTTCACAGCTCCCTACTGGACTCCTTTTACCCAATCACCAGGATTCTGTGGGAAACAGCAGTAGACAACTTGAGGTTACTTGGTCTCCAGTACTGGCAGGTTTTGAAAAAAGGCGGGGCTTTGGGAGCATGGCGAAAATCGCCATCACGCCATGGAAATACGTTTGCCTCTCATTTCTTCAGTTATCGTGATATCGCTCCGACACTTCTGGTGAGTGATCCTAGTCTGACCCCCAAGACAAATAGACAGCTGAAGTTTGTGGGCGTGGCCTATTCTCTTAAATAGCGCCCCCTAGGACCATTTAAACTAATAGCCCCAAGCCATGCTTTGACTGAGGATTACGAAATTTGGTACACTAATGTGGTGTCTCAGGACCTACAAAAAAGTCTCTTGGAGCCAAGGACAAAGTCGCACAGGAAGTCGGCCATTTTGGTCCAAGTACGCGATTTAGTGGTTTTCGCACACGTTGTTTGGAGAGTGATGCTCCGTCGCCCTTTTCACCAATTACTTTCAAACTTCTGCTGTATACTCTTACGACGTAGGGGAAAAAATTCAACCGTCGGATTTTTCAAAAGTTGAAAGGTGTGGGCGTGGCTAAGCCTCAAACTTTGACCTTTCGCCATTACTTTACTTGACTTAATAACTCCCATGTGCATGATCAGATCTTTTTCAAACTTTGTCTGTGTGATCATTGACCATATCTGTAAAAAATGACAATGTGGACAGCTGACATCACCTAAGCCCCGCCCCCTGACTACAGGAAGTCTATTTTTTATGCTGAAATACCCATATTTGTCCCCTCTAATTTAGTGAACATGACACTAAGGTCATACACTGTCTTCATGATGTTGTAATGACCATTCAGATCTGATAGCTTTCCAGAAAGGGAGGGGCTTTTATGCCATGGCGAATTCTGGCGTAACGCCGTAACCTTACAATTCAATTTAATGGTGAGCTCAGAGGGGATGCTGAGTCAGGGTGAGGTGCGGACTAGGAGGCCATTTGCGGATTCTGGCGTCGGGGTGGTTGACGATTCTGTTCTGCCAGACGTGCCCTGGTGCCCCGGGCTGCCGGCCAGGCCGGAGCGGCGCAGAGCTGCGAGGGCCGAACGACGCTGCTTGCAGCTTTAATTATTATTTATTATTCCGTGCGCGAAACGAATGGCTTTTTTGGGACCTTAACATACCCCAAAACTCACAATATTTTGCAAACTTGTCAGGCCTGGTGAAAAATTTGATATTTTAAAGGTCCCAAAAAAATCGCAAAGAAATTGGCTGAACAGCGCCCCCTAGAAAGTGAAAAAAAGCCCTCTCCATAAAGCTTAGTTTATCGTACAGTTATGAAATTTGGTACACTTGTAGTACTCAACAGTCCGCACAGAAAAGTCTCTTGCAACCATGGTCAATATCAAACAGGAAGTCGGCCATTTTGGGTTGAAATGGCGATTTTTTGCAGTTTTTGCCGTTTTTAGGGTCCGTTCCTGATTGGATTGCTCGATCATTTTTCGCACGATCGTCTCAAAAATTGTGTAAAATTGCTAAGAAGGGATGGGCGAACAAAATGAGATGAGAATTCTGAGTTTTCGTATATGTTGAAGGGGCGGGGCCAGGCCTCGAAGTTTGACTACTCGCCAAAAATATTTAAATTGCTATAACTTCATAACTGAATGGAATAGAGTTACCAAACTTTCTGTGGTCATTCGTCATCCACCCACAAAGTAAATTGAATGGTCGGATGATGACATCACACAAGCCCCGCCCCCTCAGGACCAAAAAGATCAAGTTTTACTGTGAAAGGTCCCAAATTGCCCCATTTCACTTAATCACCACAAATTTGTAGCTGGTAACTCAAGACAAGTGGGGTTTGCTTGGCGTCACTTTATGGGAGTTTTCGGCAGAGGGCGGGGCTGTGGCGGCGCGGCGAATTCAGGCGTACCGCCGTGGCCTTACGTTTGCCTCCCATTTCGTCATTTCCAAAGATATCGTCACGAAACTTCTTGTGAGTGATCCTAGTCCGGCCCCCCAAAAGATCTGATGTGAACATCTGGTGGGCGTGGCCTATTTTCTGAAATAGCGCCCCCTAGGACCATTAAAACTGTCAGCCCCAAGCCATGCTTTGACTGAGGATTACGAAATTTGGTACACTAATGTGGTGTCTCAGGACCTACAAAAAAGTCTCTTGGAGCCAAGTGCAAAGTCGCACAGGAAGTCGGCCATTTTGGTCCAAGTGCGCGATTTAGTGGTTTTCACACACGTTGTTTGGAGAGTGATACTCCGTCGCCCTTTTCACCAATCACTTTCAAACTTCTGCTATATAGTCTTAAGACATAGAGGAAAAAATTCAACCGTCGGATTTTAAATAAGTATAAAGGTGTGGGCGTGGCTAAGCCTCAAACTTTGACCTTTCGCCACGCCACTCTTTTTTTCACAGCTCCTTATTGGACTCCTTTTACCCAATCACCAGGAATCTCTGGTAAATAGCAGCAGGCAAGTTGAGGTCACTTGGTCTCCAGTACTGGAAGGTTTTGAAAAAAGGCGGGGCTTTGGGAGCATGGCGAAATTCGCCATCACGCCATGGAAATACGTTTGCCTCTCATTTCTTCATTTATCGTGATATCACCTCAACCATTGTTGTGAGTGATCCTAGTCTGACCCCCAATAGAAAAGGTCAGCTTAAGTTTGTGGGCGTGGCCTATTTTCTGTATTAGCGCCCCCTAGGACCATTAAAACTGTCAGCCCCAAGCCATGCTTTGACTGAGGATTACGAAATTTGGTACACTAATGTGGTGTCTCAGGACCTACAAAAAAGTCTCTTGGAGCCAAGTGCAAAGTCGCACAGGAAGTCGGCCATTTTGGTCCAAGTACTCGATTTAGTGGTTTTCACACACGTTGTTTGGAGAGTGATGCTCCGTCGCCCTTTTCACCAATCGCCTTCGAGCTTCTGCTATATACTCTTAAGACATAGAGGAAAAAATTCAACCGTCGGATTTTAAATAAGTATAAAGGTGTGGGCGTGGCTAAGCCTCAAACTTTGACCTTTCGCCACGCCACTCTTTTTTTCACAGCTCCCTATTGGACTCCTTTTACCCAATCACCTGGAATCTCTGGTAAATAGCAGCTGACAAGTTGAGGTCACTTGGTCTACAGTACTGGCAGGTTTTGAAAAAAGGCGGGGCTTTGGGAGCATGGCGAAATTCGCCATCACGCCATGGCAATACGTTTGCCTCTCATTTCTTCAATTATCGTGACATCGCCACAAAATGTCTGGTGAGTGATCCTAGTCTGACCCCCAATAGAAATGGGCATTTGAGATTTGTGGGCGTGGCCTATATTCTGAAATAGCGCCCCCTAGGACAATTAAAACTGTCAGCCCCAAGACAAGGTTTGACTGAGGATTACGAAAATTGGTACACTCATGTAGGGTCTCTGGCCCTACAAAAAAGTCTCTTGGAGCCAAGCGCAATTTCGCACAGGAGGTCGGCCATTTTGGTCCAAGTACTCGATTTAGTGGTTTTCGCACACGTTGTTTGGACATTGATGGCCCGTTGCCCTTTACACCGATCACCTTCAAACTTATGCATTGTACTTTTAAGTCAAAGGGGAAAAAATTCAACCGTCGGATTTTAAATAAGTATAAAGGTGTGGGCGTGGCTAAGCCTCAAACTTTGACCTTTCGCCATGACATTACTTGACTTAATAACTCCCATGTGCATGATCAGATCTAATTCAAACTTTGTCTGTGTGATCACTGACCACATCTCAAGACAAAGACAATGTGGACAGCTGACATCACCTAAGCCCCGCCCCCTGACAACAGGAAGTCTATTGTTTTATGGTGAAATGCCCATATTTGTCCCCTCTAATTTAATGAAAATGACACTCAGGTCATACAGTGTCTTCATGATGTTTTAAAGACCATTCAGATCTGATAGCTTTCCAGAAAGGGAGGGGCTTTGATGTCATGGTGAATGCTGGCGTGACGCCATGACCTTACATTTGACTGTAACTTCCACAAACGGCCTCCGATTTGCCCGAAACTGAATATGGCAATGAACAATCATGCCCTTTAGCCAATGAGGCACAAACGGTTGGTGAATGTTATATAATGTCACCAAAGCTGACCTCAATGGGACTTTTCTGTAGTTGGTCACAGCGCCACCTAGATAACGTTATCCTTCGATAACTTTAAAAAACATGGTCAGAATAGCATTAAAGTTGGTCACTGTCATCACACCACCAGTGTGGTAAAGATAGAGGATTCCCTAGTGGTGAGACATAAAATATAATGGTGGGCTCAAAGGGGATGCTGAGTCAGGGTGAGTTGCGGACAAGGTGGCCGTTAGCAGTTTCTGGTGTTGGGGTGGTCGACGTTTGTGTTCTGCGGACGTGCCCTGGTGCCCCGGGCTGCCGGCCAGGCCGGAGCGGCGCGGAGCTGCGAGGGCCAAACGACGCTGCTTGCAGCTTTAATTATTTTTTGTTATTCCGTGCCCCCTTTGAACAGCTTTTTGGGGACCTTAACATACCCCAAAACTCACAATATTTTGCACACTTGTCAGGCCTGGTGAAAAATTTGATATTTTAAAGGTCCCAAAAAAATCGCAAAGAAAATGGCTGAACAGCGCCCCCTACAAAGTGAAAAAAAAACCCTCTCCATAAAGCTTAGTTTATCGTACAGTTATGAAATTTGGTACACTTGTAGTACTCAACAGTCCGCACAGAAAAGTCTCTTGCAACCATGGTCAATATCAAACAGGAAGTCGGCCATTTTGGGTTGAAATGGCAATTTTTTGCCGTTTTTGCCGTTTTTAGGGTCCGTCTCTGATTGGATTGCTCGATCATTTTTCGCACGATCGTCTCAAAAATTGTGTAAAATTGCTCAGAAGGGATGGGCGAACAAAATGAGATAAGGATTCTGAGTTTTCGTATATGTTGAAGGGGCGGAGCCAGGCCTCAAAGTTTGACTACTCGCCAAAAAAATTTAAATTGCTATAACTTCATAATTGAATGGAATAGAGTTACCAAACTTTGTGTGGTCATTTGTCATCGACCCACAAAGTAAATTGAATGGTCGGTTGATGACATCACACAAGCCCCGCCCCCTCAGGACCAAAAAGGTCAAGTTTTACTGTGAAAGGTCCCAAATTGCCCCATTTCACTTAATCACCACAAATTTGGAGCTGGTAACTCAAGGCAAGTGGGGGTTGCTTGGCGTCACTTTATGGGAGTTTTCGGCAGAGGGCGGGGCTGTGGCGGCGCGGCGAAGTAAGGCGTACCGCCGTGGCCTTACGTTTGCCTCCCATTTCTTTATTTCTAAAGATGTCGTCACGAAACTTCTTGTGAGTGATCCTAGTCTGGCCCCCCAAAAAATCTGACGTGAACATCCGGTGGGCGTGGCCAATTTTCTGAAATAGCGCCCCCTAGGACCATTAAAACTGTCAGCCCCAAGCCATGCTTTGACTGAGGATTACGAAATTTGGTACACTAATGTGGTGTCTCAGGACCTACAAAAAAGTCTCTTGGAGCCAAGTGCAAAGTCGCACAGGAAGTCGGCCATTTTGGTCCAAGTGCGCGATTTAGTTGTTTTCGCACACGTTGTTTGGAGAGTGATGCTCCGTCGCCCTTTTCACCAATCTCCTTCAAACTTCTGCTATATACTCTTAAGACATAGGGGAAAAAATTCAACCGTCGGATTTTTCAAAAGTTGAAAGGTGTGGGCGTGGCTAAGCCTCAAACTTTGAACTGTCGCCACGCCACTCTTTTTTTCACAGCTCCCTACTGGACTCCTTTTACCCAAACACCAGGATTCTGTGGCAAACAGCAGTAGACAACTTGAGGTTACTTGGTCTCCAGTACTGGCAGGTTTTGAAAAAAGGCGGGGCTTTGGGAGCATGGCGAAAATCACCATCACGCCATGGAAATACGTTTGCCTCTCATTCCTTAAGTTATCGAGATATCACCTCGAAATTTGTTGTGAGTGATCCTAGTCTGACCCCCAATAGAAATGGACAGCTAAAATTTGTGGGCGTGGCCAATTTTCTGAAATAGCGCCCTCTAGGACCATTAAAACTGCCAGCCCCTAGCCATGCTTTGACTGAGGATTACGAAATTTGGTAAACTAATGTGGAGTCTCAGGACCTACAAAAAAGTCTCTTGGAGCCAAGTCCAAAGTCGCACAGGAAGTCGGCCATTTTGGTACAAGTACGCGATTTAGATGTTTTGGTATACGTTGTTTGGAGAGTGATGCTCCGTTGCTTTTTTCACCAATCGCTTTCACACTTCTGCTATATACTCTTAAGACGTAGGGGAAAAAATTCAACCGTCGCATTTTTCAAAAGTTGAAAGGTGTGGGCGTGGCTAAGCCTCAAACTTTGACCTGTCGCCACGCCACTCTTTTTTTCACAGCTCCCTACTGGACTCCTTTTACCCAATCAGCAGGAATCTCTGGCAAATAGCAGTAGACAACGTGAGGTCACTTGGTCTCCAGTACTGGCAGGTTTCAAAAAAAGGCGGGGCTTTGGGAGCATGGCGAAAATCGCCATCACGCCATGGAAATACGTTTGCCTCTCATTTCTTCAGTTATCGTGATATCACTACGAAACTTCTGGTGAGTGATCCTAGTCTGACCCCAAGAGAAATAGACAGCTGAAGTTTGTGGGCGTGGCCTATTTCCTTAAATAGCGCCCCCTAGGACCTTTTAAACTAATAGCCCCAAGCCATGCTTTGACTGAGGATTACGAAATTTGGTACACTAATGTGTTGTCTCAGGAAAAAAAGTCTCTTGGAGCCAAGTGCAAAATCGTACAGGAAGTCGGCCATTTTGGTCCAAGTACTCAATTTAGTGGTTTTCGCAGACATTGTTTGGAGTATTATGCCCCATCGTCCTTTTCACCAATTGCCTTCAAACTCCTGCTATATCCTCTTAAGACATAGGGGAAAAAATTCAACCGTCGGATTTTTCAAAAGTTGAAAGGTGTGGGCGTGGCTAACCCTCAAACTTTGACCTTTCGCCATTACATTTCTTGGCTTAATAACTCCCATGTGCATGATCTAATCTATATCAAACTTTGTCTGTGTGATCACTGACCACATCTGAAGACAATGCCAATGTGGACAGCTGACATCCCCTAAGTCCCGCCCTCTACTACAGGAAGTCTATTGTTTTATGGTGAAATTCCCATATTTGTCATGATCTGAAAGCTTTCCAGCGGCCCTAGATAAGTTTAACCTACAATAACTTCAAACAACGTGGTCAGAAAAGCATTACAGTTGGTCTGTGTCATCAGATCCACGAGAGTCGTAAAGGTAGAGTATGCCCTAGTTGTGAGACGTGTAATATAATGGTGTCCTCAGAGGGGATGCTGAGTCAGGGTGAGGTGCGGACGAGGTGATCGTTTGCGGTTTCTGGTGTCGGGGTGGTCGACGTTTCTGTTCCGTGGACGTGCCCTAGTGCCCCGGGCTGCCGGCCAGGCCGGAGCGGCGCGGAGCTGCGAGGGCCGAACGACGCTGCTTGCAGCTTTAATTAGGCCCGAGCAGCGAAAGCGCTGCGAAGGCCTCTTGTTTTTGCTCTGATTATTATTAGGCCCGAGCAGCGAAAGCGCTGCGAAGGCCTCTTGTTTTTGCTCTGTTTATTCTTTTTTATTTATTATTCTTAGCCCGCTTTGAATGGCCTTTTGGGGACCTTATCATACCCCAAAACTCACAATATTTTGCAGACTTGTCAGGCCTGGTGAAAAATTTGATATTTTAAAGGTCCCAAAAAAATCGCAAAGAAAATGACTGAACAGCGCCCCCTACAAAGTAAAAAAAAACCCTCTCCATAAAGCTTAGTTTATCGTACAGTTATGAAATTTGGTACACTTATAGTACGCAACAGTCCGCACAGAAAAGTCTCTTGCAAGCATGGTCAATATCAAACAGGAAGTCGGCCATTTTGGGTTGAAATAGCGATTTTTTGCCGTTTTGGCCGTTTTTAGGGTCCGTTTCTGATTGGATTGCTCGATCATTTTTTGCACGATCGTCTCAAAAATTGTGTAAAATTGCTCAGAAGGGATGGGCGAACAAAATGAGACAAGGATTCTGACTTTTCGTATATGTTGAAGGGGCGGGGCCAGGCCTCGAAGTTTGACTACTCGCCAAAAATTTTTAAATTGCTATAACTTAATAACTGAAAGGAATAGAATTACCAAACTTTCTGTGGTCATTTGTCATCCTGCCACAAAGTAATTTGAATGGTCGGATGATGACATCACACTAGCCCCGCCCCCTCAGGACCAAAAAGGTCAAGTTTTACTGTGAAAGGTCCCAAATTGCCCCATTTCACTTAATCACCACAAACTTGTAGCTGGTAACTCAAGACAATTGGAGGTTGCTTGGCGTCACTTTATGGGAGTTTTCGGCAGAAGGCGGGGCTGTGGCGGCGCGGCGAAGTCAGGCGTACCGCCGTGGCCTTACGTTTGCCTTCCATTTCGTTATTTCTAAAGATATCGTCACGAAACTTGTTGTGAGTGATCCTAGTCCGGCCCCTCAAAAGATCTGATGTGAACATCCGGTGGGCGTGGCCTTTTTTCTGAAATAGCGCCCCCTAGGACCATTAAAACTGTCAGCCCCAAGCCATGCTTTGACTGAGGAGTACGAAATTTGGTACACTAATGTGGTGTCTCAGGACCTACAAAAAAGTCTCTTGGAGCCAAGTGCAAAGTTGCACAGGAAGTCGGCCATTTTGGTCCAAGTACGCAATTTAGTGGTTTTTGCACACGTTGTTTGGAGAGTGATGCTCCGTCGCCATTTTCACCAATCTCCTTCAAACTTCTGCCATCTGCTCTTAAGACATAGAGGAAAAAATTCAACCGTCGGATTTTTCAAAAGTTGAAAGGTGTGGGCGTGGCTAAGCCTCAAACTTTGACCTGTCGCCGCACCACTCTTTTTTTCACAGCTCCCTACTGGACTCCTTTTACCCAATCAGCAGGAGTCTCTGGCAAATAGCAGTAGACAACTTGAGGTCACTTGGTATCCAGTACTGGAAGGTTTCAAAAAAAGGCAGGGCTTTGGGAGCATGGCGAAAATCGCCATCACGCCATGGAAATACGTTTGCCTCTCATTTCTTCATTTATCGTGATATCGTTACGAAACTTCTTGTGAGTGATCCTAGTCTGACCACAAAGAGACATAGACAGCTGAAATATGTGGGCGTGGCCTAATTTCTGAAATAGCGCCCCCTAGGACCATTTAAACTAATAGCCCCAAGCCATGCTTTGACTGAGGATTACGAAATTTGGTACACTAATGTGGTGTCCCAGGACCTACAAAAAAGTCTCTTGGAGCCAATCACAAAATTGCACAGGAAGTCGGCCATTTTGGTCCAAGTACGCGATTTAGTGGTTTTCGCACACGTTGTTTGGAGAGTGATGCTCCGTCGCCCTTTTCACCAATCGCCTTCAAACTTCTGCTATATACTCTTAAGGCATAGGGGAAAAAATTCAACCGTCGGATTTTTCAAAAGTTGAAAGGTGTGGGCGTGGCTAAGCCTCAAACTTTGACCTTTCGCCATTACTTGACTTAATAACTCCCATGTGCATGATCAGATCTTTTTCGAACTTTGTCTGTGTGATCATTGACCATATCTGTAAACAATGACAATGTGGACAGCTGACATCATCTAAGCCCCGCCCCCTGACTAAAGGAAGTTATTATTTTATGCTGAAATGCCCATATTTGTCCCCTCTAATTTAGTCAACATGACACCTAGGTCATGCACTGTCTTCATGATGCTGTAATGGCCATTCAAATCTGATAGCTTTCCAGAAAGGGAGGGGCTTTGATGCCATGGCGAATTCTGGCGTAACGCCGTAACCTTACAATTCAATTTAATGGTGAGCTCAGAGGGGATGCTTAGTCAGGGTGAGGTGCGGACTAGGAGGCCATTTGCTGTTTCCGGTGACGGGATGATTGACGTTTCTGTTCTGCCAGACATGCCCTGGTGCCCCGGGCTGCCGGCCAGGCCGGAGCGGCGCGGAGCTGCGAGGGCCGAACGACGCTGCTTGCAGCTTTAATTAGGCCCGAGCAGCGAAAGCGCTGCGAAGGCCTCTTGTTTTTGCTCTGATTATTATTATTTTTTGTTATTCCGTGCCCCCTTTGAACAGCTTTTTGGGGACCTTAACATACCCCAAAACTCACAATATTTTGCACACTTGTCAGGCCTGGTGAAAAATTTGATATTTTAAAGGTCCCAAAAAAATCGCAAAGAAAATGGCTGAACAGCGCCCCCTACAAAGTGAAAAAAAACCCTCTCCATAAAGCTTAGTTTATCGTACAGTTATGAAATTTGGTACACTTGTAGTACTCAACAGTCCGCACAGAAAAGTCTCTTGCAACCATGGTCAATATCAAACAGGAAGTCGGCCATTTTGGGTTGAAATGGCAATTTTTTGCCGTTTTTGCCGTTTTTAGGGTCCGTCTCTGATTGGATTGCTCGATCATTTTTCGCACGATCGTCTCAAAAATTGTGTAAAATTGCTCAGAAGGGATGGGCGAACAAAATGAGATAAGGATTCTGAGTTTTCGTATATGTTGAAGGGGCGGAGCCAGGCCTCAAAGTTTGACTACTCGCCAAAAAAATTTAAATTGCTATAACTTCATAATTGAATGGAATAGAGTTACCAAACTTTCTGTGGTCATTTGTCATCGACCCACAAAGTAAATTGAATGGTCGGTTGATGACATCACACAAGCCCCGCCCCCTCAGGACCAAAAAGGTCAAGTTTTACTGAGAAAGATCCCAAATTGCCCCATTTCACTTAATCACCACAAATTTGGAGCTGGTAATTTAAGGCAAGTGGGGGTTGCTTGGCGTCACTTTATGGGAGTTTTCGGCAGAGGGCGGGGCTGTGGCGGCGCGGCGAAGTAAGGCGTACCGCCGTGGCCTTACGTTTGCCTCCCATTTCTTTATTTCTAAAGATGTCGTCACGAAACTTCTTGTGAGTGATCCTAGTCTGGCCCCCCAAAAAATCTGACGTGAACATCTGGTGGGCGTGGCCAATTTTCTGAAATAGCGCCCCCTAGGACCATTAAAACTGTCAGCCCCAAGCCATGCTTTGACTGAGGATTACGAAATTTGGTACACTAATGTGGTGTCTCAGGACCTACAAAAAAGTCTCTTGGAGCCAAGTGCAAAGTCGCACAGGAAGTCGGCCATTTTGGTCCAAGTGCGCGAATTAGTGGTTTTCACACACGTTGTTTGGAGAGTGATACTCCGTCGCCCTTTTCACCAATCACTTTCAAACTTCTGCTATATAGTCTTAAGACATAGAGGAAAAAATTCAACCGTCGGATTTTAAATAAGTATAAAGGTGTGGGCGTGGCTAAGCCTCAAACTTTGACCTTTCGCCACGCCACTCTTTTTTTCACAGCTCCTTATTGGACTCCTTTTACCCAATCACCAGGAATCTCTGGTAAATAGCAGCAGGCAAGTTGAGGTCACTTGGTCTCCAGTACTGGAAGGTTTTGAAAAAAGGCGGGGCTTTGGGAGCATGGCGAAATTCGCCATCACGCCATGGATATACGTTTGCCTCTCATTTCTTCATTTATCGTGATATCACCTCGACCATTGTTGTGAGTGATCCTAGTCTGACCCCCAATAGAAAAGGTCAGCTTAAGTTTGTGGGCGTGGCCTATTTTCTGTATTAGCGCCCCCTAGGACCATTAAAACTGTCAGCCCCAAGCCATGCTTTGACTGAGGATTACGAAATTTGGTACAATAATGTGGTGTCTCAGGACCTACAAAAAAGTCTCTTGGAGCCAAGTGCAAAGTCGCACAGGAAGTCGGCCATTTTGGTCCAAGTGCGCGATTTAGTGGTTTTCACACACGTTGTTTGGAGAGTGATGCTCCGTCGCCCTTTTCACCAATCGCCTTCGAGCTTCTGCTATATACTCTTAAGACATAGAGAAAAAAATTCAACCGTCGGATTTTAAATAAGTATAAAGGTGTGGGTGTGGCTAAGCCTCAAACTTTGACCTTTCGCCACGCCACTCTTTTTTTCACAGCTCCCTATTGGACTCCTTTTACCCAATCACCTGGAATCTCTGGTAAATAGCAGCTGACAAGTTGAGGTCACTTGGTCTACAGTACTGGCAGGTTTTGAAAAAAGGCGAGGCTTTGGGAGCATGGCGAAATTCGCCATCACGTCATGGCAATACGTTTGCCTCTCATTTCTTCAATTATCGTGACATCGCCACAAAATGTCTGGTGAGTGATCCTAGTCTAACCCCCAATAGAAATGGGCATCTGAGATTTGTGGGCGTGGCCTATATTCTGAAATAGCGCCCCCTAGGAACATTAAAACTGTCAGCCCCAAGACAAGGTTTGACTGAGGATTACGAAAATTGGTACACTCATGTAGGGTCTCTGGCCCTACAAAAAAGTCTCTTGGAGCCAAGCGCAATTTCGCACAGGAGGTCGGCCATTTTGGTCCAAGTACTCGATTTAGTGGTTTTCGCACACGTTGTTTGGACATTGATGGCCCGTTGCCCTTTACACCGATCACCTTCAAACTTATGCTATGTACTTTTAAGTCAAAGGGGAAAAAATTCAACCGTCGGATTTTAAATAAGTATAAAGGTGTGGGCGTGGCTAAGCCTCAAACTTTGACCTTTCGCCATGACATTACTTGACTTAATAACTCCCATGTGCATGATCAGATCTAATTCAAACTTTGTCTGTGTGATCACTGACCACATCTCAAGATAACGACAATGTGGACAGCTGACATCACCTAAGCCCCGCCCCCTGACAACAGGAAGTCTATTGTTTTATGGTGAAATGCCTATATTTGTCCCCTCTAATTTAATGAAAATGACACTCAGGTCATACAGTGTCTTCATGATGTTTTAAAGACCATTCAGATCTGATAGCTTTCCAGAAAGGGAGGGGCTTTGATGCCATGGTGAATGCTGGCGTGACGCCATGACCTTACATTTGACTGTAACTTCCACAAACGGCCTCCGATTTGCCCGAAACTGAATATGGCAATGAACAATCATGCCCTTTAGCCAATGAGGCACAAACGGTTGGTGAATGTTATATAATGTCACCAAAGCTGACCTCAATGGGACTTTTCTGTAGTTGGTCACAGCGCCACCTAGATAACGTTATCCTTCGATAACTTTAAAAAACATGGTCAGAATAGCATTAAAGTTGGTCACTGTCATCACACCACCAGTGTGGTAAAGATAGAGGATTCCCTAGTGGTGAGACATAAAATATAATGGTGGGCTCAAAGGGGATGCTGAGTCAGGGTGAGTTGCGGACAAGGTGGCCGTTAGCAGTTTCTGGTGTTGGGGTGGTCGACGTTTGTGTTCTGCGGACGTGCCCTGGTGCCCCGGGCTGCCGGCCAGGCCGGAGCGGCGCGGAGCTGCGAGGGCCGAACGACGCTGCTTGCAGCTTTAATTAGGCCCGAGCAGCGAAAGCGCTGCGAAGGCCTCTTGTTTTTGCTCTGATTATTATTAGGCCCGAGCAGCGAAAGCGCTGCGAAGGCCTCTTGTTTTTGCTCTGATTATTATTATTTTTTGTTATTCCGTGCCCCCTTTGAACAGCTTTTTGGGGACCTTAACATACCCCAAAACTCACAATATTTTGCACACTTGTCAGGCCTGGTGAAAAATTTGATATTTTAAAGGTCCCGAAAAAATCGCAAAGAAAATGGCTGAACAGCGCCCCCTACAAAGTGAAAAAAACCCCTCTCCATAAAGCTTAGTTTATCGTACAGTTATGAAATTTGGTACACTTGTAGTACTCAACAGTCCGCACAGAAAAGTCTCTTGCAACCATGGTCAATATCAAACAGGAAGTCGGCCATTTTGGGTTGAAATGGCGATTTTTTGCCGTTTTTGCCCTTTTTAGGGTCCGTTTCTGATTGGATTGCTCGATCATTTTTTGCACGATCGTCTCAAACATTGTGTAAAATTGCTCAGAAGGGATGGGCGAACAAAATGAGATAAGGATTCTGAGTTTTCGTATATGTTGAAGGGGCGGAGCCAGGCCTCGAAGTTTGACTACTCGCCAAAAATATTTAAATTGCTATAACTTCATAACTGAATGGAATAGAGTTACCAAACTTTCTGTGGTCATTCGTCATCCACCCACAAAGTAAATTGAATGGTCGGATGATGACATCACACAAGCCCCGCCCCCTCAGGACCAAAAAGATCAAGTTTTACTGTGAAAGGTCCCAAATTGCCCCATTTCACTTAATCACCACAAATTTGTAGCTGGTAACTCAAGACAAGTGGGGGTTGCTTGGCGTCACTTTATGGGAGTTTTCGGCAGAGGGCGGGGCTGTGGCGGCGCGGCGAAGTCAGACGTACCGCCGTGGCCTTACGTTTGCCTCCCATTTCGTCATTTCTAAAGATATCGTCACGAAACTTTTTGTGAGTAATCCTAGTCTGGCCCCTCAAACAATCTGATGTCAACATCCGGTGGGCGTGGCCTATTTTCTGATATAGCGCCCCCTAGGACCATTAAAACTGTCAGCCCCAAGCCATGCTTTGACTGAGGATTACGAAATTTGGTACACTAATGTGGTGTCTCAGGACCTACAAAAAAGTCTCTTGGAGCCTAGTGCAAAGTCGCACAGGAAGTCGGCCATTTTGGTCCAAGTACGCGATTTAGTCGTTTTCGCACACGTTGTTTGGAGAGTGATGCTCCGTCGCCCTTTTCACCATTCTCCTTCAAACTTCTGCTATGTACTCGTAAGACATAGGGAAAAAAATTCAACCGTCGGATTTTTCAAAAGTTGAAAGGTGTGGGCGTGGCTAAGCCTCAAACTTTGACCTGCCGCCACGCCACTCTTTTTTTCACAGCTCCCTACTGGACTCCTTTTACCCAATCACCAGGATTCTGTGGGAAACAGCAGTAGACAACTTGAGGTTACTTGGTCTCCAGTACTGGCAGGTTTTGAAAAAAGGCGGGGCTTTGGGAGCATGGCGAAAATCGCCATCACGCCATGGAAATACGTTTGCCTCTCATTTCTTCAGTTATCGTGATATCGCTCCGACACTTCTGGTGAGTGATCCTAGTCTGACCCCCAAGAGAAATAGACAGCTGAAGTTTGTGGGCGTGGCCTATTCTCTTAAATAGCGCCCCCTAGGACCATTTAAACTAATAGCCCCAAGCCAAGCTTTGACTGAGGATTGCGAAATTTGGTACACTAATGTGGTGTCTCAGGACCTACAAAAAAGTCTCTTGGAGCCAAGTGCAAAGTCGCACAGGAAGTCGGCCATTTTGGTCCAAGTACGCGATTTAGTGGTTTTCGCACACGTTGTTTGGAGAGTGATGCTCCGTCGCCCTTTTCACCAATCTCCTTCAAACTTCTGCTATATACTCTTAAGACATAGGGGAAAAAATTCAACCGTCGGATTTTTCAAAAGTTGAAAGGTGTGGGCGTGGCTAAGCCTCAAACTTTGACCTGTCGCCACGCCACTCTTTTTTTCACAGCTCCCTAATGGACTCCTTTTACCCAATCACCAGGATTCTGTGGGAAACAGCAGTAGACAACTTGAGGTTACTTAGTCTCCAGTACTGGCAGGTTTTGAAAAAAGGCGGGGCTTTGGGAGCATGGCGAAAATCGCCATCACGCCATGGAAATACGTTTGCCTCTCATTTCTTCAGTTATCGTGATATCGCTACGAAACTTCTGGTGAGTGATCCTAGTCTGACCCCCAAGAGAAATAGACAGCTGAAGTTTGTGGGCGTGGCCTATTCTCTTAAATAGCGCCCCCTAGGACCATTTAAACTAATAGCCCCAAGCCATGCTTTGACTGAGGATTACGAAATTTGGTACCTTAATGTGGTGTCTCAGGACCTACAAAAAAAGTCTCTTGGAGCCAAGGACAAAGTCGCACAGGAAGTCGGCCATTTTGGTCCAAGTAGGCGATTTAGTGGTTTTCGCACACGTTGTTTGGAGAGTGATGCTCCGTCGCCCTTTTCACCAATCACTTTCAAACTTCTGCTGTATACTCTTACGACGTAGGGGAAAAAATTCAACCGTCGGATTTTTCAAAAGTTGAAAGGTGTGGGCGTGGCTAAGCCTCAAACTTTGACCTTTCGCCATTACTTTACTTGACTTAATAACTCCCATGTGCATGATCAGATCTTTTTCAAACTTTGTCTGTGTGATCATTGACCATATCTGTAAAAAATGACAATGTGGACAGCTGACATCACCTAAGCCCCGCCCCCTGACTACAGGAAGTCTATTTTTATGCTGAAATACCCATATTTGTCCCCTCTAATTTAGTGAACATGACACTAAGGTCATACACTGTCTTCATGATGTTGTAATGACCATTCAGATCTGATAGCTTTCCAGAAAGGGAGGGGCTTTTATGCCATGGCGAATTCTGGCGTAACGCCGTAACCTTACAATTCAATTTAATGGTGAGCTCAGAGGGGATGCTGAGTCAGGGTGAGGTGCGGACTAGGAGGCCATTTGCGGATTCTGGCGTCGGGGTGGTTGACGATTCTGTTCTGCCAGACGTGCCCTGGTGCCCCGGGCTGCTGGCCAGGCCGGAGCGGCGCAGAGCTGCGAGGGCTGAACGACGCTGCTCGCAGCTTTAATTATTATTATTTTTTGTTATTCCGTGCCCCCTTTGAACAGCTTTTTGGGGACCTTAACATACCCCAAAACTCACAATATTTTGCACACTTGTCAGGCCTGGTGAAAAATTTGATATTTTAAAGGTCCCAAAAAAATCGCAAAGAAAATGGCTGAACAGCGCCCCCTACAAAGTGAAAAAAAACCCTCTCCATAAAGCTTAGTTTATCGTACAGTTATGAAATTTGGTACACTTGTAGTACTCAACAGTCCGCACAGAAAAGTCTCTTGCAACCATGGTCAATATCAAACAGGAAGTCGGCCATTTTGGGTTGAAATGGCGATTTTTTGCCGTTTTTGCCGTTTTTAGGGTCCGTCTCTGATTGGATTGCTCGATCATTTTTCGCACGATCGTCTCAAAAATTGTGTAAAATTGCTCAGAAGGGATGGGCGAACAAAATGAGATAAGGATTCTGAGTTTTCGTATATGTTGAAGGGGCGGAGCCAGGCCTCAAAGTTTGACTACTCGCCAAAAAAATTTAAATTGCTATAACTTCATAATTGAATGGAATAGAGTTACCAAACTTTGTGTGGTCATTTGTCATCGACCCACAAAGTAAATTGAATGGTCGGTTGATGACATCACACAAGCCCCGCCCCCTCAGGACCAAAAAGGTCAAGTTTTACTGTGAAAGGTCCCAAATTGCCCCATTTCACTTAATCACCACAAATTTGGAGCTGGTAACTCAAGGCAAGTGGGGGTTGCTTGGCGTCACTTTATGGGAGTTTTCGGCAGAGGGCGGGGCTGTGGCGGCGCGGCGAAGTAAGGCGTACCGCCGTGGCCTTACGTTTGCCTCCCATTTCTTTATTTCTAAAGATGTCGTCACGAAACTTCTTGTGAGTGATCCTAGTCTGGCCCCCCAAAAAATCTGACGTGAACATCCGGTGGGCGTGGCCAATTTTCTGAAATAGCGCCCCCTAGGACCATTAAAACTGTCAGCCCCAAGCCATGCTTTGACTGAGGATTACGAAATTTGGTACACTAATGTGGTGTCTCAGGACCTACAAAAAAGTCTCTTGGAGCCAAGTGCAAAGTCGCACAGGAAGTCGGCCATTTTGGTCCAAGTGCGCGATTTAGTTGTTTTCGCACACGTTGTTTGGAGAGTGATGCTCCGTCGCCCTTTTCACCAATCTCCTTCAAACTTCTGCTATATACTCTTAAGACATAGGGGAAAAAATTCAACCGTCGGATTTTTCAAAAGTTGAAAGGTGTGGGCGTGGCTAAGCCTCAAACTTTGAACTGTCGCCACGCCACTCTTTTTTTCACAGCTCCCTACTGGACTCCTTTTACCCAAACACCAGGATTCTGTGGCAAACAGCAGTAGACAACTTGAGGTTACTTGGTCTCCAGTACTGGCAGGTTTTGAAAAAAGGCGGGGCTTTGGGAGCATGGCGAAAATCACCATCACGCCATGGAAATACGTTTGCCTCTCATTCCTTAAGTTATCGAGATATCACCTCGAAATTTGTTGTGAGTGATCCTAGTCTGACCCCCAATAGAAATGGACAGCTAAAATTTGTGGGCGTGGCCAATTTTCTGAAATAGCGCCCTCTAGGACCATTAAAACTGCCAGCCCCTAGCCATGCTTTGACTGAGGATTACGAAATTTGGTAAACTAATGTGGAGTCTCAGGACCTACAAAAAAGTCTCTTGGAGCCAAGTCCAAAGTCGCACAGGAAGTCGGCCATTTTGGTACAAGTACGCGATTTAGTTGTTTTGGTATACGTTGTTTGGAGAGTGATGCTCCGTTGCTTTTTTCACCAATCGCTTTCACACTTCTGCTATATACTCTTAAGACGTAGGGGAAAAAATTCAACCGTCGCATTTTTCAAAAGTTGAAAGGTGTGGGCGTGGCTAAGCCTCAAACTTTGACCTGTCGCCACGCCACTCTTTTTTTCACAGCTCCCTACTGGACTCCTTTTACCCAATCAGCAGGAATCTCTGGCAAATAGCAGTAGACAACGTGAGGTCACTTGGTCTCCAGTACTGGCAGGTTTCAAAAAAAGGCGGGGCTTTGGGAGCATGGCGAAAATCGCCATCACGCCATGGAAATACGTTTGCCTCTCATTTCTTCAGTTATCGTGATATCACTACGAAACTTCTGGTGAGTGATCCTAGTCTGACCCCAAGAGAAATAGACAGCTGAAGTTTGTGGGCGTGGCCTATTTCCTTAAATAGCGCCCCCTAGGACCTTTTAAACTAATAGCCCCAAGCCATGCTTTGACTGAGGATTACGAAATTTGGTACACTAATGTGTTGTCTCAGGAAAAAAAGTCTCTTGGAGCCAAGTGCAAAATCGTACAGGAAGTCGGCCATTTTGGTCCAAGTACTCAATTTAGTGGTTTTCGCAGACATTGTTTGGAGTATTATGCCCCATCGTCCTTTTCACCAATTGCCTTCAAACTCCTGCTATATCCTCTTAAGACATAGGGGAAAAAATTCAACCGTCGGATTTTTCAAAAGTTGAAAGGTGTGGGCGTGGCTAACCCTCAAACTTTGACCTTTCGCCATTACATTTCTTGGCTTAATAACTCCCATGTGCATGATCTAATCTATATCAAACTTTGTCTGTGTGATCACTGACCACATCTGAAGACAATGCCAATGTGGACAGCTGACATCCCCTAAGTCCCGCCCTCTACTACAGGAAGTCTATTGTTTTATGGTGAAATGCCCATATTTGTCATGATCTGAAAGCTTTCCAGCGGCCCTAGATAAGTTTAACCTACAATAACTTCAAACAACGTGGTCAGAAAAGCATTACAGTTGGTCTGTGTCATCAGATCCACGAGAGTCGTAAAGGTAGAGTATGCCCTAGTTGTGAGACGTGTAATATAATGGTGTCCTCAGAGGGGATGCTGAGTCAGGGTGAGGTGCGGACGAGGTGATCGTTTGCGGTTTCTGGTGTCGGGGTGGTCGACGTTTCTGTTCCGTGGACGTGCCCTAGTGCCCCGGGCTGCCGGCCAGGCCGGAGCGGCGCGGAGCTGCGAGGGCCGAACGACGCTGCTTGCAGCTTTAATTATTTTTTGTTATTCCGTGCCCCCTTTGAACAGCTTTTTGGGGACCTTAACATACCCCAAAACTCACAATATTTTGCACACTTGTCAGGCCTGGTGAAAAATTTGATATTTTAAAGGTCCCAAAAAAATCGCAAAGAAAATGGCTGAATAGCGCCCCCTACAAAGTGAAAAAAACCCCTCTCCATAAAGCTTAGTTTATCGTACAGTTATGAAATTTGGTACACTTGTAGTACTCAACAGTCCGCACAGAAAAGTCTCTTGCAACCATGGTCAATATCAAACAGGAAGTCGGCCATTTTGGGTTGAAATGGCGATTTTTTGCCGTTTTTGCCGTTTTTAGGGTCCGTTTCTGATTGGATTGCTCGATCATTTTTCGCACGATCGTCTCAAAAATTGTGTAAAATTGCTCAGAAGGGATGGGCGAACAAAATGAGATAAGGATTCTGAGTTTTCGTATATGTTGAAGGGGCGGAGCCAGGCCTCGAAGTTTGACTACTCGCCAAAAATATTTAAATTGCTATAACTTCATAACTGAATGGAATAGAGTTACCAAACTTTCTGTGGTCATTCGTCATCCACCCACAAAGTAAATTGAAAGGTCGGATGATGACATCACACAAGCCCCGCCCCCTCAGGACCAAAAAGATCAAGTTTTACTGTGAAAGGTCCCAAATTGCCCCATTTCACTTAATCACCACAAATTTGTAGCTGGTAACTCAAGACAAGTGGGGGTTGCTTGGCGTCACTTTATGGGAGTTTTCGGCAGAGGGCGGGGCTGTGGCGGCGCGGCGAATTCAGGCGTACCGCCTTGGCCTTACGTTTGCCTCCCATTTCGTCATTTCCAAAGATATCGTCACGAAACTTCTTGTGAGTGATCCTAGTCCGGCCCCCCAAAAGATCTGATGTGAACATCTGGTGGGCGTGGCCTATTTTCTGAAATAGCGCCCCCTAGGACCATTAAAACTGTCAGCCCCAAGCCATGCTTTGACTGAGGATTACGAAATTTGGTACACTAATGTGGTGTCTCAGGACCTACAAAAAAGTCTCTTGAAGCCAAGTGCAAAGTCGCACAGGAAGTCGGCCATTTTGGTCCAAGTGCGCGATTTAGTGGTTTTCACACACGTTGTTTGGAGAGTGATACTCCGTCGCCCTTTTCACCAATCACTTTCAAACTTCTGCTATATAGTCTTAAGACATAGAGGAAAAAATTCAACCGTCGGATTTTAAATAAGTATAAAGGTGTGGGCGTGGCTAAGCCTCAAACTTTGACCTTTCGCCACGCCACTCTTTTTTTCACAGCTCCTTATTGGACTCCTTTTACCCAATCACCAGGAATCTCTGGTAAATAGCAGCAGGCAAGTTGAGGTCACTTGGTCTCCAGTACTGGAAGGTTTTGCAAAAAGGCGGGGCTTTGGGAGCATGGCGAAATTCGCCATCACGCCATGGAAATACGTTTGCCTCTCATTTCTTCATTTATCGTGATATCACCTCGACCATTGTTGTGAGTGATCCTAGTCTGACCCCCAATAGAAAAGGTCAGCTTAAGTTTGTGGGCGTGGCCTATTTTCTGTATTAGCGCCCCCTAGGACCATTAAAACTGTCAGCCCCAAGCCATGCTTTGACTGAGGATTACGAAATTTGGTACACTAATGTGGTGTCTCAGGACCTACAAAAAAGTCTCTTGGAGCCAAGTGCAAAGTCGCACAGGAAGTCGGCCATTTTGGTCCAAGTGCGCGATTTAGTGGTTTTCACACACGTTGTTTGGAGAGTGATGCTCCGTCGCCCTTTTCACCAATCGCCTTCGAGCTTCTGCTATATACTCTTAAGACATAGAGGAAAAAATTCAACCGTCGGATTTTAAATAAGTATAAAGGTGTGGGCGTGGCTAAGCCTCAAACTTTGACCTTTCGCCACGCCACTCTTTTTTTCACAGCTCCCTATTGGACTCCTTTTACCCAATCACCTGGAATCTCTGGTAAATAGCAGCTGACAAGTTGAGGTCACTTGGTCTACAGTACTGGCAGGTTTTGAAAAAAGGCGGGGCTTTGGGAGCATGGCGAAATTCGCCATCACGCCATGGCAATACGTTTGCCTCTCATTTCTTCAATTATCGTGACATCGCCACAAAATGTCTGGTGAGTGATCCTAGTCCGACCCCCAATAGAAATGGGCATCTGAGATTTGTGGGCGTGGCCTATATTCTGAAATAGCGCCCCCTAGGACCATTAAAACTGTCAGCCCCAAGACAAGGTTTGACTGAGGATTACGAAAATTGGTACACTCATGTAGGGTCTCTGGCCCTACAAAAAAGTCTCTTGGAGCCAAGCGTAATTTCGCACAGGAGGTCGGCCATTTTGGTCCAAGTACTCGATTTAGTGGTTTTCGCACACGTTGTTTGGACATTGATGGCCCGTTGCCCTTTACACCGATCACCTTCAAACTTATGCTATGTACTTTTAAGTCAAAGGGGAAAAAATTCAACCGTCGGATTTTAAATAAGTATAAAGGTGTGGGCGTGGCTAAGCCTCAAACTTTGACCTTTCGCCATGACATTACTTGACTTAATAACTCCCATGTGCATGATCAGATCTAATTCAAACTTTGTCTGTGTGATCACTGACCACATCTCAAGACAACGACAATGTGGACAGCTGACATCACCTAAGCTCCGCCCCCTGACAACAGGAAGTCTATTGTTTTATGGTGAAATGCCCATATTTGTCCCCTCTAATTTAATGAAAATGACACTCAGGTCATACAGTGTCTTCATGATGTTTTAAAGACCATTCAGATCTGATAGCTTTCCAGAAAGGGAGGGGCTTTGATGCCATGGTGAATGCTGGCGTGACGCCATGACCTTACATTTGACTGTAACTTCCACAAACGGCCTCCGATTTGCCCGAAACTGAATATGGCAATGAACAATCATGCCCTTTAGCCAATGAGGCACAAACGGTTGGTGAATGTTATATAATGTCACCAAAGCTGACCTCAGTGGGACTTTTCTGTAGTTGGTCACAGCGCCACCTAGATAACGTTATCCTTCGATAACTTTAAAAAACATGGTCAGAATAGCATTAAAGTTGGTCACTGTCATCACACCACCAGTGTGGTAAAGATAGAGGATTCCCTAGTGGTGAGACATAAAATAT